>NC_141991.1:7056982-7372016 GCF_049901715.1 Pseudonaja textilis
GAAATCAAACAACGGTTGGACCTCCAAATCAAGTAAGAAAGGGAAAAGTTATCAGATTTGCTTTCTCCCTTCAGGAAGTGAAGTGGGTGTTTGGACTGGATTATTTTTGTCTCCTTCCACAACATGGACAGCAGAATAGCAGGTTGAAGTTGCTATCAGTCAACATAGCTTCCTCTAGTTATCTTGTTCTGCAAGGTACTCCTCCAACTTTGCGTTTACAAGAAACACTTCTTTTAAAGTCCTTCAAGAATTAGGATTAAACGTATCACAGTGGCAGCAACTTCTACATCCCCCCATTCTTTTTATAAGTCATCAATCTCATAAGGTACAGCTTAACAGAGTTGGAAGGGACTTATAGGTCATCTAGTCCAACCCCCTACACCATTTCTGACAGTTGGCAGACTGGTCTCTTAAAAGCTCCCAATGATGAACCTCCCACAACTTCTGAAGGAAACTTCTGTTCCATTGGTTGATTGCTTTCACTGTCAGAAAATTTCTCCATTATTCCTTGCCTGGCCTTCAGGTGCTTTGGAAAATAGCTTGACCCCCTCCCCTCTGTGGCAGTCTCTCAAATATTGGAAGACTGCTATCATGTCTTCACTGGTCCTTCTCTTCACTAGACTAGCCATGCCCAGTTTCTGCAACCGGTCATTGTATGTTTTAGCCTCCAGTCCCCTAATCATCCTGGTTGCTCTTTTCTGTACTTTTTCTAGAGTCTCAACATCTTTTTATAGCCTGGTGACAAAAACTGGATGCAGTACTCTTAAGTGTGGTCTTACCAAGGCATTATAAAGTGGTACTAACACTTCATGTGATCTTGATTGTATTATTCCTCTCCTTATACAATCTTTGGTTCTGTTTTGGGGTTTTTTTTTGGCGACTGTCGCACACTGCTGGCTCATGTTGAAATGATTGTCCGCTAGGACTCCAAGATCCCTGTTCCACTTACTACTTTTCAGCCAGGTGTCACCTATTCTATGCCCGTGCATTTGGTTTTTCTTTCCTAAATGTAGCGTGTTACATTTCTCATAATTGAATTTCATTTTGTTAGAAGGTGTCAATCTGTCGATCCTTCTATACCGTGAGCCTATCTTGTGCAGTGTTGGTGTTCCTATCCATTTGGTCTTGTTTGCAAATTTGATGAATTCCCCTTCTATTGCCTTGTTTAAATCATTGATGAAGTTGAACAGATCTTGCAAATCCCCCTGTTCTGTTCTTTTTTCCATGTTCAGCGGAGTCAGGTGTTATTCGAGGAGGTGGCTGTGTATTTCTCTGAGGAGGAATGGTCTCAGCTGGATCCGGACCAAAAAGCACTACATTTGGAAGTCATGCTTGAAAACCATATGAACGTGGTTTCTCTGGGTAGGAGTTTTCTTGTCCCAAATCAGAAAGTTCAAGAAGTCAGATTATAATTACTTTTTATTTAAAAAATCACGAATGAGATATCGACTCTTGGAAGGGAAAAGGAAAATATCCAGCCTTCTGGTACTCCAAGGAAGGAAAGAGAATGTCTCTTTCCTTAGATGCCATTTCTTATCTGTATTTTTTCATTTCTATTTGAACTTATCTGTGGAGGCCCAGAAGAATGGGGTGTGCTTTTCTGTAACCTCTGGAGGTCATGTGAAAAGAACGTGTTCTCATTTGTCTTCTGAAACCTCCCCAAATTGTGTGAGAACAGAACTTGCACACTCAGGCCATGGAAGAGCATTTGCAGAAAGAAGAGGCCTAATATAGTGAGAGATAGGTGAGATCAGTAGTGGAAATCCCGCACTAAAGATCTCATGTGATCTCATACTACAGTACTTTAGGCCTCCGTTCTCTGCAAACCAAGGCTTGTGCAACACCCAGGGCAAAATGCTTTGCAAACAAAGGGAAGCCTCTTCATTTTCAAAAACCTTTGCCCTGGATTTCATGCAGTCTTCAGTTCTTAAAAAAACACAGGCCTGAAGTACTGCAGTGCGAGATCATGTGAGTCTAGTAGCCTGAGATCTTACCTGACTAGTCTCGTGTGATCTCACACTAAAATGGTTTAGGCGTCCGTTCTGTGCCAACAGAAGCCTGTACCAGATCTGCCAAAAAGCCCTTGCTTTGGACAGCGAAATAGCCATTCTTGAAACCTCCCAACCTTTACAGTCTCCGCGTGAAGAGCGTTTACAAGCCAATGGGAGACTTCAAGCAAGGAACTTTGCTCCAAAGTCTCATCGCTGGGATCAAGGAACAGGCCGAGCAGACAGATGTCATGCAGCAGCTGCTCCAAGGTGCATCAGGGAAGAAGGAGCTTCTTTCAAAATTGTTTCAGTTCTCACAGGTCTCTGCTGAAATTAACCCACCCCAATAAATCTTAAGTTTCTCCTAATTCTTCCTTGGATGTTTCCCCTAATTTTTTCTTAACTCAAAAGAGACGTTGAGTGAAATATGCATGTATATAGATAATTGTAAAGATATGTTTTCTAGATATTTTCAAAGCTTGGATGGCTCATGAATATAGAAATCACCATGTCTATATCACACCACTGTAAGCATGCAAATGTTCAATATAATGGAATTTCAGAAAAATTCAAAAGGAAATTCACTTGACTTTGTACAGTTTGACCTTTTTCTGTAACCTTGTTATCATTATAATTTCTCTTTTCCTTTGAAGGTAACAATGGGCAGGAGAGTCAAGATTCCTGTGAACAGTCCCAAGTGATCAATGCTAAAGAAGGAATGGAGAAGTTTGGAATTCGAATGGCATTCAAAAGCCATGAACGAAACCAGCCAAATAATTGGAATCAAGAAAGCTCATCTTCCACTGATGCTCCGATGCAAGACTTTCTTGCCCAGCAAGAGAAAATAAGAAAAAAAAATATTGGGAAAAGTGTGAAGCCAATCAAAGTTAAGCTACATGTAAATGAACACAATTTAAGCCAAAACAAAGGAGAAGATACTACAAGAAGACAAAATGGACAAAATTACAATGAGACATTCATTCCTTCTCTTGGAAATCAGTTCCTTACATCTCAAAAAGCGATTGACATAAAAGAGAAGCCTTATAAATGTTTGGAAAGTGGAACATATTTTAGAACAAGCAGGCAACTGACTTCCCATGAAAGGATTCACACTGGGGAGAAGCTCTACAAATGCAGAGAGTATGGTAAGAGGTTCAGAAGAGGTAGTAATCTTATTTCCCATAAAAGGATCCACTCCGGAGAGAAACTGTATAAATGCATGGAGTGTGATAATACCTTTGCTCAAAGAGGTAAACTTATTTCCCATAAGTTGATCCACAAACGGGAGAAGCCATATAAATGCATGGAGTGTGGAAAGTCCTTTGTTCAAAGAGGGCATCTTAATTGCCATAAGATGATCCACAGAGGGGAGAAGCCATTTCAATGTATGGAGTGTGGAAAGACCTTTGCTCAAAGAGGCCATCTTAATTGCCATAAGATGATCCACACAGGAGAGAGGCCATATAAATGTATGGAGTGTGGGAAGACTTTTGCTTATAGCAGTTACCTAAAAATACACAAAAGGATCCACACAGGAGAGAAGCCATTTAAATGCATGGAATGTGGAAAGACCTTTGCTCAAAGAGGTTATCTTATTTCCCATAAGGTGATCCACACAGGGGAGAAGCTGTATAAATGCATGGAATGTGGAAAGACCTTTGCTCAAAGAGTTAATCTTATTCGCCATAAGATGATCCACACAGGGGAGAGGCCATATAAATGCATGGAGTGTGGGAAGACTTTTGCTTATAGCAGTTACCTAAAAATACACAAAAGGATCCACACAGGAGAGAAACCATTTAAATGCATGGAGTGTGGAAAAACCTTTGCTCAGAGCAATGGCCTAAGAATGCACAAAAAGTTCCACACACAGGAAAATCCATTTAAATGCATGGAATGTGGAAAGACCTTTGCTCAGAGCAGTGGACTTAGTTGCCACAATAAGATCCACACGGGAGAGAAGCCGTATAAATGCATGGAGTGTGGAAAGACCTTTGCTAAGGGCAGTGGACTTAGTAGCCACAACAAGATCCACACGGGGGAGAAGCCGTATAAATGCATGGAGTGTGGAAAGGCCTTTGCTCATAGAACCCATCTTATTCGCCATAAGATGATCCACACAGGGGAGAGGCCATATAAATGCATGGAGTGTGGAAAGACCTTTGCTCGAAGATATCATCTTAATTGCCATAAGATGAGCCACACAGGGGAGAAACCATATAAATGCATGAATTGTGGAAAGTCATTTGCTCGAAAGTATGGTCTTACTTGCCATAACAAAATCCACACAGGAGAGAAGCCATATAAATGCATGGAGTGTGGGAAGACCTTTGCTCAAAATGGTAGTCTTACTTCTCATAAAAGAATCCACACTCGGGAGAAACTATGCAGCAATAGCAATTCCACTTAGACTTATATTGCACTCCACAATGCTTTACAGCACTCTGAGCAGTTTACAAGTTCAGCATATGGTCCCCAGCAATCTGGGTCCTCATTTTATCCCCCTCTGAAGGACAGCACTAGCCTTTCAAAGGTTTTCATAACTACCTATGTTAGAACAACTGGTCTGTAGTCATTCAGTTCCTTGATGGAAGATTTCTTCAGCACTGGGATCATGGTAGAGCGTTTGAAGTCAGAAGGAACATAGCGCATCTCTAGTGATTTATTGAAGATTCGTGTGAAGATGGGGGCCAATTGGTCAGCAGAGACTTATGCAAGAAGGAGTTATCTTGTCTGGGCCTGGTGCTTTTACTGGCTTTTGTCTGTGAAATAGATTTTGCACTTCTTTTTCTGTGACCAACAGATTGATTTTCTATTGTTTACATTTTGTTAGTGCTTAATTAATCATTGTGTTTTCTGGGTTATTTAATTGCTTAGTGATACAGATTACATTCTTAATCTCCCCCTCTTTTTTCCAACCACTGGTAAAATAAAGTCCATGTTTGATAATATTCTGTGTTTTCTTTCTGTTTGATTTTCAATGTAAGTATCCATTTCTGGACAGTCTAGTATCTTCCTAATTATCTCTTCATCTCACTGTTTCTTCATTTTTCTTCATTTTTCCAATATTGTGCAAGTATCCTTGCTGCTATTAAAGTATGCAATATTAAATATATACTTTGCTTATCAAGTTTTTCTGATGTTATACCTAATAACATCTTTCTGAATGATTTAATGTTTTAGCAGTAGTCTGGTTTTGTCGCAGCTTTGATCTCTTCCCTGTGTAACCCTATGCCAAAACTACATTTCCCTAGTGTCACAATGATTTATTCCTGCTTATTTCTAGTTGTTTTAATTTTTTTTAAAAAAACATAATGTTTCATCGGGCAATTCCATGCAAAGTGACACAGCAAAACTTATGAGAAACATAAGGAAATGTTCTTTTCTCATTCGGTGTGTATATCTTTAAGGAAGTCACTAAAAAATGGGGGGGGGGGGTTTCTTTACTAAAAAGGGGTTTTTAGAGTAATACATGTTCTCTGTCAGGAAATTGTGCAGCCGGTGTCCCAAATCAAGTCAGAGACACTGACACGAACTTGTAGTTTTATATAAAACGCATATATTCAACATCTCTATTTACAGCAGGGGTCCCCAAACTTGGCAACTTTAAGACTTTTGGACTTCAAGTTACCAAGTTTGGAGAATTCTGAATTAAAGTTACTAAGATAGTCAGGCATATCCCTACATCATGAGGTAAATTGTGAGGTAAATCACGGAACAGCATAGGAAACACACAGAAAAAAAGGCGGGGAAAAAGGGAGACTCCCCCTTGACACCCAGCAACCAATGTAGATTGCCTCATGCAGGAGCCTGTACACTCCAACCAATCAACTACCACTGTATATTTTGGTCCAGTTTACTGTTCCAGCTATTAAAATATCTTAACATTCTCATTCTCCTCTATTATGTGCTTTGTCTTTGGGCAAAGCAGGGGGCTTAATCCAGCCACACATTTCGAGAAAAGGGGTGTCTCCCAAATATCCCCTCCTCCTTTCTGGGAATCCTGAATTTTGATGCTTCTTTTCAGTCCCCCGCCTGAACTGTGCATGAAAAGGGGCAGCAGGGGAACATAGGATCTGAGTCAGTCTCTCCCTTTTTCTCATAAGCCTTTGCATGTGGCTTTTACCTCTGCAGGATGAGATTCTTTGCTTCCTTTTCGACGAGAAGGGCGTTCTACACCCAAGTGTCACATCTGAATCTCCATTCTCTTTAAGATTTTGCTACCTCTTTAGTTTCTGGGCTGCTCAAAAGATTTGTGGGAAGAAAAATCCAGCTCAGTTCCAAATCGGGAGAAGAATGCTGGAAACAACATGGATGCTGGCTACAAGGAAAGGTCTATTTATTTTATTTCCAGAAACTTCAATGATAGCAGCATGTTTCTCGGGTGGCTGACAAAATGGCTGAGTGAGTGGATGGATTTTTATAGAGTTCTGGGGTTTGGTGATTGAGATGCTCCAGGGGGTTGTGCAATGTATTGAGCCTTGTGTTTTTTGCTATTCCAATGGTGGTGAGTTAATCCTTTTATGTCCTAAAGAACCTCGGTGGCGCAGTGATTAGAGTGTTGTACTGCAGGCCACTTCTGCAGACTATTGGCTGCCTGTAATTTGACAGCTCAAATCCCACCAGGCTCAAGTTTGACTCAGCCTTACATCCTTCTGAGGTGTGTAAAATGAGGACCCAAAATGATTGGGAGCAATATGCTGACTCTGTAAACCACTTAGAGAGGGCTGTAAAGCACTATAAAGCGGTATTTAAGTCTAAGTGCTATTGCTAAAGGTCCTGACCTTAAAATTTTGGTGGGGGAATGTAAATTTTTAATTCCATTAGCTCCAGCCTTCTGTGGGAGCTGTGGCTGAAGGCATTTTGTTTCTGAATAGGCTGGCCTGGGTTTCTGTAAATGGATACTGAATGGAATGCTCCAGTTTTCTCAATAGATACAAAAACTCTCATTCATAAAACTTAACTGTTGCAGGCAGGGGTGGGATTCTACCAGTTTGCACCTATTCGCTAGAACCGGTTGTTAACATTCTAAGCAGTTCGGAGAACTGGTTATCCTGTAAGGAAGGCAGGAAGGAAACATTCTGATGTTGCTCACAGAAACTGCCTCTCCATTAACCCTTATTACATTCTGGACAGGACTAAACTTCCTGTCTCAGGAACTTCTCTGGAGTTCTTTTTCCTTCCTTTGCTTGTGTGGAGTGACTGTTCAAAGTTACAATGGCATTGAAAAAAGTGACTTACGATCATTTTTCACACTTACAACTGTTGTCATGAGAGGCCAGGTGAGATGTGTGCCTCAATGTGATATTGAGTTGGCCACACCCAGCCAATAACATGACTACCAAGCCATGTCCACCCAGTCACATGACCACCAAGCTATGCCCACCACCTAAGCCACGGCCACATAACCAGTTGTTAAAAATTTGAATCCCACCCCTGGTTGCAGGGACTGCCTGGAGTATTTTCCTGGTAGTGGAGAGAAATGAATGATTTGATCCTAGGAAAGTTTTCTTTCTGGAGGGGTTGGGATGCTGACTTCCTACAGGTTCTATAGTAAGCAAGTGCACAGTCCTAGAGGCACTTACGCAGGAAAAATCAAAGGTACAAGTACAGATTAGGTGAAACCTGGTTCGAAAACAGTGAGAGGGACCTTAGAGCCTTAGTGGACGATCACTTAAATATGAGCCTGAAGTTTGTGACAACAGCCAAAACAGCTAATACAATCCTCGGTTGTAGGAACAGAGGCATAGAATCAAAATCACATGAAGTATTAGTACTACTTACTAAACCTTAGTAAGACTACACCTGGAATACATTATCCAGTTTTGGTCACCACATTACGAAAAAAGATGTTGCGATTTTAGAAAAAGTGCAGAGAAGAGCAACTAAGATGATGAAAGGCCTGGAGATTAAAACATATGAAGAACGGTTGCAGGAACTGGGCCTGGCTAGTCTAGAGAAAAGGAGGACTAAGGAGGACATGATAGCTATTTTCCAGTATTTGAGGGGCTGCTACAAAGAAAAGGGAGTCAACTTATTTTCCAAAGCACCAGAAGGCAAGAAACAATGGATGAAAATTAATCAAGGAGAGGACCCTGAGAAGACCTCCAAGGCCCCTTCCATCTCTGATACTCTATCATTCTTTCTTGTTTTGGCTCAGGTATTTTCATATTCCTGAGCAACATGGTATGCAAAATAGAAGCACCAAGATGCTCTCGGTCAGCTTAGCCTCCATTGAGCAGTAGGGTCAAACTTCTGGGAGGGGAGGGGAAGGGGAGAGGAAGATAGAAGAATAGGAATAAGAATAGGAATGGGAACAGGAACAGAACAGGATTTTTGATTGGCCAAGTATGATTGGACACACAAGGAATTTGTCTCCAGTGTGGAAGCTCTCAGTGTACATATAAACAGTCATAGATCATAATAAATAACAATTTATAAATCATAAGACACCAATAGGATAAGATTATGAATTTGGAAGTGGACCACTAGATCATAGTAGTATAATGGTATATACTACACTATCAGACTCCAGAATTGGTCACTGAACAAATAAAGACGGACTCGCTTCAGGCAGTAATTATTTTTTATTGATTATTACATTTATACCACACCTTTCTATTTCTATAACCACTCAAGATAAGTTTACAAAAAAAATGTAAAAACAAGAAGATGCAGTAAAATACGCATACAATATTTTTATGGGCTTTCCTTTACATGGACACTTTTATGGGACACATGGTAACAGCTCTGAGTAAAGTTTTTCCCACACTCCATACATTTATGGGGTTTCTCCCCATGGTAGATGTTTCTATGGTAAGAAAGGTGACTGCTCCTGCTGAAGCCCTTTCCACACTCCAGACATTTGTAAGGTTTTTCCCCCGTGTGGATCCTTTTATGGTAGGTGAGGTAACAGCTTTGAGTAAAGCTCTTTCCGCACTCCAGACATTTAAACGGCTTATCTCCTGGATGGATGTTTTTATGGGAAGATAGGTGACTGCTTCTAATGAAGCTCTTTCCGCACTCCAGGCATTTGTAAGGTTTCTCCCCTGTGTGGATCCTTTTGTGGATCGTGAGATCCGTGCTGCCTCTGCAAGTCTTCCCGCATTCCGTACACTTTATACATTTCTCTCCTGTGTGGATCCTTCGATGGGCCTGAAAGGCACTGCGGTCTCTGAAGCACCTTCCGCAGTCCGCACAGCTGTACGGCTTCTCCCCAGTATGGATCCTCATGTGGTTAGGCAGGTGACTGCTCCACCTGAAAGTTTTTCCGCACTCCACGCACATGTATGGCTTCTCCCCGGTGTGGATTCTCATGTGGCAAGTGAGGTGACCCCTTTGAATGAAGCTCTTTCCGCACTCCATGCATTGAAAGGGTTTCTCCCCGGTGTGGATCCTTTTATGTAACGTCAGGTTGCTGTTCATTGTAAAGCCCTTTCCACATTCCATACATTTGAAGGGTTTCTCACCCGTGTGGACCCTTTTGTGAGATGTAAGGTCGGTATTGCGCCGAAAGCTTTTCCCGCACTCTGGGCATTTGTACGGCTTCTCCCCCGTGTGGATCCTTTTATGGGAAGTGAGGGAACTAGAGTGGCTGAAGCTTTTCCCACATTCCACGCATTGATACGGTTTGTTTTCTGTGGAGACGCTCTGATATAACGCCAGAGGGAAGTTCTCATAGTAACTCTCTACACGGTCTCTGCGTTCACAAGCTTTCGCTTTTGTGAGGATCCGACAATCTTTGTTTCTATCAGGTTTATCTTTGAACTGTTCTCCATACCATGAATTATGTCCCTTTTTCTTTCGCTTCTGATGTTCTTGGGTCTGGAGGTCCTGTGTTTCCATATTTAAAGTAGTTGAGAACGTCTCATCCTGATCACTTGGCCAGTTGTCCTCACCTTCTTCTGGTCTCCATATATTTTGAAACATCTCTTCTTGTCCTTCATTCTTAACTGTTTGCAATGGAAACATCCTTGCCTTCTCATTAGTCTTATTCTCTTGCCCATCACCTGCAAGGGGTTTAAAAAAGAAAAGATAAGTACAGGTAGTCCTCAACTTACAACTACAATTGAGCCCAAAATTTCTGTTGCTAAGTGAAACATTTGTTAAATAAATATTGCCCCATTTTACGACCTTTCTTGCCACAGTTGTTAAGTAAGTAACATGATTGCTAAGTGAATCTGGCTTCCCCATTGACTTTGCTTGTCAGAGGGTCGCCAAAGAGGATCACATGACCTTAGGACACTGCAACCATCATAAATATGAATCAGTTGGCAAATGTCCGAATTTTGATCACATGAGTATAGGGATGCTTTAACAGTCGTTAAGTGTGAAAAACCATAAGTCACTTTTTCCAATGCCGTTGTAACTTTGAACGATCACTAAATGAACCATTGTAAGTCGAGGACTACCTGTAATAGCTGTTAGAATAATAAAGAAAAAATGAATTCCCAAGAAAAAATAAACTCCATGCATTGCCATTTTAACTCCAGCATTTCAAATCTCTCATTTATTTCATATGGCATCACAGAATACAGCATTAATGCACAACATGTTGGGGTCAGAACAAGGGCCAGTCTGGGAGTCTGGGGAGGACTCGGACAAGGATCCTGCATCTGATGTAGAGATGAGGCCAGGGCCATCAGGGAGTTAAGTGCTGACTCTGGAGCCTCCAGAATCTGGCAACAGTGAGGCAGAGGAACAAGGAGAGCCTGTTCCCAGTGCGCATGTGCACAAAGCTACCAGAAAGCAAGAGCAGCTAAGACAAAAGGGGTGACTCGGGAGTAAGGCTTGGAGGTGATTACCCCTCCCATAAGATATAAAGGAAGTGCAAAGGGACAGGAACCTTTGCAGGAAGCAATGTCGTTCGCTCTGTTTGGATTAAACCTTGAAGGTCTGTAGACTTTGTAATTCGTTTGGCTTTTACAGTTAATTGGGCACTTCAGTTGTTGGCAACAATTCAAAGGAGATAAAGGTGGGTGCTTATCTCAAGAGACTATTTGGGACTCATTACGGGCTGGGAATGAACATAATTCCCAGCATTGAAATAAAACAAGAGTTGTTTGCTTAATTACGGTCTCAGGAAGCCTTGGTCAGAACACAACATTCATAAAAACAGCATATAAAAGTCCTTTCCACTTTCTAAACTTGAAAACCAAGATGATGCTTAAATTTAATTTTAAAAAGTCACATTTTTCAGTGCCATTGTAACTGGTCACTAAATGAACCGTTTTAAGTTGAGGATCCCCTGTAGCCTGATTGTTAAGTGAATCTGTCTTCCCTGTTCACTTTGCTTGTCACAAGGTCGCAAAACCTGATCACATGATCTGAGGACACTGCAACCGTCATAAATATGAACCAATTACCAAGCATCCAAATTTTGATGACGTGACCATGAGGATGCTGCAACAGCTGTAACAGTGAAAAACAGTCATCAGTCACTTTTTTCAGTGCAATCGTAACTATGAATGGTCACTAAACCAACTGTTGTAAGTTGAGGACCAACTACGGGTATTTCGAAAGAGAAGGAGATCGAAAAACATATGTACAAATCAGGATAAATCAAGGCCCTTACCTAGAAAAGCCACGTTTCTTGAATTTTCCAGCATGACCTCACGATGCAAAGCTTTTTGATGAGGGTCCAGTAAGGCCCACTCTTCTTCGGTGAAAAAGACGACCACATCCTGGAAGGACACGCGATTCTGAAAGAAAGAGAAAGTTCCCAGTGAACGTAATGTCCAGGATGTTCTTACAAGTTCTCTATCTTAAGTCACGTATCTTAAAAAGTATCATGCCCCTGTTGGAATCTGACTCAGAGGAGGAAGCCGAACAGCTGACAGGGAGTGGGAGTGTGGCTCCGTTGGCTGTGGAAGAAACTGAGGAAGGGCAAAGTCCGGTTGGGCAGAGCAGGAAAGAGGTAGAACAAGGGAGAGGGAATTCAGAGGAAGACCCAGGCCACCCCCTCTTCATTCTAGGTCATGCAGGGAGGAACGGAGAAGAGAACAATGTGGGTTGCATGGCTTACAGGGGAGGAAAGGGCCCTGATCCCCTTCATTATCTGCAGCTGGGAACAGTGTATAAAAAAGGCAAGCTGTGTGCAGAAAGCTGTTGGGAGCAAACGTGAGTTATCTTCTAGCATCGTGGCTTATCTATGTTCCTGGCGTCTTCCCAATATTGTGAGTTTTGCCATGCTTTCAAGTTTGAAATTCCTGCTCCTGCCCTGCCAAACTAATTACTTCAGTTTGATTTGTTTGGATTTTAAATTACAGTTTGTGTGTAACTTGTTTTGGACTGAATTTTCTACAGTCAAAGACTGTTCCTGGGAGAGTTTTTCTCCAGCCCAAAGGTAACCTGGACATTGGGGGCAAAGTTGGAGATAAGAAAGGGATTCTTATTGGTTATCTGACTGTGTTGCCTGTGTGCCACGCCCTGAGTCATCACAAAAAGGATGGGTTCTTTACTTGAAGATTCAAATGATGTCAAAGAAAATAGATAGACCTCAGACCAACCACGCATTGTGGATCAAAGGTTTAGATTGTGAATGATTCAATAAGAGTGCCTGTGGTCCATCTCACTTAAGTTAGGTAGCAAAGGAGTCTTCCTTGCCTCAAGTGTAAAGTCTTACACTTAGGCAAGAAAAACCAAAAGTACACATATAGCAGGGGTGAGCAAACTACGGCCCAGGGGCCACATCCGGCCCGTTGGTCTTTTTAATCCGGCCCGCCGAAGATTGGTACAGCATTAAGGTTTGATGTGAATGATTGAATGATTGCATTCATTTGATTTTGACTTGTAATGACAGGCATTTCGACACCAGGTGGTGGCCCATCTGTCAAATTTTAAAAGTCAATGAGGCCCCCCGAGCCAAAACGTTTGCCCACCCCTGACATATAGACTGGGTGAAACCGGGCTTAATATTTATTTATTTATTGAATTGATATTGCCCCCTATTCACCCATGTCGACTTGAGGCGGCTTACAGAATGTAAAACCATATTTAAAATTTAAAAAACAAAACTAACAGAAAGAATCAAATAAATTAATAAAGTACAATAGAACAAAATCTGGAAAAACAAAAATATAAAAATCACCTCCAACTCCCACCCCCACCCCCCATCCCAACGTCAGCAGATCACACAAGCCATTTGATGGGCTCCATCCCGCTCTGGGTTCCACAGGGGCCTGCTGGCAGAACCAGGTCTTCAGCACTTTCTGGAAGAATGCACTGAATCTCTGGAGGAATGATGTTCCAGAGAGAGGGAGCCATCACAGAGAAGGCCCTTCTTCCAGGTCCCACCAGGTGAATCTCCCTCAGGGATGGGACCCACAGCATTCCCTGCCTCCTAGCAGTATCTGTGAGGTGGATCTTGGAGTCTTAGTGGACAACCAGCTAAATATGAGCCAGCAGTGTGCAGCGGCAGCAGCCAAAAAAGCTTATGCAATCCTAAGTTGCATTAACAGAGGGATACAATCAAGATCAAGGGAAGTATTAATACCACTCTATAAAGCCTTAGTAAGACCACAGCTAGACTACTGCATTCAGTTTTAGTCACCACATTATAAAAAAGATGTTGAGACTCTAGAAAAAAAGTGCAGAGAAGAGAAACCAAGATGATTAGGGGACTGGAGACTAAAACATACGATGAATGGTTGCAGGAACTGGGCTTGGCTAGTCTATTAAAGAGAAGGACCGGGGAGACAGGATAGCAGTCCTCCAATATTTGAGGGGCTGCCCCAGAGAGGAGGAGGGGGGTCAAGCTATTTTCTAAACAGCCTGTCGGCGAGACAAGGAATAATGGATGGAAACTGAACGAGGAGAGATTTAACCTGGAAATAAGGTGAAACTTTCTGACAGTGATAACAATCAACTAATGGAACAGAAGTTGCCTTCAGAATTTGTGGGAGCTTCATCACTGGAAGCTTTAAGAGGAGACTGGGCTGGCATCTGTCAAAAATGATGTAGGGTCTGCTTGCAGGGGTGGACTAGATCAGGGGTCTCCAATTTGAAGACTTATTGACTTCAACTCCCAGAATTCCGCAGCCAGCTTTGTTTGTGGGCTTCAGCTTTGCTGGCTGAGGAATTCTGGGAATTGAAGTCAATAAGTCTTAAAGTTGCCAAGGTTGGAGACCCCTGGATTAAATGACCTACAAGGTCCCTTCCAACTCTCTTAATCTGTATCTATCTCAGGTCATGGTCTGGTTTGGAGGAGGAGGAGGAGATGGAACTGGGATCTTCCAACAGGGATGGCATGTCTCCCTTGGCATGTTTGGAAAGGCCGGGGCTGAAGACGATGCTGTCCTGGGCCCCTCAGGCATTGGGGGAGGTGGTCGTCGAGACAGACAGCTCTCTACCTTCACAGACACAGGGGAGGATAGGCTGCTGACAGGCAGTGGTGCCCATAGGCAGCCGATCCCCTCTGATGAGGAACAGCTGCCTCCTCCACTGAACCAAGGACAAGGAGAGAGAAGCGTAGGCAAGCCCAGAGAAGGAAAAAACAGCAAGCCCTAAAAGACTGAAAAAAAATAGGGCAGCATGATGTGCCTAGAGTTACGAAACGCACATCATGCTGCCCTATTTTTCTGCATCTTTCCCATGTTCTCCACTTACCCGAACTACAGGTATGGATGCTGGTTTTGCTTTATCAAAAGGATCTGATTCTGCAAACACAGGCGATGTTTTTCTCCCTGTGAGAAAGACAAAATTAGGGGAAAGTAGGCTTTCTGAAAAGATCCTTAATGACATCCAGAAAGGAGGAGGAGGAGGAAGGAGGAAGGAGGAGGAGGAGGAAGGAGGAGGAGGAGGAGGAGGAGGAGGAGGAGGAGGAAGGAGGAGGAGGAGGTGGAGGAGAGCAAGAACAGGAAGAAGAGGAGGAGGAGGAGGAGGAAGGAGGAAGGAGGAGGAGGAGGAGGAAGGAGGAGGAGGAAGAAGAAGGAGGAGGAGGAAGAAGGAGGAGGAGGAGAAGGAGGAGGAAGGAGGAAGAAGGAGGAGGAGGAGGAGGAGGAAGAAGGAGGAGGAGGAAGAAGGAGGAGGAGGAGAAGGAGGAGGAAGGAGGAAGAAGGAGGAGGAGGAGGAGGAGGAGGGAGGAGGAGGAAGAAGGAGGAGGAGGAAGGAGGAGGAAGGAAGGAGGAAGGAGGAAGGAGGAGGAGGAGGAGGAGGAGGAAGAAGGAGGAGGAAGAAGGAGGAGGAGGAGAAGGAGGAGGAGGAGGAAGGAGGAAGAAGGAAGAGGAGGAGGAAGAAGAAGGAGGAGGAGGAGGATGAAGGAGGAAGAAGGAGGAGGAGGAAGAAGGAGGAGGAGGAGGTGGAGAGAGAGCAAGAACAGGAAGAAGGAGGAGGAGGAGGAGGAGGAAGGAGGAAGGAGGAGGAGGAAGGAGGAAGAAGGAGGGGAGGAGGAGGAAGAAGGAGAAGGAGGAGGAGGAGGAGAAGGAGGAAGAAGGGAGGAAGGAGGAGGAAGAAGAAGGAGGAGGAAGGAGGAAGGAGGAAGGAGGAGGAGGAAGGAGGAAGAAGGAGGAGGAGGAGGAGGAGGAAGGAGGGAAGGAGGAGGAGGAGGAAGAAGGAGGAGGAGGTGGAAGAGAGCAAGAACAGGAAGAAGAGGAGGAGGAGGAAGGAGGAGGAGGAAGGAGGAAGAAGGAGGAGGAGGAGGAAGAAGAAGGAGGAGAAGGAGGAGGAAGGAGGAAGAGAGGAGGAGGAGGAAGGAGGAAGAAGGAGGAGGAGGAAGGAGGAGGAGGAGGAAGGAGGAGGAAGGAGGAAGAAGGAGGAGGAGGAGGAGGTGGAGGAGAGCAAGAACAGGAAGAAGAGGAGGAGGAGGAGGGAGGAAGGAGGAAGGAGGAGGAGGAAGGAGGAAGAGGAGGAGGAGGAGAGGAGGAGGAAGAAGGAGGAGGAGGAGGAGGAGGAAGGAGGAAGAAGGAGGAAGGAGGAAGAGGAAGAAGGAGGAGGAAGAAGGAGGAGGAGGAGAAGGAGGAGGAAGGAGGAAGGAAGAGGAGGAGGAGGAGGAAGAAGAAGGAGGAGGAGGAGGATGAAGGAGGAAGAAGGAGGAGGAGGAAGAAGGAGGAGGAGGTGGAAGAGAGCAAGAACAGGAAGAAGAAGAGGAGGAGGAGGAGGAAGAAGGAGGAGGAGGAGGAGGAGGAGGAGGAAGGAGGAAGGAGGAGGAGGAGGAGGAGGAAGAAGGAGGAGGAGGAGGTGGAGGAGAGCAAGAACAGGAAGAAGAGGAGGAGGAGGAGGAAGAGTGGGGAGGATTATGACTAGAATCTCAAAGGAATTTACAGTTCTTGGAAAGAATCTTATCATACCTGTTAAGAGGTTCTGACTTGGATCTTCTGAGGAAATTTTGTTGAAGATGAGCTCCTGAGATGGATGTCCTCTTGCCTTGAGTCTTTCAGAGGTCACTCCCACAAATGATCCCTGGGCAAGAAATACCATACAAGAGGAGTTAAGGATATTCATACTATCAGATTCTTACCCTTTGCTTCCAATTTCAGAGCCCCAGATTTCCATCAGTGGGAACACAAAAACATGGTACCCCAACAGTTCGCTTGAAATATGGCCTCTGAAAGTGACAAGGGCTTAATTTGCCTACAGATGTTGCCATCGTGTTCATAATTCCAGAAAGCTCAAGTAGCAAAACACCATTGTATTTTTTAGAGTGTAAGACGCACTTTTTCCACCACCAAAAGTGGGTGGAAATGTCTGTGCATCTTATACAGCGCATGTTGCTGAAGCCCCGCCCACCCACCAGACTCCACCCTTTGACCTCTGCCTCCCAGCAATTTGCCTCCTTGCAGCAAACAGCAGTCTGTTTCAGCTTCAGCACAGCCTGATTAGCACAAACAGCTGATTGTCGGTTGGATTGGCCTCTGGGCGATCAGCTGTTTCAGGCTGCAGGGATTGCTATAGTCTATGGCCGCCTTCGCACGCCCCATTTTTGGCCTCCGCATCCTGTTTTTGCCCACGACGCACCCCATTTTCAGCCTCTGGGCGCCCCATTTTCCAGCCATTCCGATCCTTGCTGCCCGGAACAGGCCAAAAATGGGGAACACGGCGGCCAAAAATGGGGCAGAATCCAAAAACAGGACATGCGGAGGCCGAAAACATGGGACACAGAGGCTACAATAGCCTGCAGCCTGAAACAGCTGATCGTCGGGAAGCCGATCCAACTGACAATCGGCTACTTGTGCTAATCAGGCTGTGCTGAAGCTGAAATAAGCTGTTTGCTATTTGCTTCAAGGAGGCAAATTGCTGGGAGGCAGAAGCAGATTTTTTTTTTCTTGTTTTCCTCCCCAAAAGCTAGGTGTGTCTTATACTTCAGAGCAT
Organism: Pseudonaja textilis; assembly: GCF_049901715.1. Classification (NCBI taxonomy): domain Eukaryota; kingdom Metazoa; phylum Chordata; class Lepidosauria; order Squamata; family Elapidae; genus Pseudonaja; species Pseudonaja textilis. The sequence goes on from NC_141991.1 coordinate 7,074,277, forward strand.
CTTATCGAAAAATACGGTAAACATTGAAGAATGGTGTTACCATCCATCTGGAACTAACAGGAGAGCATCTTCTCACCTGCAATTTCTCCTCGTTTGTTTGGTTCAGGAGGAAGCCCTCTGCCAAGGCCACCGCCTGGGAACTCGTCTCTGGTTCACACTCCTGGACCCAGCTCTTCATCTCCAGAGGCAGGATGGCCACAAACTGCTCCAGGATCACCAGGTCCAGCATCTCAGCTTTGGTGATCCTTTCTGGTTTCAGCCACTGGGTGCAAAGCTGGTGGAGCTGGCTGCAAAGCTCTCGGGGTCCCTTGGCCTCTTCATATCGGAAGTCTCTGAAACACTGACACTGTTCATGCAATCCAGCCACTTCTTCCTCTAGGTTCTTCGGTCTGATTTTTTCTCTGGTGGTCTCGGGACAAGGAAATTGTCGTTGTCTTTCCTCTGCTGGGTATTCTTCATGCATTTTTCTCTGTGTTTTCTAACAAAAAACAAAATGGGATCAGCTTTTTCCTGATCTCCAAAGTGATCTTCCTTGGAACCTCAACTGCACGAGGAGGTTCTGGAAAAAATCTCACCCTTCCTTACTTATGATATACCTTTGCAGTCGAAAACTCCTGAGCAAGAGAAGATGCTTCCAGGTATTAACCAGCGGTATAACTTGCCACCAGAAACTGTGTGTTTTCCAACACTGGAGATTTTTAAGAAGTGACTGTACCAGCCATGGTATAGGGCCAGGGTCAGCAACCTTAAACACTCAAAGAGCCACAAAGGGGCTAAGCAGAAGCCCCCTGTTCAATTCTGGAGCTGACCAGAAGTCTGTTTCCCCCACCATAGAGTCTCTTCCTAGCATGGCGTCCTGTTTGCTCTGCCAACTGGAAGTCCGTTTCCCCCACCATAGAGTCTCCTCTAACGCAGTGTCTTTTTTTCCTCTGCCAACCCTGAAGCCCAGTCCCTCCTCCGCCCACCATAGAGTCTCCTCCTAGCACGGCATCCTTTTTCCTCTACCTATCGTAACTGAAAGCCCTATCAATTGTGGAGCTGACCGGCAACAGACAGCTACATAGGGGTAGGATCCTACCGGTTCAGCCCGGTTCTATAGAACCGGCAGCTCCAAAGAGCAGCTGACACAGAACCAGTGGGTTTTGGTCTGCTGTTTGGCCCACCTACCTGCCCAGGCTCTAGGCTGTCCTTTAGTGGCTGTGTTTTTCTCCTCAGCTGCGTTGCGCAGCACAACTGAATGCCGCTCGTCAGCTGGAAAAGGTAAATGCTTGCCAGAGCTGGTAGCGCGCACGCATGTGCAGCACACATTTGACGTGCATGTGCGCGCTCCCCAAACCGGTTGTTATGCCAGTTGGATCCCACCCCTGGAGCCACAGCATAGGGATGAAAGAGCCACATGCGGCTCCAGAGCCGTGGATTGCCGACCCCTGATATAGGGTCTCCTACTTGAGGAGGGGATTGGACTAGAAGAGCTCCAAGGTCCCTTCCTACTCTGTTGTTCTGAATTCTGTGAAGGGTCCTTGGTGCTCTCTGAGCTTACCTGTTTTCTTGAAAAGTTTCATTACCCAAACTGGGTTACATCATCACTGCTACTGGTAGCACTGACGATGCTATCTAATTTGGATAATGAAACATCTGCAAGAAAACAAGCAAGCTCAGAGAGCACCAAGGACCCCCTCATGCCAACCCTGAGCTACAAATAGTCTCCGTTATTAGATAATAAACTACTGGAACTGAAGAGACCCAAGCCTCGTGAAGAAGTTCTCACACGTCTACATTTTTTGATTCTTTGAGAAGAATCCATGTAAGATGAGTGTTTGCGGGCATGATCCCAGCCAAACTTGAGGTATTTCTTATTCCTTTGCTGGAAGAGGCCTGAAGAGAGCCTTCAATGAGAGGAGATGGCTCTGGATTTAATCCAGCTGTAGCTCTTTCATCCAGGGATTGGTCACTCTACCTCTAAGCAACAAACTCTTGGATCAATTCCCACCCGTCATAATCACCACAGAAATGGAACACAGATGCAGTATTCTAGGTATGGTCTTATTAAGGCTTTATAGACTGGTATTAATACCTCATTTGATCTTGATTACACCCCTCTCTTAATGCAATTTAGGATTACACTGGCTTTTTTTGCTGCCGCTGCGCACTATTGGCTCATATTTAGCTGGTTGTCCACTAAGACTCCAACATCCCTCTCATAGTTACTGCTATCGAGCCTGGTTTCACCTAGTCTATATGTGTACTTTTGGTTTCTCTTGCCTAAGTGTAGGACTTTACTTTTCGCTACATTGAATTTCATTTTGTTAGACATGTCCCAGTGTTCTAGTCTGTCAAGATCCATCTGGATCTTGAGGTTATCATCTAGGGTGTTGGCTTTTCCTGCCAGCTTAGTGTCATCTGCAAATTTGGTAAGTTCTTCTTCTATTCCCTCATCAAAGTCATTTATGAAGATACTGAAGAATACTGGGCCTAAGACAGAACCTTGTAGCACCCCATTGCTTACTTCCCTCCGTGTAGACTTAGACCCATTAAGGACTACTCACTGAGTACAGTTTGTCAGCTAGTTGTGAATCCACCTGATGATGTTGCCATGTATCCCATTTTTCTGTAGCTTACCAAGATTACTGGTGGAGGGGTCCTGCAGTCTTTTTGTTCTCTTTTGGGCTGGCTTATTGTCTCTTTTGCATACTCTGTAGATGTTAATGTCATCAAAAAAGCACAACAAAGAATGTTTTTTCTGTGAATTCAGGAAGTTCACTCTGCCCAAAGAACTGCTGATTCAGTTCTACAGAGGAATTATTGAGTCTGTCATCTGCACCTCTGTAACTCTCTGTTTTGGCTCTGCAACCCAACAAAACAGACACAGACTTCAGAGAGTAATTAGGACTGCAAAAAAACAACAATACTACCAACCTGCCTTCCATGGAGGACCTGTATCCTGCACAAGTCAAAAAGAGGGCTGTGAAAATATCTACAGACCCCTCACATCCTGGACATAAATTGTTTCAACTTTTACCCTCAAAACAACGCTATAGGGCACTGCACACCAGAACAACCAGACACAAGGAGTTTTTTTCCAAACGCCACCACTCTGCTGAACACACAATTCCCATAACACTGTCAAACTATTTAGTAAGACTGTATTACTATTATTCTTGTCATCCTTCCTATTACCCATCTCTTCCCACTTATGACTATAATCGTGTTGCTTTTATCTTTATGATTTATATTATTAGATGTTCCCTAGTATGATTTGATTGCTTATTAGCAACCTATGACTATCACTAAGTGTTGTATCTTATGATTCCTGATGAATGTATTTTTTTTTAATGGGTTTGGGCTGACAGCTGTGGAAAACAGCCCCTCTGCCTCTCCTCCCGGTTCTGGGCAGCTGTCCTGCTTTCCATCTGCACACCTGGATCCCAACTCCACGTGGTTTTATTTACAGATATTCATCCCTTATTGCAAAGCTTGAGTTGTTTGTTTTTGGCTAAGAACCAAGTTTAGGGCTGCTTGCAAAGCACAGTGAGCAAAAGGTGAAGATGCTGGCCAGCTTACAATTCAGCCTCTCCCCCCCCCCACTCCCCTCTGGTCCTCCCTCTCTTTGCTTCTCTTCCCACAGATTATTTTTATTTCCTTTGGCTTTTTTTGGACTTGATCCGTTTCACAAGGGAGTACTCTCGCGCCCAGAAATGCACGGAAAGAGGATCGCACGGCGTGTGTGTGTGTGTGTGTGTGTGTGTGTGTGTGTGTGTGTGAGAGAGAGAAAGAGAGAGAGAGAGGATGGATAGATAGATAGATAGATAGATAGATAGATAGATAGATAGATGCAGACAGATACAGTAGAGATAGATATAGATACATAGATAAATAGTTCCTGTTTCTCTCTCCCTCCACCCACCGACCCTCCCTCCCTCCCGTACCAAGACAGCTTTGCAATCAAGAGGAAATACCTTGCTTTCCCCCCCCCTTTTCTCCGCTCCCTTTCTCTTTCCAGAGGAAAAGGGGGGGCCACTCGGTGTCCCTCCGTTCCTGCAAGATAAATAGATGATAATGATAGATATAGGTAGGTAGGTAGGTAGGTAGATAAATACCGTAGAGATAGGTATAGGTAGATAGGTAGATAGGTAGATAGATAGATAGATAGATAGATAGATAGATAGATAGATAGATAGATAGATAGAGATAGATAGATAGATAGATAGATAGACAGACAGACAGAGACAGACAGACAGACAGACAGACATAGACAGATGCCGAAGAGATAGCTAGGTAAGTAGATAGATAGATAGATAGATAGATAGATAGATAGATAGATAGATAGATAGATAGATAGATAGATAGATAGATAGATACTGTAGACAGATACAGTATAGATAGATGGATGATAGGTGATAGATAGATATAGATACTGTAAGAGATAGAGATAGGTAGATAGGTAGTTGTAGAGATAGATATAGATACATAAATAGATAAATAATTCCCATTTCTCTCTCCCTCCACCCACCGACCCTCCCTCTCGTACCAAGACAGCTTTGCTTTTAGACGAAATACCTTGCTTTTTCCCCCCTCCTCTTTTCTCTGCAGTTCCCTTTCTCTTTGCAAAAGAAAAGGGCGCCACTCAGTGTCAGTCTGTTCCTGCAAGCTAGATAGATAGATGAGAGAGAGAGAGAGAGAGAGAGATACTGTAGACAGATACAGTATAGATAGATAGATGATAGATAGAGAGAGAGAGAGAGAGAGAGAGAGAGAGGCAGGCAGGCAGGCAGATACCGTAGATATAGAGATAGGTAGATAGATAGGTAGATAGGTAGATACTGTAGAGATAGAGGCAGGTAGGTAGTAGGTAGGTAGATAAATGTAGACAGATTCAGTAGATATAGTTATGGATACATAAATAGATAAATAGTTCCCGTTTCTCTCTTCCTCCACCCACCGACCCTCCCTCCCTCACCAAGACACCTTTGCAATCTAGAGGGAATACCTTGCTTTTTTTCTCCTCCTCTTTTCTCAGCGGCTCCCTTTCACTTTGCAGAGGAAAAGGGCGCCACTCGGTGTCCCTCCGTTCCTGCAAGATCTTCCCGCAGTCCCCTTTGCCTTTTGGGGGAGTTTGAAGGCAAGAAGAAAGGGAGGGAAATGAAGCCCAGGAGGAAGATTCTAGCTGATGCACTCGCTATACTTCCTGTTTGTCTCTCTGTACCCCTCCCCAAATTAAAAAAACAAACAAACCTGCATTCTGCAGAAACGATGTCAGCCAAGCTATCGGGCGCATGCGCAATTTCCTATCTGTTTTTCAAAAGAAAGGAGTAGTTTTTTGCCCGGGGTTGGTGGTGCAAAGATAATGGGAGTAAGAGGGGGGAAAAATAGCCTCCCAAGAGAAGAAAACCTCGTCTTTAGATCCATCTAAGTCGATTATTCTCTAACCAGACAGGTTTAAGATGGGTGGACTTCAACTCCCAGCATCCCTCAACTAGCTCGAGGGTTGAGGGATGCTGGGAGTTGAAGTCCATCCGTCTTAAAAGCTGCCAAGTTTGAGAAATGCTGTGCTAATCTGCAAAATAGATACCTGATAAACAATAGCAGCTTCCCATAGTATTTTGGAGAGAATTGGGAACTGTTATTTCTTTGCAACAAGTGCACGAGGTTCTGCTCTTCAATGCAAGCTCCAAATCCAATCTCCTCAAAACTTCCTACGATCCTTTAGGGAGGGTTTTCCACAACCTTCCCAAGTGGGGACTCCATTTCCAGCCCTACCTGAATGCAACAAGCCGTGGCAAGGCGTTGCAGGCAGCTCAGTTCCATTCTGTAGCTGAGGTAGTGCCAGTACTGCCATGCTGTGCTTCCCATGGCTGCCCCCTGGTGGATCCTGCATGAGTTGCCTGGTGATCTTGCAAAGAATAGAATAGAATAGAATAGAATAGAATAGAATAGAATAGAATAGAATAGAATAGAATAGAATAGAATAGAATAGAATAGAATTCTTTATTGGCCAAGTGTAGTTGGACACACAAGGAATTTGTCTTGGTGCAAATACTCTCAGTATACATAAGAGAAAAGATACATTCATTGAGAGTCGAGAATCATAAGGTACAACACTTAATAGTCATAAGGTACAATAAGCAATCAAATTATACTAGGAAACAATCAATATAAATTATAAGGATACAAGCAACAAGGTTACAGTCATACAGTCACAAGTGGGAGGGGATAGGCGATAAGGAGTGATGAGAAGATTAACAGTAATAGTAGTGTACACTTTGTAAATAGTTGAACAGTGTTGAGGGAATTATTTGTTTAGCAGAGTGATGGCTTTCGGGGGAAAAACTGTTCTTGTGTCTAGTTGTTCTGGTGTGCAGTGCTCTATAGCGTTGTTTTGAGAGAAGGAGTTGAAACAGTTTATGTCCAGGATGTGAGGGGTCTGTAAATATTTTCACATCCTCAAAGGATGGATAAGTAGAAAAAGATATGGGAGCAAGTCACAAGGGTATGTTTAGGGACAGAGTGGGAAATGCAAGAGGCCTCCAGGGATATTATTATTATTGTACTATAGCTAGAAAATCAAGTTTTTCATGCATATGATGGGTCTCATTCGAGACAATGACGAATCCACATACAGATGGAAGGTTGTACAACTTGCCTCATGGTGCAACTGGAACAATCTGGAACTGAACACACTCAAAACCGTAGAAATGGTGGTAGACTCTAGAAGAACGCCCCCCATACTACCTCTTACAATACTAGACAACACAGTATCAACAGTAGAGACCTTCAGATTTCTGGGTTCTACTATATCACATGACCTAAAATAGACACCTAGCATCAAAAAACGTCATCAAAAAAGCACAACGAAGAATGTTCTTTCTGCGCCAACTCAGAAAGCTCAAACTGCCCAAGGAGCTGCTGATCCAGTTCTACAGAGGAATGATTGAGTCTGTCATCTGCACCTCTATAACTGTCTAGTTTGGTTCTGCAACCCAACAAGACACAGACTTCAGAGAGTCATTAGGACTGCAGAAAAGACAATTACTACCAACCTGCCTTCAATTGAAGACCTGTATAGTGCACGAGTCAAAAAGAGGGCTGGGAAAATATTTACAGACCCCTCTCATCCTGGACATATACTGTTTCAACTCCTTCCCTCAAAACGACTCTATAGAGCACTGCACACCAGAACTAGAGGAGGATTGGGATGGCTTGCAGGCAGGGAGAACAAGGCAAGATGAACAAGAGAGGCTAAGCCAGGGGTCTGCAACCTGCAGCTCTAGAGCCACATGCGGCTCTTTCAGCCCTCTGCTGCGGCTCCCTGTTGACTGATCCCACCACTGGGTGTCCCCACCCGCTCCCCTCCCCGTCACACATCGCCTGGCCTGAGAAGATAAAGATGATGGCGGGGGATTGAGACTCACTTCATATTCCAGAGCAGGAGGTGACTGGGTGGGAGTGAGTGACGTTGAGTTGGCCACACCCACCCAGTCACACCGGTTGTTAACTTATTGGCTCCCAGGGTTTTCTTTTCTGTGGGAAACGGGTCCAAATGGCTCTTTAGAGTGTTTAAGGTTGCAGACCTCTGGGCTAAGCAGTGAACATGAGAGACAGAGCTCAGGGGATGAGCAAGGACCATCCCCTCCTGATCCTCGAGCACAGAGAGAGGAGAGAAGGCGGGAACAGAGCAGGCTGACCCAATGGCTTGGGAGGACAACGTCCTGCCTGTCTTCACAAGGCACACCAGGGGACTGAGCCTTAAGGAGATGCTGTGGGGAGGGAAGTTTGTCGGGAACAAACATTGAATTGAGTGAGTATTGAGTGAGTATTGTGTGCTGTTGCCGAAGTTGGACATTTCCTGGATTAACTGACTTGTTCTTTGGCCCCCGGATTCCTTGACTTACTCCCTTGCCCTGCTGGATTTCTTGCTTTGCAGCTGTTTCACTCACAGCGTTGTGCTGGAATATTTGCAGCCAGAGGCTGCTGGAAGTGTGTGTGTTTGTGGGTGTTATCACTTTGCTCTGGGACCTGCCAGAAACGTGGGAGCCTTTGAGGGAAAATTGGAGCAATAAAAGGGGGGAAGTTGAACTGTCAGCTGCCTGTGTTGCCTGTGTGCTGTGCCCCAGGTCATCACACATGGATCCTTTTCCAAGAAATAAAGTCTAGTAGAACGAGGAAGTTCTTCACATGCTTCTTACATTAACACGGTTTCTCCTCCATGTGGATCTTTTTATGGGAAACCAGGGAACTGTTCCTGCAGAAGCTCTTTCCACACTCCAGGCATTTATAAGGTTTCTCTCCTGTGTGGGTCCTTTTATGGGTAGCCAGGGCACCGCTGAGTGCGAATCCTTTCCCACATTCGCTGCATATATAGGGTTTCTCCCCTGTGTGGGTTCGTTTGTGGTAACTGAGATGATAGTTCTGACGGAAGCTCCTTCCGCACTCCGTGCAATGATACGGTTTCTCTCCTATGTAGTAAGTGACAGTCCCAGGGTTGGGCCGATTGTCATATCTTCTGGATCCTGTACCTCCACATGATTCCATTTTATTCTGGGTGCCACAATGTTTACACAAATCCGTTTTATCCGTTATACTTTTCCCACAAAACCGACACTTTTCGGTTCTTTCTCCTTTAGAACCTGACTGGATTTGGAAGTTCTGCATTTCAGCATGAGGAGAAGACGGTTTCTCTTCTCCGGATTTTAGTTGGTTTCCATCACCTCTTGTTGGTTTCGATTGACTGCAAAATGTCTCTTCAGCCAATTTAATTTTCCTGGTTGGCTCTGGTACCCGATCTGGCTCCTTATAGCTCTTCATCCCTTGTTCAGCTCCTGCATGAGAGAAAAAGTGAAGAAAAAAAATTAGACTATTGTGTTTAAGGAACCAATTTTGAATTCTACCATTTCTACAGTTTCCTTTCATCTCTGTATACCTGGATGAAAGTAAGATTATTTTTTCAGGTAGAAGTTGGGGTGACTCTTTAGCAACTAAACACTTTACTAAACAATTTACTAAAAACAAGAATTAGAAAAAAAAACCAAAAAAAGGGAAACCTTACTACTCAATTCTGAAATGGATGAAAAAATAAATGAATGATAAAGTTAAGATTAGATTAAGGGATGAAATAATAAATGAATGGTAAAGTTAAGGTTAGATTAATGGATGAAAGAATAAATGAATGATTAAGGTTAGATTAAGGGATGAAAGAATAAATTAATGACAAAGAAGTTTAGATTAAGGAATGAACGATAAAGTTATGGCTAGATTAATGGGTGAAAAAAAATAAATGAATGATAAATTAATGGTAAGATTAATGGATGAAAGAATAAATGAATGGTAAAGTTATGGTTAGATTAGTGGATGATATAATAAATGAATGGTAAAGGTAACGTTAAGGGATGAAACAATAAATGAATGGTAAAGTTAAGGTTAGATTAATGGATGAAAGAATAAATGAATGGTAAAGTTAAGGTTAGATTAATGGATGAAAGAATAAATGAATGGTAAAGTTAAGGTTAAATTAATGGATGAAAGAATAAACAAATGATAAAATTAAGATTAGATTAAATTATGCTGGAAACCATCACACAGAAACACATGCATCATTTCTGGAAGTCTGAGTGAAAACTACTCAATAAAATGTTCTGGATTCTATCAGTATCATTTTGATGACAAGAAAGTGATATCAAGAGCAATCAGCAAAATTATTTAAGGAAATGGTGACCAGAGAACTATCCATCCTCCCAGAATGAATTGGGAAAAGCCACAGGTTCTTCCTTCAACTTCCTTGAAGTTGATGTGGGTTTGGTCCAGGGCTGCCATCATGTTAAAGAGTTTTCTTCTTCTGGTTCTTCCAGACTGGATTTGGATTTTCTTGGAAGGACCTGAGGCTGATTGTTTCTAGATTGGATTCGTAACTGGCTGACCAACCGCACTCAACATGTAGTCCTCAATGGAACTGCATCTACATGGAGGGAAGTATGCATCCAAAGACTCTGTTTTAGGCCCAGTACTCTTCAACATCTTCATCAATGACTTGGACAAGGGGATAGATGGGGAACTCATCAAATTTGCAGTCAACACCAAGCTGGCAGGAATAGCCAACACTTCAGAAGATAGGCTTAAGATCAGGGGAAGGATACTGCTAAATCTCCCGTCAGAGGTGGTATTTCCGGTTCTCCGAATTACTCAAAATTTCCGTTACCGGTTCTCCAGAACTGGTCAGAAGCTGCTGAATCCCACCCCTGCTTAAGATACAGAAGGATCTTGACAGACTTGAACATTGGGCGCTATCTAACAAAATGAAATTCAAGGGTGAAAAAAGTAAGGCTCTACATTTAGGCAAGAAAAATCAAATGCACATATATATTATAGGTGATACATAGCTCAATAGTAGTAACTGTGAGAGGCATCTCACAATCCTAGTGGACAATCATTTAAATATGAGCCAGCAGTGTGCTGCAGCTGCTGAAAAAGCCAACACGATTCTAGACTGCATAAACAGAGGGAATAGAATCAAGATCTCGTGAAGTGTTAATACCACTTTATAATGCCTTGGTAAGACCACACTTGGAATACTGCATTCAGTTTTGGTCGCCACGGTGTAAAAAAGATGTTGAGACTCTAGAAAGAGTGCAGAGAAGAGCAACAAAGATGATTAGGGGACTGGAGGCTAAAACATTTGAAGAACGGTTGCAGGAATTGGGTATGTCTAGTTTAATGAAAAGGAGGACTAGTGTTCCAGTATATCAGGGGCTGCCCCAAAGAAGAGGGAATCAAGCTATTCTCCAAAGCACCCAAGGGCCGGACAAGAAGCCATGGGTGGAATCTAATCCAGCAGAGAAGCAACTTAGAACTAAGGAGAAATTTCCTGACAGTTAGAACAATTAATCAGTGGAGCAACTTGCCTCCAGAAGTTGTGAATGCTCCAACACTGGAAGAAGTTTTTAAGAAGATGTTGGATAACCATTTGATGAAGTGGTGTATGGTTTCCTGCCTAAGCAGGGGGTTGGACTAGAAGACCTCCAAGTTCCCTTCCAATTCTGTTATTCTATTTCTATTTCTATTTCTATTTCTATTTCTATTCTATTCTATTCTATTCTATTCTATTCTATTCTATTCTATTCTAGATATCGATTTATGTTCTTCAATCCGGAACAAAAACCCAGAGAGCTTCTTACTGAGACAGGCCAAGTTCCTTGATGTCTCCATCATGACCTCTCCATGCAGAGCTCTTTGGCTGGAATCCAGAAGAGCCCATTCTTCCTTTGTGAAATGGACTCCCACCTCTTCCTGAAGGAGAAAGGAACAGTTTCTTATTAACACACACAGGCTGAGGGAAGGTTCTCAACTTCTCTCCCTCTCCCAAGCAAAGATGCAGAATGTAATGGAGTTAAGGCCTGCTTTCTGAGGAATTACAGGCGAAACTCGAAAAATTAGAATATTGTGCAAAAGTTCATTTATTTCAGTAATGCAACTTAAAAGGTGAACCTAATATATGAGATAGACTCCATTACATGCAAAGCAAGATAGTTCAAGCCGTGGTGTGTCATAATTGAGATGATTATGGCTTAAAGCTCATGAAAACCCCAAATCCACAATCTCAGAAAATTAGAATATTGTGAAAAGGTTCAATTTTCTAGGCTCAAAACTGTCCCACTCCAATCAGCTAATTAAGCCATAACCACCTGCAAAGGGTTCCTGAGCCTTTAAATGGTCTCTCAGTCTGGTTCAGTAGGAATCACAATCATGGGAAAGACTGCTGACCTGACAGTTGTGCAGAAAACCATCATTGACACCCTCCATAAGGAGGGAAAGCCTCAAAAGGTAATTGCAAAAGAAGTTGGATGTTCCCAAAGTGCTGTATCAAAGCACATTAATAGAAAGTTATGTGGAAGGGAAAAGTGTGGAAGAAAAAGGTGCACAAGTAGCAGGGATGACCGCAGCCTGGAGAGGATTGTCAGGAAAAGGCCATTCAAAAGTGTTGGGGACTTTCACAAGGAGTAGGCTGAGGCTGGAGTCAGTGCATCAAGAGCCACCACACACAGACGGATCCTGGACATGGGCTTCAAATGTTATATTCCTCTTGTCAAGCTACTCCTGAACAACAACGTCAGAAGCATCTTACCTGGTCTAATGACAAACAGAACTGGTCTGTTGCTCAGTGGTCCAAAGTCCTCTTTTCTGGTAAGAGCAACTTTTGCATCTCATTTGGAAACCAAGGACCAAGAGTCTGGAGGAAGAATGGAGAGGCACACACTGCAAGATGCTTGAAGTCCAATGTGAAGTTTCCACAGTCTGTGTTGATTTGGGGAGCCATGTCATCTGCTGGTGTTGGTCCACTGTGCTTCATTACATCCAGGGTAATGCAGCATCTACGAGGAGATTTTGGAGCACTTCATGCTTCCTTCTGCAGATGAGCTTTATGGAGATGCTGACTTCATTTTACAGCAGGACTTGGCACCTGTCCACACTGCCAAAAGCACCAAAACCTGGTTCAATGACCGTGGGGTTACTGTGCTTGATTGGCCAGCAAACTCACCTGACCTGAACCCCATAACCTATGGGGCATTGCCAAGAGAAAGATGAGAGACATGAGACCGAACAATGCAGAAAAACTGAAGGCCGCTATTGAAGCATCCTGATCTTCCATAACACCTCAGCAGTGCCACAGGCTGATAGCTTCCACGCCACGCCACATTGAGGCAGTAATTGCTGCAAAAGGGGCCCAAACCAAGTACATATGCATGCTTATACTTTTCAGAGGTCCGATATTGTTCTATGTACAATCCTTGTTTTATTGATTGCATGTAATCTTCTAATTTTCTGAGATTGTAGATTTGGGGTTTTCATGAGCTTTAAGCCATAATCATCTCAATTATGGCACACCATGGCTTGAACTATCTTGCTTTGCATGTAATGAGTCTATCTCATATATTAGGTTCACCTTTTAAGTTGTATTACTGAAATAAATGAACTTTTGCACGATATTCTAAATTTTCAAGTTTCACCTATATGTATGAAAACAAGAAGAGTTTCAAATGTCTGAATGATAATTCACAGAAAAGTTGAATAGAGTAGAATTCTTTTGTTGGCCAAGTCTTATTGGACACACAAGGAATGCTCTCAATGTACATAAAAGAACATTAGTCAAGAATTATCAGGTACAGCACTTAATAATAGTCATAGGGTTAAAGGTTAGGGTTAGGAATTGAAACAGTTTATGTCCAGAATGTGAGGGGTCTGTAAATATTTTCACAGCCCTCTTTTTGACTTGTACAGGATACAGGTCCTCGATGGAAGGTAGGTTGGTAGCAATTATTTTGTCCGCAGTCTTAATTAATCTCTGAAGTCTGTGTCTGTCCTGTTGGGTTGCAGAATCAAACCAGACAGCTATAGAGGTGCAGATGACAGACTCAATAATTCCTCTGTAGAACTGGATCAGCAGCCCCTTGGGCAGGTTGAGCTTTGAGGAATATTCTATCACATTTATTGATTTGGCAGAAAAAATGAATGCCAACAATGACATTATCACCCTGGATCGCTTGGCTGTGATTTCAGTCCTTCTAGAACAGGGTTGTCAAACTCAAGGCCCCCAGGTCGGATTTGGCCCATGTGGTGCTTGTCGACTCTGAAGATGGCATTATGTGTAGCCATCGTTTTTTTGTAGCTTTTGTCTATTCTTTTCTTAGCTTTCACTAGACTTTCTGCAAAGGGATTTAACAGTATTTCAGGCTCATCACTCTCTAGCTGTTGAAAGTGGGGAGTTATAGAGATAAAGGGGAAATGTTATGTATAGGTGGCATTCTTTCCCGTGGGAACAGATAAGATGCCTGCAGCTGGAGGAAGGTTATTATAATATTATCCCAAAGGCGCTTTTTTCAAGAGGCCACTGGACGTTCTGGTTTTTATTTGATGACGTTTTGCTTCTCATCCAAGAACCTTGCAGAGTTGAAGAAGCTCCTGGGATGAGAAGCGAAACATCTTCAAAGAAAAACCAGGAAGTCCAGTTGCCTCTTGAAAAAAGCACCTTTGGGACAGCCACGACCTGGATGACTGAGAAATCTTCATAGACATATAAATATTCTCCTTTATTGGAAATACAATTAATTTTTGATGGAATACAAAAGCTCAGATTTGTGCTATGGAGCATCGTCCTCATACCTGAGCTGGAAGCACAGTTGTGATTTCTGGATCCCCAGAAAAAAGAGATGTTTCCACAGGGACCATCGGTGTCATTCCACTCTCTGTGAGTAAGACAAAAAATGGAGAAAGCACCCTTAAAATGCGTACATTTTTAGCAGCTGAGAACCCGTGAGAACTCTTCACCGCATTCAGACTTTTTCCCTCCACAAAACAATTGAAAATGAAAGTAGCTCGGACAGTGCAACCTCCTAAGGACTTCAGCAGACAAATTCCTTACCTGGTTCTGTACCCTCCTGGGATCTGCCTCGTAAGGCCAAATGCTGGGAATATGGCGTATCTCCCCGTATTTTAGTGGGTCCAGCAAACGTCTTCATGAAGGGTTCCTGAACATGAAGCAACAGCAACAGAGAGAAAGAGAAAATTGGAAACTGACCTCAGCCTCAAACTTTATAACACACCCTGGGAAGAAGGCCTGAGCTTATGTCCTTGGAAACAGCTAGGAAGTAGCGACAGCAATGGGGAAAAAAGGAACAATTGGTAACCGACCTTTGCCTTAATCTTTATAATACCATCATGGGAAGAAGGCCTGAGCTTTTAGGTAAAGGTAAAGGTCCCCCTCGTACATATGTGCTAGTCGTTTCCGGCTCTAAGGAGCGCCATTGCTCATCTCTGTTACAAAGCCGAAGAGCCAGCACTGTCCGAAGTCATCTCCGTGGTCAGGTGGCCGGCATGACTAAAGGCTGAAGTTGCACAGAACACTGTTACCTGCCCACCAAAGTGATCCCTATTTTTCTACTTGCATTTTTACATGCTTTCGAACTGCTAAGTTGGCAGAAGCTGGGACAAGTAATGGGAGCGCACCCTGTTACGCGGCGCTAGGGATTTGAACCGCTGAACTGCTGACCTTTCTGATCAAGAAGCTCTCTGAGCTTGGTTGTCTTCTTGCAGATGTTTCATTACCCACAACAAAGATGATTAGGGGGCTGGAGGCTGAAACATTGCAGGAACTGGGCATGGCTAGTCTAGTGAAGAGAAGGACCAGGGAAGACATGATAGCCAATATTTGAGGGTCTGCCATAGAGAGGAAGAGGTCAAGCTATTTTCCAAAGCACCTGAAGGCCAGACAAGCAGTGGATGGACAGTAATCAAAATTTGCAACATCATTCATAACATTGATATAAATTCTACAGTATCATACTTGTACCCTGACAACACACTGTTCAACTGAAGATAGAATTATTATATTAAAAATTAAAATTAAAATTAAAAAGAAGCCATGGGTGGAATCTAATCAAGGAGAGAAGCAACTTAGAACTAAGGAGAAATTTCCTGCTACTTAGAACAATTAATCAGTGGAACAACTTGCCTCCAGAAGTTGTGAATGCTCCAACACTGGGAGTTTTTAAGAAGAGATTGAGTAACCATTTGTCTGAAATGGTATAGGGTTTCCTGTCTAAGCAGGGGTTGGACTAGAAGACCTCCAAGGTCCCTTGCAAGTCTGTTATTCTATTCTATTCCTATTCCTGTCCTATTCTATTGTATTCCTATTCCTATTCTATTCTATTCTATTCCTATTCTATTCTTATTCTATTCTATTCTATTCCTATTCTACTCTATTCTATTCTTATCCTATCCCATCCCATCCGATCCCATCCCATTCTTATTCTTATTCTTATTCTATTTCTATTCTATTCTATTCTTATTCTATTCTTATTCTTATTCTATTCCTATTCTATATTCTATTCTTATTCCTATTCCTATCCCAGTTTGTTCTGTTCTATTCTATTCTATTCTATTCTATTCTATTCTATTCTATTCTATTCTATTCTATTCCATTCCATTCCATTCCATTCCATTCCATTCCATTCCATTCCATTCCATTCTCTATTCTATTCTTATTCTGTTCCTATTCTATATTCTATTCCTATTTCTATTCCTATCCCATTTTGTTCCATTCCGTTCCGTTCCGTTCCATTCCATTCTCTATTCCATTCTTATTCTGTTCCTATTCTATTCTTATTCTATTCTATATTCTATTCCTATTCCTATTCCTATCCCATTTTGTTCCATTCCGTTCCATTCCATTCCATTCCATTCTATTCTAGAGTGCTAGAAGGGAAGTGGGGGTTGCGAGGAGGAGGAGGAGGAGGAGGAGGTCGTGGAGGAGGTCGTGGAGGAGGAGCAGGAGGAGGAGGAGAAGGACTATGGGGTCCTTGGTGCTTCTCTGCTCTCTGAGCTCAGTTGTCTATTTTTGCAGATGTTTTATCTCTTAGATATCGATTTATGTTCTTCAATCTGGAACAAAAACCCAGAGAGCTTCTTACTGAGACAGGCCAAGTTCCTTGATGTCTCCATCATGACCTCTCCATGCAGAGCTCTTTGGCTGGAATCCAGAAGAGCCCATTCTTCCTTTGTGAAATGGACTCCCACCTCTTCCTGAAGGAGAAAGGAACAGTTTCTTATTAACACACACAGGCTGAGGGAAGGTTCTCAACTTCTCTCCCTCTCCCAAGCAAAGATGCAGAATGTAATGGAGTTAAGGCCTGCTTTCTGAGGAATTACAGGCGAAACTCGAAAAATTAGAATATTGTACAAAAGTTCATTTATTTCAGTAATGCAAATTAAAAGGTGAATCTAATATATGAGATAGACTCCATTACATGCAAAGCAAGATAGTTCAAGCCATGATGTGTCATAATTGAGATGATTATGGCTTACAGCTCATGGAAACCCCAAATCCACAATCTCAGAAAATTAGAATATTGTGAAAAGGTTCAATATTCTAGGCTCAAAGTGTCCCACTCTAATCAGCTAATTAAGCCATAACACCTGCAAAGGGTTCCTGAATGGTCTCTCAGTCTGGTTCAGTAGGAATCACAATCATGGGAAAGACTGCTGACCTGACAGTTGTGCAGAAAACCATCATGGACACTCTCCATAAGGAGGGAAAGCCTCAAAAGGTAATTGCAAAAGAAGTTGCATGTTCCCAAAGTGCTGTATCAAAGCACATTAATAGAAAGTTATGTGGCCAATAAAGAATTCTATTCTATTCTATTCTATTCTGTTCTGTTCTGTTCTGTTCTGTTCTGTTCTGTTCTGTTCTGTTCTGTTCTGTTCTGTTCTGTTGTTCTGTTCTGATTCTATTCTATTCTGTTGTATTCCATTTCATTCTATTTCCTATTCCCGTTTCTATTCTGTTTTCTTTCCTTTTCTGTCCTATCCTATTTCCTTTTCCATTCCATTCTATTCTATTTTCTATGATTTGATTGCTTATTGTACCCTATGACTATTATTAAGCGTTGTACCTGATGATTCTTGACTCTTGATGAATGTATCTTTTCTTTTATGTACATTGAGACCATTTGCAGCAAGACAAATTCCTGGTGTGTCCAATCACACTTGGCCAGTAAAGAATTCTATTCTATTCTATTCTATTCTGTTCTGTTCTGTTCTGTTCTGTTGTTCTGTTCTGTTCTGATTCTATTCTATTCTGTTGTATTCCATTCCATTCCATTTCATTCTATTTCCTTTTCCCGTTTCTATTCTGTTTTCTTTCCTTTTCTGTCCTATCCTATTTCCTTTTCCATTCCATTCTATTCTATTTTCTATGATTTGATTGCTTATTGTACCCTATGACTATTATTAAGTGTTGTACCTGATGATTCTGGACTCTTGATGAATGTATCTTTTCTTTTATGTACATTGAGACCATTTGCAGCAAGACAAATTCCTGGTGTGTCCAATCCCACTTGGCCAGTAAAGAATTCTATTCTATTCTAATACAAAAGAATTCTATTGTAATTCTATTCTAACTAAAAGCAAAGCAAAACAAGAGGAGAAATGTTTCCCTTTTTGCATTTGAGCATCCAAGAAGGGATAGGAAAAGAGGAAGGGAAAGAGGAAAGACAAAGAAAAAGAAGGAAAGATAGAAAGAGAGCAAGGAAGGAAAAATAAGGAAAGAGGGGAAGGAAGAAGAAAAGGGAGGGAGGGAGGAAGATTATAATGAGAGGGAGGGTCTGAGGGAAGTCCTGCCTTAGCAGGACTTCCTTGGCCACCACACGTGCCCCCTGCCAATACAAGTGATGTAAAATGGCCATGCACCCCCCGCCACGTTTCCCCCCCCCCCGATGCGGCCCTCAATGAAATCAAGTTTGACATCCTTGTTCTAGAAGAATCTCTACGTGAAGTTCTTGTGTGGGTGGCCCATCAGGAAGTAGCATAACATAGCATGATAAGCGTGCTCCAAGGGAATTTGAGAAGAAAAATACAATTTGAGGGGTCCTTGGTGTTTTCTGAGCTTGCTTGTCTTCTTGTACATCTTTCATCACTCAAACTAGGTAACATCATCACTGCTAGCACTGATGGCGTTACCTAGTTTAGGTAATAATATGTCCACAAGAAAACAATCGAGCTCAGAGATCACTAAGGACTCCTCATTTCAATCCTGAGTATCAATATTATCCCAAAGGTGCTTTTTTCAAGAGGCCACTGGACTTTCTGGTTTTTATTTGATGACGTTTTGCTTCTCATCCAAGAACCTTGCAGAGTTGAAGAAGCTCCTGGGACGAGAAGCGAAACATCTTCAAAGAAAAACCAGGAAGTCCAGTTGCCTCTTGAAAAAAGCACCTTTGGGACAGCCACGACCTGGATGACTGAGAAATCTTCATAGACATATAAATATTCTCCTTTATTGGAAATACGATTAATTTTTGATGGAATACAAAAGCTCAGATTTGTGCTATGGAGCATCGTCCTCATACCTGAGTTGGAAGCACAGTTGTGATTTCTGGAACCCCAGAAAGGAGAGATGTTTCCACAGGGACCATCGGTGTCATTCCACTCTCTGTGAGTAAGACAAAAAATGGAGAAAGCACCCTTAAAATGCGTACATTTTTAGCAGCTGAGAACCCGTGAGAACTCTTCACCGCATTCAGATTTTTTCCCCCCACAAAACAATTGAAAATGAAAGTAGCTCGGACAGTGCAAACTCCTAAGGACTTCAGCAGACAAATTCCTTACCTGGTTCTGTATTCTCCTGGAATCTGCCTCGTAAGGCCAAATGCTGGGAACGATATGGCGTATCTCCCCGTATTTTAGTGGGTCCAGCAAACGTCTTCATGAAGGGTTCCTGAACACGAAACAACAGCAACAGAGAGAAAGAGAAAATTGGAAACTGACCTCAGCCTCAAACTTTATAACACACCCTGGGAAGAAGGCCTGAGCGTACGTCCTTGGAAATAGCTAGGAAGTAGTGACAGCAATGGGGAAAAAAAGGAACAATTGGTAACCGACCTCTGCCTTAATCTTTATAATACCATCCTGGGAAGAAGGCCTGAGCTTTTAGGTAAAGGTAAAGGTTCCCCTCGCACATATGTGCTAGTCGTTTCCAGCTCTAGGGGGCGGCGCTCATCTCCGTTACAAAGCCGAAGAGCCAGCGCTGTCCGAAGTCACCTCCGTGGTCAGGTGGCCGGCATGACTAAACGCCGAAGGTGCACGGAATGCTGTTACCTTCCCACCAAAGTGATCCCTATTTTTCTACTTGTATTTTTACATGCTTTCGAACTGCTAAGTTGGGAGAAGCTGGGACAAGTAATGGGAGCGCACCCTGTTACGCGGCGCTAGGGATTCAAACCGCTGACCTGCTGACCTTTCTGATCGAGAAGCTCAGCGTCTTAGCCACTGAGCCACTATGTCCCTTGAGCTTCTTATGTCCTTGGAAATTGCTAGAACAGTATTCATCTATCTAACCAGGAAATAAAACTTCCTCCTGATGCTACTACTCTCCTGGAAAATTATTTGGAAAGAGCAAGGGAACAATTTGCAAAAAAGGAAGAAAATATCTTCCAATAGAGGAGACTATTTGTAGCTCAGGATTGAAATGAGGGACTCTTGGTGCTCCCTGAGCTTGGTTGTCTTCTTGCAGATGTTTCATTACCCACAACAAAGGGTGGAAACTAATCAAGGAGAGAAGCAACTTAGAACTAAGGAGAAATTTCCTGCCACTTAGAACAATTAATCAGTGGAACAACTTGACTCCAGAAGCTGTGAATGCTCTAACACTGGGAGTTTTTAAGACGAGATTGATTAACCATTTGTCTGAAATGGTATTGGGTTTCCTGTCTAAGCAGGGGTTGGACTAGAAGACCTCCAAGGTCCCTTGCCAGTCTGTTATTCTATTCTATTTCTATTCCTTTCCTATTCTATTGTATTCCTATTGTATTCTTATTCTATTCCTATTCTACTCTACTCTACTCTATTCTATTCTTATCCTATCCCATCCCATCCCATTCTATTCTTATTCTATTCCTATTCTATTCTTATTCCATTCCTATTCTATATTCTATTCCTATTCCTATTCCTATCCCATTCTCTTCTGTTCTGTTCTGTTGTTCCGTTCCATTCCATTCCATTCTATTCTACTCTAGAGTGCTAGAAGGGAGGTTGCAAGGAGGAGGAGGAGGAGGAGGAGGAGGAGGAGGAGGTGGAGGAGGAGCAGGAGGAGGAGGAGAAGGACTATGGGGTCCTTGGTGCTCTCTGCTCTCTGAGCTCAGTTGTCTTTTTGCAGATGTTTTATCACCCAAACTGGCCAACATCATCAGTGCTAGTCCTGGCAGTGATGATGCTATCTAATTTGGGTAATGAAATGTCTGCAAGAAGAAAACCGAGCTCAGAGAGAACTGAAATCTCTTCCTTTCATAGCCCCCAAAAGGAGTCATTTAGGAACAAAAACATTGCAGATTTGAACATCCCTCTCTTTGAACCAACAAGAAGACATTTTCCCACCCGCAGCTCTTCCAGCCTCTTCTCCTCGGCCTGGCTGAGAAGAAAGCCTTCTGCAAGGGCCACCGCCTGGGAACTGGTCTCCGCTCCACACTCCCGCACCCAGTTTTCCACTTCCGGGGGAAGGATAGTCAGGAACTGCTCCAGGATCACCAAGTCCAGCATCTGGGCTTTGGTGTGTATTTCTGGCTTGAGCCACTGACGGTACAGATGGTAGAGACGGCTGCAAATGTCTCGAGGCCCTTCAGCTTCTTGGTAGCAGACCTCACGGATGTGGCGATGTTGTGCAACCCAACCGGCTTCTTCTTCCAGAATGTTCTGCTTGGCCTGTTCCCAGACTTCCCCAGGATCTCTTGGATTGGCAGAAGACTTTCCAATCATAGGACCAGCCTGGCTCCAAAGGATTTTCTGAGCCATCTTTAAGAACAAGGGTTTTTCTTCTCAAGGAAATCCGAAAAGCACCTCCACAAGACTCTGGAAAGAGCACAGAGAAGAGGAACAAAGATGATTAGGGGGCTGGAAGCTAAAATATACGAAGAACGGTCTTCCAATATCTAAGGGACTGCCACAAAGAAGAGGAAATCAATCTATTCTCCAAACCACTTGAAGCTAGGACAAAAAGCAATTGCTGAAAAATTGGGGAATTTCCAGTTTGGGTCTCTTCAGCAACAGACCGAAATCCACGATCGTGCGCGGTTTCGATCTGTGCGTGCCGCTGGAGTGCCCCGATCCTTTGGATTTGAGGCTGAAGCCACCCCGTACAGGTGGTGAAGAGGGGTGAGATCGCTAGCCGAGTTGAGGGGAGCTGCATCTCTCCTCCTTGGCTGGTCTAAACTCCCTTCCCTGAAGGCGATTGCAGCGCTGGTTAGAAATGGCCACCTCAAAGAAGAACCCTACTGGATAAGATTGTGCAGGAGGAAGAAAAAGAGGAAAGCAGGACAGACAGGGCTAAACTGCAGAGAATATCTAAGCAAGGTACCCCGAATCTAAAAGTACAAGATTACAAGATTCATACTAGTACTAGAAAGATTTTGAATATCTATTTTGTTTACTAATGTTTATATATATATATTGTTTTTGCTATGTTTTTAGAATTTTTCTTTTTACATTTTCAAGGGGAAGTACCAAGCAGAGTCTGAATGATGAGATTTATATGATATAAAACAGATATTAGAAATTTGAATGTTATAATTTTAGAATGCACAAATTCAATGCTTAATGAGATTTCATATGATAATAACAATGAGATTTAAAGGTGTTGCACTTTGATTGGCAATCATAGGGGGAATTTTGCTTCTTAAGAATGTTGGAAGAGAACATATGAAATTGTAAACAAGACAGATGAAAGTATGAGTATAATGAATAAAAAGATATAGAAATTTAGGTAAAAGAAATACAATTGAATAAGAAGAAAATGAGATAACCATAAAAGAAAATTAAGAGAAGGGAGAAATAGTGAGAAGTTGGAAAAAGAGTACAGCACGAGCCCCCAAAAAACGGGCTGTGAAAATATTTATAGATCCTTCACATCCCGGACACTGTTTCAACTCCTTCCCTCAAAACGACGCTATAGGGCATTGCACACCAGAACAACCAGACACAAGAACAGTTTTTTCCTGAAAGCCATCACTCTGCTAAACGAATAATTCCCTCAACACTGTCCAACTATTTACAAAGTCTGCATTACTATTAATATTATTCCTCTCTTCCTTTCACCCATCTCCTCCCACTTATGACTGTACAATTGTAACCTTGTTGCTTGTATGACTGTCGCTTGCATCCTTACAATTTATATTGACTGTTTCCTAGTATGATTTGATTGCTTATTTGTATCCTGTGATTATCATTAAGTGTTGTACCTGCTGACTCTTGACAAATGTATCTTTTCTTTTTATGTACACTGAGAGCATTTGCACCAAGACAAATTCCTTGTGTGTCCAATCACACTTGGCCAATGAAGAATTCTGTCTATCTAATCAAGGAGAGACACAACCTAGAATGAAGGAGAACTTTCTTGACAGAACAATGAATCAGTGGAACAACTTGCCTGCGGAAGTTGTGAATGGACCGGACTGAAACAGGATAGGATCTCCTGCTTCAGCAGGGGGTTGGACTAGAAGACCTCCAAGGTCCCTTCCAGCTCTATTCTGATTGGATTGATTTATTTTAATGCAAGGCATCCCAGCTCCATTCTGCAAGACGGAGATATGGGATCTGCTTGCAACCTCTAAGATCCCCTCCTCCTCCTTCTTCCCCCTGGGACTCCTACCCTTCCCACCTTTCCCGATGGACTTCGGCGCCTCTGCTTAGATCTCTCCCAAGAAATGGAAGGGAAAGTGACATCCCAGACTAGGCCCCCTAAAATTAAGGCTCCCACGATCGGTTTCCTTTTTAGCCCCTAAGAGAAGCCGTTCCTACCTGCAGTTGCATCCAGCAGACTCGAGAAGGGCTGCAGCCAAAGTTGCAGGAGGCAGGCTGGGCAGCTGCTGGACAACGAGGCGTGGCCAAGGTTTTGCAATTCCCACGCACACAAAAGGAAGCAACCTGCTTTCACTTGTTTCAGGAGCACAGATCCACCCTTCACACTTTTACCCGCAAGTCAACGCAACGCACTCACCTGCCCAAAGCTGGAACCACTCCCTTGAGCGCTGGGGGTGACAGTTGGAGGGTTAAAACGAGAGAGAGAGGTAGTGGGGGGGTGCTAGAACGGCGCAACGCCGGCGGCGACTTTCACTTCCGCCACCGCAGCCAGAGACCGCATTTCCGCACTGAAATACCAGCAGCAGGCAAAAGTTCTCTTGCGCATACTCTTTTTTTCCTCTGAAGCCAGGAAGTTTGCCAGAACTTTGATTTTTTTTCCCCCTGAGGAAACCCGCGTATTGGATCAGGGAGGGAGGGGCGGGAAATTACTTCCCCCGTTTAAAAAAATAAAACAAATGAGGGTTTCTTTTTTTTTTTTGTAAAGTTTATTGGTTTTTAAAAACAAACATAAACAGACAAAACATAAAAACATCAAACTTTCTTCCATAGGTATACAAACCGTGTGCCGGTTGGTTTACAAATCATTTTGTGCATCCATTTCCTAGTCTTCAATTACAGTTACATTACATAAAAGCTCATATTATTCATCAATCATTTGACTATAATTTTATTCATTCATATTTTACGAGATAACCACAATTTACTTAGTTTATTTTATAACAATTCATATTATCCTCCCAAATCTATCCTAAAAACATTTTGTACATATTGTGGGAAGGGAACTTCATGAGGACAGTGGTGACACCCAAGCAGGAAAAGCCCAAAGGGAACATCAGGCCAGCCATAAAACAAACTTGCATAGGAAAAGAGATTTAATAAAAGGTATTGAAAGAAGCCCCCTAGGCAAAGCCAAGTAATTAAGAAAGCTAGGGAAACAAGAAAAAGAAACCCCTTACAAACAACAGGTCATGCCAAATCAGCAAAACAAATAGACAAAAGACACAAAATAAATTCTATAGCAGACAGGAGATTGCCACAAAACAAATATAAGAAAACATTAGGACAAAACTGATAATCCAATCAAACCACCCTGTGGAGTTTACCCTCTGGGGGAAATGAAGACAACCCCTGACAGGATTTAAAACATTAAGAAATACAAACACAAGCACTCACACACAAAAGGAGAAAAAATGTATAAAAAATCAGAGGTTTATTATACAAAGATGGCAAGCAGTTGTCTGTGTCCTTGCACCGGAGCTCTCCCAGCAGGAAAATCAAGCCCTCGGAAGAAAGGCATTTTCCAGCCTTTCAACAATATAATAAAAAAGAAATACATCTTTATATATTTATTATTTTCTAAAAACCTACATATTTCATTACTGTATTTTATTATCTAACCATTGATAGAAAAGGTCCCAAATTTTATAAAATTGTTTATCCTCTTTTCTCTAATTTCAAATGTCAAACTACTCATTTTAGCACATTCCAATATTTTCTTAATGATTTCCTCCTGTGATGGTATTTTCTCATTTTTCCAGTTTTTAGCAAATACAATCCTAGCCGCTGTTAATACATTTACAATCAGGTATTTCAAGTCTTTGCTATATGTTTCAGGTAAAATTCCCAATAAAAATATCTCTGGTTTCAAGTCTATATGTTTTTTTGTCATTTTTTCCAACCACATGTGGATTTTAGTCCAGTGTTTTTTAGCATCCGCACAAGTCCACCACATATGGTAATATGAGCCAGGTGTCTGCTGACATTTCCAACATTTTCAGATTTGTTCTTAAACATTCTTGCTATTCTTGTCGGGGGTGTTAGGTCTGGTAGATCGGTTCTGGGTAGATCGGGTCGCATTGAGAGGTGACACTCAAAGTGCACATTCAGCTCTTTATTGAATATACAGAACAGTTCAAGACCTGCGAGCCGCTTGGCTTTATTCAGCCGGCTGGTGGCTCCGCGGCCAATGGCAGCGCTTTGAATCTCCCGCGATCGGCTCGGCCAATCGCGGTAGACTCTTAGCGCACCAATCACAGGAGTGCGCCAAGAGACCATGGAGAGGTAGGACCCGGAGTCCACTTCCATCTCGCAGGGCTGGTCTTCGATGCCTACTTCCACGTGTACCTTCCAGGCGTCAATGGTCGAGGGATGGCCGATGACAACCATTTGTTGGGTTTCTTCTTGTCACTGCGCTTCGCTGAGTCGTCTGTTCCGGCCATCGCGGCTCCATCGGCTCTTGGCTTGGCGATCTCGGTTTATGGGGGGGTGCCGTCTCGTTGTCGGGGGCTGCTGCCTCGTCGTTGGGGCTGTAGTTCTTCTTGTTCCGGCACGCCTTGGCAATGTGCCCCCGCTTCTCGCAATACCGGCAGATGGCGTCGAGAAAACGGCATTCGGAGCGGTGGTGATCGCCGCCACAGCCGGTGCAATGGAACCCCGACTTACGTCCCCTCCAGTCCTGTCGATCGCGCTCAGCCTGGAGCCGGTGGATCTCTTCTTCCTTGTCATCGGTGTCGGAATGGGGGTCGATGTTGCCGTGATGGGTGGTCGTTTCTCGGCGGCTGGTTTCCATGGGTCTCGCCAGTACTGGGGTTGCTTCGTTGGTCGATGGCCGTTCCGTTGCGTTCGCCTGTCTCATCTGGGCCGCCGATTTGCGGGTGGCCTCGGCTGCGGTTGCCTCAGCAAGGGCGTCGGCGAGGGAGATGTCACCCTTGGCCATCAGCCGGCTTTGCAGTACGGGGTCTCTGAGCCCGAGGACGACTCGGTCGTGTAAAGCCTCATCCAGCTCGGCAAACCCGCACAGGCCCCCTAGGTTCCTCAGTTGGGCCACAAAGTCACCAATGGTTTCGCCCTCACGCTGATCTCGTCGGTAGAAATCGTGCCTTTGGATGAGTATGGGCACGGCAGGGGCATAATGGTGGCCTAAGATGGGCTCAAGGTCAGCCCAGTCCATCTCCTTCACGTCGGCGGGCTTGGCCAGCGCTTTGGCCATCTTGAATACCACAGGCCCGCAGTGCATCGAGAATATGGCCCGTTTTCTCTGCCCGCTGGCATCCTTGAGATTGCTGCACTCCAGGAACATCTGGAAGCGGTCGGTGTAGGACTCCCAGTCCTCGGTGGCTGGGTCGAAGGGAGTGGGTGGCGGGGTGCTGCTGGCCATCTTGCTGGTCGTTTTGCGCCATTTGCCACGTGCTGGGTAGTTCTTCGCCTCACAATCCCACCCTCGTCGCCAGTGTTAGGTCTGGTAGATCGGGTCGCATTGAGAGGCGACACTCAAAGTGCACATTCAGCTCTTTATTGAATATACAGAACAGTTCAAGACCTGCAAGCCGCTTGGCTTTATTCAGCCGGCCGGCGTCTCGGCGGCCAATGGCAGCGCTTTGAATCTTCCGCGATCGGCTCGGCCAATCGCGGTAGACTCTTAGTGCACCAATCACAGGAGTTTAGTTAGCCAATCAAGTTGCGGTCCATGTGGACCAATCAGAACTCGGGGTTTCAAGAATGTTAATATAGAACAGGGGGAAATGCCACCTGTAAAGCATCTTATACAAATTTTCTTTGTAAGCTGTTGACATAGTCATTTTATAATTTTGAGACCACAATTTTTGCCATTTCTCTAAATCAATCCCATATCCAAAGTTCTTCGCCCAAGCAATCATAGTTTCTTTAACTTGTTCTTCTTCTAGTTTAATTTCTAATAAATATCCATAGTTTTTTAATCACCTTTTCATCAATACCTGTCAAAATCTTATCTAGATCAGTCAATTTGTCATAGAAACCTTCTGTTTTAAAATCTTTATCATACCTTGAATGTATTTGCGCATATGAAAACCAATTCATCTTTATACCTTGTTCCTCTAGTTTTTGCATCGATTTAAGTTCACCCTTTTCATTCAATATTTCCCCATATCGGACTGTTTGTTCATTTTTATATATTATAGGATAAGAAAATGCTTCAATAGTCGATAACCAGACTGGAATTTTCAAATAACATTGTCTTTTAATCTTCTCCCAATTTAACCACAAAGACTCCCGTATATATGTCTTCTAAAATACCCCTGAATTTTAGTTCCCTTGTACCATAAAAAAGCATGCCACCCCAACAACAGATCATGTCCTTCTAATGTCAACAATCTAGAATTTCTTAATGTTATCCATTCCTTGACCCACATCAGGTTTGTAGCTTGATAATACAACTCCCAATTAGGCAACCCAAATCCTCCTCTAATTCTAGCATCTTGCAAAAGCTTTAACTTTATTCTCGCTTTCTTACCTTGCCATATATATTTCAACACAATTTTATTTAAATCTTCAAAACAGTCTTTTCCAAGCCTAATTGGAATTGTTTGGAACAAATATAACATTCTGGGTAATATATTCATCTTGATTGTTGAAATTCTCCCTATTAGTGACAGTTGTAGATTTTCCCATTTCGCCAAGTGTAGCGCTATCTGCTGTTTAAGTTTGACATAATTATTCTCTTTAATGTACTACATCTTGCTGTCAAATATATCCCCCAATACTTAATCTTATTCATGACTTGAATTTTCAATAGATCTGCAAATTCTTAGAGGATTTATTTTCTTAGTATGGCTTAATGATGGTATAAAATACATTGTTTGTTTCATCACTGGGCATGTGGCTTACATAGTAAGATTTGGAGCCACAAATTAATAATAAAAAATTACAGACAAATAAATCTATATATTAAAAAAACGAAATATCACTCCTGCATCATCACAAAATCTCCAGAACCGTAAAGCCTACAAACTTGAAATTTGGCACATATGTTCCTCTTGCCTTCTATGTGCTCACTAAGAAAGGATTTTTCAAAAAGACCATCAGAGCATTAGTATTTCCTATATTATTATTATTAACACGCTCTGATGCTAAGGAGTTCTATTCCCCCTCCCCACCTGAAATCTGTTCCCAATGCAAAACACAAGCAGAGGAGTTTCAGTTTGAGTTTCATAGCATCAACCACCTTTAGTACAGAGCAGTTGAGCTAAGCCATGCCCAGGCTCCTTGCTATTCTTGCTCACACAG
This sequence comes from Pseudonaja textilis, assembly GCF_049901715.1. Taxonomy (NCBI): domain Eukaryota; kingdom Metazoa; phylum Chordata; class Lepidosauria; order Squamata; family Elapidae; genus Pseudonaja; species Pseudonaja textilis. Next base: position 7,102,711 of record NC_141991.1, read on the forward strand.
CAAATACTGTTTCAGTTTCCAAACAGCCCTCAACTCTCTCACACACTGACAGGACGCTAGCCAAATGAATATCGATGGATGCAGGTAGGCAGAGGCACAATTCCCCCCCTCCTTATTTTTCCTCCTCCAAAACTAAGCCCCACCATATGGTTTCATAGCGAAACACGAGTATCGAAATGGGAATCAAATGGGAATCACAACTGTCATAAATGCGAGTCAATTGTCAGGTATCCAAATATAAATCACATGACCATGGGGGTGTTGCAATGGTCCTAAGTGTGAAAAATGGACGTCACTTTTTCCAGTGCCATTGTAACTTTGGTCACTAAACAAACTATTTGTCAGGGCTCTGGCATCCACCCTCATTCAAATCATGAGTCTCGAGCCACATCCCTGAGTTTTTAGGAGTGAACATGCCTGGATGCAGCTACTCTACCATCATTCATTTCACCCTTGACTCTGGTCTTTCCCCCCACCCCCTGGATGTATATTCTCCAATGGGACACATCCATAGCCAAGAGTCAGAAGCTTCAGCCGCCTAGCCAATACCTATGACAGCATTTTAGGAATGCACTACTTCCCCTACTCCCTTTCTGCTGTCAACTCTAAAAGACCAGAGAAATATTTTTGAATTGACACTATTGTTAAGTCAAGGGCTACCTATCCGCAAACAGACCTATATTGTCGTGGAATTCCTCTGCTTTTTTTCCCCCCCCACTTTTTGGTGTGGCTTCTGGCTGTATATAAATGCACAGTGTTAAATATTCTGCTGCATGCATACATTGGATTAGAAGGCTTTTCAGGAGCTGCTCTTCCTGAAGCTCTTCCCACTAGTTCATGTGCCCAAAATGAAATCATATGACTTGGGGGATTGGGGCAGCCATTTCACTTTGAAAATGCGTCCTAATTAGTTTTTTTGGTGGGATGGGTCTGTTGTAACTTGTCATTAAGGGACCAGTTGAAGACATTTCTCCTAACTGTCTGTCTATCTATCATCTCCATCCCTTCATTCACTCATCCTTCATAGCTACCCATCTTTAGCTAAGCATTCTGGGCTGCTAAAGAAACAAATGGATATCATCCATCTATCTATCTTCTCTCTCTCCAGCCAGCCAGCCAATCTAGCTGGACAGCCACCCATATCTCTCCCATCCATCCATCCATCCATCATCTTATCTATCATCTTATCTATCTATCTATCTATCTATCTATCTATCTATCTATCTATCTATCTATCTATCTATCTATCCCATTCTTCATAGCCACCCATCTTAACTAAGTATTCTGGGATGCTAATGAAACAAATAGAGGAAGGAAGGAAGGAAGGAAGGAAGGAAGGAAGGAAGGAAGGAAAGAAGGAATCAATTAAATTCATTCCAAGCATCCTTTCTTCACAAATGCCTTGAACAGAAAACTTCACTTCCATTTCTCACTTCCTGTTTAGCAATGAAACACTTCATTCTCACACACATGCTTTATGCTTCTTGTATTTCTTGAAGACTGTAAAGTCTCTATCACAATGTAAGCATCCCCCCCTCCCCCTCTCTCCCGCCATTCATTAGATATACGAGTTATTTTATTAAGTTTATTCTTGCAACAAATACTCTTCACGCATTTGGGAATGCTAAAATTATGTGCTTCGCTCAGTTAATATTTAATATTTGAATTATTACAGTGGTTCATAAAGCCAACATTGGAACAGTCTCTGATCTCTAAAAAGTGAATCTTAGAATTGCAGAAGGGTTAAAAAAAAATCAAGATGGCAGCTGTGCCTATGATAGAAAAAGTGTAGAGAAGAGCAACTACGATGATTAGGGGACCGGAGACATATGAAGAACAGTTGCAGGAATTGGGTGTGTCTAGAATTCGGTATATCTAGTTTAGTGACGAGAAGGCCTAAGGGTGATATGATATCACTGTTCAAATATCTGAGGGGCTGCCATAAAGAAGAGAGTATTCTCAAAAAAAAAAAAAAAGAAACACCTGAGAGCAGGACAAAAAACAATGGATGGAAACTCATCAAGGAGAGAAGCACCTGGAACTAAGGAGAAATTTCCTGACAGAACAATTAAACAGTAGAATGACTTGCCTACAGAAGTTTTGGAGGTTTTTAAGAAGAGATTGGACAACCAACTCTATTATTCTGTTTTCTGAAATACAATTATTAGGCAGGCATTCTGTGCATCTATAAAATTCCAGAGCTGGAAGGGACTCCTGAAACCAGGAAGTCCAACCCTTTCAATGCAGAAATCCATAATTAAGACATCCCCGATGCCTAGAATCTATTTATATTCTGTGAATCTATAAAATCCTCTGTTATTTTGTTATACGGTGCATACGATGTGCAGACTAAGAGACAGGGCTTTGAGCACGGATTTTCAATCTCCATCTTGACTTTTTTGACCTGCTGCCCAGATGCCCCATCTCAATTTCATTGCCGTTTCTGAACTCTTTTGAAGTTTGTAAGGTCTGAATTTGTTTCAGGATTCAGAAGGTGCATTTCTTCGAATGCTCTTTTGCGCTCCAAGGACTGATTATTACTATTAATATTAATCCTCCCATTCTTCCTTTCACCCATCTCTTCCCACCTATGACTGCATGACGGTAACTTTGTCGCTTGTACCCTTACGATTTATATTGACTCTTTCCTAGTATGATTTGATTGCTTATCGTACCCCATGACTATCACTAAATGTTGTATCTTATGATTCTTGACTCCTGACGAATGTATCTTTTCTTTTATGTGCACTGAGAGTATTTGCACCAAGATAAATTCCTTGTCCAATCAAACTTGGCCAATAAAGAATTCTATTCTATTCTATTCTATTCTATTCTATTCTATTCTATTCTATTCTATTCTATTCTATTCTATTCTATTCTAGTCTAGTCTAGTCTAGTCTAGTCTATTCTAGTCTAGTCTAGTCTAGTCTACTCTATGATAAAGTTTCTCTCTCTGTGGATTCTCTGAGAAGTTGTTTCTTTTCTTACACATATAGCTCTTTTGGCATCCAAAGCACGCGTACGGTTTCACCCCCCTCGGTGAATCTTTTTATGGACCCTAAGACTGCTGCTCTGACTGAAGTTCCTTCCACACTCCAGGCATTTGTAAGGTTTCTCTCCCGTGTGGGTCCTTTCATGACAATTAAGGTAGGTCCTGTTGCTGAACGTCTTCTCGCACATAAAGCACTGGTATGGTTTCTCTCCCGTGTGAGTGCGTCGGTGCAAAGTAAGGTGCGAGCTCTGACTGAAGCTCCTTCCGCACTCGAAGCATTTGTACGGCTTCTCCCCGGTGTGGGTCCTTCGGTGGGTCGTCAGGTGTGTTCTCTGCCGGAAGCATTTCCCACACTCCAAACACGCATACGGTTTTTCCCCCGTGTGAATTCTCTTGTGAGAAACCAAACCGGCGTTCGTGTTGAACGTCTTGGGACACTCCAAGCATAGGTATGGCTTCTTTCCCAAGTGGATTTTTGTATGCCGACTCAAGAGCGCGGGGTGGCTAAAGCTCTTCCCGCACTCAGCGCATTTGTACAGTTTTTCCCGAGTGTGAAGGGACGTGTTCTGACCGAAACTCGTTCCACACTCCAAGCATCGGTAGGGTCTTCCTTCCGTGTGTAATCGCTGATGTGGGGTCAGAGAGGTGCTCTGGTTGAATTGAATTCCACACTCCGAGCACTGAAATAATTTATGTTCTCCGTAAATTCTTTGACATGGCAAAAGATCACCTATCTGAAGGAAGTTCTTCCCGTGCTCCGAGCAATTATCTGATTTCTCACTTGGATGGATTTTTTGATGCAAAAGAAGGTTTGAACTCTTTGTCCCTCCAGAACGTTGATAGAGTTTCTCCCCTGTATAACTTCTGTGGTGCAATTCAAGTTTGAACTTAGGGATTAATGCCCTACTACCTGAAGGTTTTTTATTTTTTTCGTCTTCTTTCTGAATTCGTTTTTGACAACTATCTTCTGTCCGGAAGATAGACAGATTCCTCAACGTTTCTGCTTTTTGCCCTTCTTGTCCCAGTGATCCCTTGAGATCACCAGCGATCTCTTCCTGCTCTTCATCTTTGACAATTCTTGATGAGGTGTAGCACAGCTCTTCAGCAGGGGAATCTTCCATCACCAAACCTGCTCCGACAGAAAGACAGAGAAAAGACTAGATTACAAATGAAACAGAAAAATGTAACAAATGTACTCAATTAGTCATTCTTGTAAATTGTTAGGCAATTGCAAATATATGATAACAGTGTTCCAATATCTAAGGGCCTGCCTTGAAGAAGAGGATGCCAACCTATTCTCCAAAGCAGAGGTCTCCAACCTTGGCAACTTTAAGAGTTGTGAACTTCAACTCCCAGAGTTCTGGGAGTTGAAGTCCATGAGCCTTAAAGTTGCCAAGGTTGGAGGCCCCTGCTCCAAAGCACCTGAAGGCACCTGAAGGCAGGACAAGAAATACTGGATGGAAATTAATCAAGGAGAGAAGCAACCTAGAACTAAGGAGGAATTTCCTGAGAGAGAACAATTAACCAGTGGAACAACTTGCCTTCAGATGTTGTGGGTGCTTCATCACTGGAGGTTTTTAAGAAAGAGATTGGACAACAATTTGTCTGAAATAATATAGGTCCTCCTACTTGAACAGAAGATTGGATTAGAAGACCTCCACGGTCCTTTCGAACTCTTTTAATGTCAACTCATAAAATATTTCTATGGTCTTTTTAGAGTTGCCAACAGAAAGGGAGTGGGGAGCAGTGCGGCAGCTTGCAAACTGAAAGTGCATTTCATAAATAGTTTTCAAAGATAGTAACTAGGTGAATGAAGTTTCTGCCGTGCAAAATTCTAACTGGAGAGCATGACTCTTGGCTATGGATGTGTCCCATTGGAGAATATGAATTAAGATACAACCAGGGGGTGAAGGAAAACCAGGGTCAAGGGTGACAATGAATGATGTGCCTCAGAGTCGGCTACACCCAGGCAGTGCCGGACATTTTAACTCCCAATAAATCCTTTTGAAGTTTTGGAAGTTTGGCTCAAGACTCATGATTTAAATGGGGGTAACTGCCGGAATCCCGACAGTTATTCTGTTACCTGAAATAAAATGATTAGGCAGACATTCTGTTAATCTATAAAATTCTAAAATTGGAAGGGACTCCTAAAGTCATGCAGTCCAACCCCTTCAAGGCAGAAATCCATAATTAAGGCATCCCTGATGGAGGGGCCTCCAGTTTCTTCTTGAACACAGACAAGAAAGGGAGCTGATCACCTCTCTCAGTTACTGGTTCCACATTCAATCACTTTTTGCCACTTTTGAAATAGTCAAAATTTCCCCTTCTCTGAAATCCACTAACTCATACCGTTCCAAAATGTCAGGAAAAGCCTGGTGTTGATATCGGAACTTGGCCAGATCTTCCAACATCTTTTGTAGTGATACCAGTCTGAAGAAGATAAAATCTTGCCCAGGCCTATCTGACATTTGCTAGATCCTAATGAATCTTTCCTCCTTTTGTGGATTTCATTTTTTCCCCCTATTGTCTGTCAGCTTTGGAAGCCATATTAGCACCAGACGCTTCCACACTGCCACATTCTTGAGCCTGGGAAAACGGGAGGGGGGAATTTCTTGGAGCGTATGTGGTTAGACATAATAGCATTCTTCTTCTAAGTCAAGGTCATGTTATTTCTGCACCTGGGTGAGAGGACGTCTCAAGCTGGGATGGATGGTGATTGGGACATGTGATGCAACGATAGGGGATGGATTTGTAGTTTTTACTTATTGCAAGGAAACCCGGAACTTTCAGATTCGGGATTCCCCAGATGTGCCAGTTTATTATCCAAATAAAACAGAACTTTGGAGGATATGTTTGTCTCAAAATTATTGTTTGGAGTGGAGGTTTTCCTGGAACGCTGACATTGTCATAACCTCAAACATTTGGTGTCAGTTCCCAGGTCTTCTGTAAAGTGGAACATTTCCTAAAGATTGTTCTCAAAACTTTTGAGGTCTCAGCAGCCCGTAAGGGATGGAATCACTTTTTACATCCCATATAAGTTCTTACACAGAAAAAGAAGGAACGAGTGATCCAAATGAGAATAAACTGGCAACCTAACTCAGGACCAATCTCTCTCGGGAGGTGAAAAATTAAACCCACATCCAGCCCCATCTAATTTCCTTATCACTCACCTGAACAGATTCCTGCTGATCTTTCTCCTTCCTTGTCCTGTTGGACAAGTAGATCTTCTCCTTCTTCCATCCAGGATTGGATCTCAGGTTTGGGAAATTCTTTGGAGGAAACAAACAAGTTGTTAACTTCCAAATAGAAAATATTTAGACCAGGGATCTCCAATCTTAGCAACTTTAAGACTTGTGGACTTCAACTCCTAGAGTTCTCCTAGAGCTTTGCTGGCTGAGGAACTCTGGGAGTTGAAGTCCACAAGTCTTAAAGTTGTCAAGGTTGAGACTTCCCCAGACAGCTCTTTTGCTCCCAAGAAGCAAGAGACATTCCACACTTCATTAGGTTGACCCGAAGAGCAACATTGGGGCCCAAAATCTAGTTTAGAGCTGACACAAACTATGCTTCTTCTTCCAATGTCTTGGCTGGTGGAAGAAGATCATTTTGCTCATTTTCCTCCCCCAGAGAGACCTCTCCCCATAAGGAGATCTTCAGTTTTGGGAAGGTGAGACCTTTCTGCGTCTTTGTCTTGTTCAGGAGCTTCTGCTAGTGGGGGAGAGTGAATAAAACCATGGAGAGCAGGGGTGTCAAACTCACGGCCTGCAGGCCAGATCTGTCAAGCGCTGGCCATGCCCACCCTTGGTTTAGTGAAGGGAGGGTGCTAGGAATAACAAGGTTACCTAACGTAGTTTGGGTAAAATAATATATATAAACTATGATAGTAAGTTTAAGTGTGTGTCACTTTAAACTGCAAAGCATATAATTTTGGGTGCGGTGTTGAACTGCCATAAGAGGGAGCAAGAGAACTTGACGATTCCTGACAATTGCTGGTTTGATGGATTGATGGTTTGTTAACTGCGTGTTTTCCCTACTGCTGAGTTGCTGAATGCTGAAGGAAGAAAAGGAGGTTTTGACTTCTTCATATCTCTACTGCGAGGAGATATATTACTGGACTGATATTTGTAAGTTTACTGACCTCTTTTTCGACACTGGAATTTGCAACTGAATAATCCCCGGACAGACTGAATTAGTGAATGATATATGGACTGTTTGACTATGCTAAAACTCTTACTGGAACAAACTATTTAACTAGCACAGTGTATCTGTTTTACTGAGAGTAAGCTACAAAAATGTTTATCTCACATATTTTGCCTGCCTGCCTGACTGCCGTGCAGATTCTGCTAGGGTGTATCCCTAACAGAGGGAAAGTTGCGATACATCACGGGACAACATGTTGTCATGAATAGGAACGTGATATGTAGAAATTACCTATTATGTGTTACACCTGTGAAAATGAAGAACAGAAGGGAAGCCATACTTATCTGATATTTGAACTATGAAATGATTATTGGATGTTATATATCTAATAAACATGTACTGTTTTATAACTTGTTATGTTCTAAAGTAAATATAAGGCTTCTGGCTAGAACATGGGCCTATATTTTTTGGCATAAGGATATTGTATTACAGATGGACATAACAGGACCATAACAGGAAGAAAAAGCCATGTGAATGAGGGTAGTTTCCAAGGACAAGGAAACAGGTGTTACGCTACAATAATATGGGTGTGGTGTAGGGAGATACATAGCTTGGAAAGATTGTGAACCCAGGAAAGGGGTAGAGGCTGTATATTTGAACCTATATATAAACCCCAGCCCTCCTGGGGAAAATGTCTTCTGCCATGAGCAGAATTCCCTTTTGCAAAAGCTTCATAATAAAGCTCTCCTCTATTGTTCACGTGTCTCCAGCTGTTTTTTGATTTTTATCACAAGGGGCCTTCAGTTGAAAAGGATGAAACACACACACTGTGGTGAGGAAGAACATGATTTTGAAAAGTGCGAGACCCAGATCAAGCTGTTCCAAAGACATTTTACAATGCAGCAGCTTCATCTAGACCAGTGGTTCCCAACCTTTTTTTCGCCCCGTACCCCTAAAGAAATTTCACTCGAACCTCGCACCCCCTGAAATTTAGACTTTAGGAACTATTGAATGCGTTAAATATATGGTAGGATTGAATCTTTTCAGCTATGTATGTGACGGCCACTAAATAACGATACTTAACTCTAAAATGAAAACAAAGTTAATCCACTGCATAATAAATAAAAATGCCAACATATAGCCAATATCCTATTATTTACCTGGACTTTTCTCGCACCCCTGGAATATCGTCTTGCACCCCCAGGGGGTGCGAGCACCCAGGTTGGGAACCCCTGATCTAGACCGTACAAGGATGGTCGCTCTACAATATAGGTAGAGCGTATAGGTATACGACCATTTATTTAGTGACTGTTTAAAGGGACAATGATGCTAAAAATGTGACTTACAACTGATCCTCGTGCTTACAACAGTCGCAGAGACCCCTTGATCCTGTGACATGTTGTGGCAGCTCCACCACTGGAGGCTTTTAAGAAGAAACTGAATTGCTACTGATCTGGATGTCAACCCTGAAGCCATTTTGGAGCACCTTCAGGGCTGCCACAGTAAGGCTGGTTGTAGCTGTGCGGAATGGGGAGTGTTCTGCCTTCCACAAAAAGCACTAAGCACACTTTTTGTCCCAGCAAAACCCCTCTTATTAAACGAAGGTGAATTTCTGGCATTCGCATTCAGTCAAAGGCCTGGCAAACAGTCTTTCAAGGGTGTATTTAGGAGCACAGACCTTATTTCATCTGGAGAGCTGCCAAGTAAATATTTTCAAACGCAGTGTTGACAAGGAAGGGCTCGGCACAGAGTCTCTGAGATGCACAGACAGATCTTCACACTGGTGTAATGAACAAATTGTTTCCTACAAAAGCCTCCTCCCCTTTTGCTCCTTTTAATCCTTATGGACCATTCACCGTCCACCTGTGGCCTTACTCACACATTGACCATTAGTTCGTAATTGTTTTCTCTTGGCAGCGCTGCGCATGCGCAGACCGGGAACCAGCTCCAGCTGCTTCCTCGCCTCACTACTGTCTGACTCCAAAGGCAGCTGAAGACTGTCAGACGGCCCTGGCCCCATCTCTGCCTCTGATGCAGAGCCCTTTTCCGAGCCTTCCTCAGCCTCCAGGACTGGCCCATGTTCCTCCCCAATCTCTTCACTGTCTGACTCTTCTGCTAGCTCCGCTAGCCACCAGCGGGTGTTCTGACCCAAACCTTGTTCCAAGAAAAGAAACACCAAACAGACGTAATACCAAAACCTGTTAATGATACTTTACGAATTCCATTCCTTCACGGTTAAAAGGCTGTTTCAAACTAATTGTCTCTGATAAGAACGAGCCTTACCAAGGTTGTGCAAGGCTGCCAAGAACACTAGATAAAGTTGCCAAGAAATATTTCAAACACAAACAGTCTCCGAACACAAACTAAGATAGTCCAAACATCCACAAGGCTTGAGTGCAAAAACTTATTTGCTTCCTGCAAAGAACTCCAGTTTCTCAGCTGGCTTTTATCTCTTAAGGGAGGGGCCATTACCTTGCAGCCTTACTCCTGAGTCTGCACGGCAGATACCTGACAATCAGTTGGCTGGCAGTGGGCACGCATGTGCATGCGCAGTGGGACTGTTTTGGGTGACCTCTCACGTGCCGGCCAAAATTGTTCTGATGACACTTCTGGCACACATGCCATAGGTTCGCCGTCACGGGTATAGGGTCTATTGCTTGAGCAGGGGGTTGGATTAGATGACCTACAAGGTCCCTTCCAACTTCGTTATCATGTATAAGCTGAGGGCCACATCTACTAACCAAATAATGTTTAGATTGGCACTTGAAATAACTTCTGGCTGCTGTTGGCTGAACTGGTCCCTGTTCCTTGGCCCAATCCTCAGTCTTAAAGGGGCAATAACCATGCTGATTCATCCTCATTGCATCAGCCTTACAACAGCTGTTCTCAATACCTTAACAATACCTTAACAGAGACTCACCAAGTGAGGTCACGATCCCATACGTCTCCAGCATAACTTCCCTGTACAAGATCCTTTGGTTCCGATCCAGCAGGGCCCATTCCTCCTCCGTGAAATACACGGCCACATCTTTGAAGGACACAACAGCCTGAAAGAGAAAGCCCAAGTCACAACCTGGATGGAAGTGCAGGTGGGACCACGGCACCTTCTCCAGAAGAACTTCAGTAGGGTGCTGAAACCAAAATAAGAAGCAGGAAGTATGCATCATGCTGGAAGATTTAAGGCCAGGGAAACCAGTTCACATCTAATCCTCAGCTGGAAAAGATCCAGAGAGGCTTTGGGCCCGATGCTCTTTCTCTGGCCCACCTCAAAGGAGTGAGAACAATCCAAACTGTGAGAAAAATTAGCCAGTGGAACGATTTGCTTCCAGAAATTGTAGATGCTCCGTGTGTATCTGCACTTCTATAACTGTCTAGTTTGGCTCTGCAACCCAAGACAGACACAGATTTGAACAGATCATTAACACTGCAGGGAAAAAAATTCTACCAACCTGCCTCCCATGGAGGACCTGTACACTGCACGAGTCAAAAAGAGGGCTGTGAAAATATCTACAGACCCCTCACATCCTGGACATAAATTGTTTCAAGTTCTACCCTCAAAACGACGCTACAGAGCACTGCGCACCAGAACAACTAGACACAAGGACAGTTTTTCCCCGAATGCCATCGCTCTGCTAAACAAATAATTCCCTCAATACTGTCAAGGCCAGGGGTGGGCTGCTGGCAGTTTGCAGGGGTTCCAGAGAGCCCCTAGATAAGATTCTGTGTAGTTCGGAGAACCTCCAAATCCCACTCCTAACTGGCCCCACCCATCCCACCCCGCCCCTCCCAGAAGTCCCCACGTGGCCCGTTTTGGAAGCAGATTAAGTGCAGGGTGCACACAGAGGCTCGGGGAGGGTGAAAAACTGACCTCCCAGAAGTTTGGGAAGGCCAGAAATGGGCCCGTTTACGGCTTCCAAAGAGCCTCCGGAGCCCGGGGAGGCTTTTTCAAGAGGCAACTGGGTTTTTCTTTGAAGAAGTTTCGCTTCTCATCCAAGAAACGTCTTCAGCTCTGATGAGCTGCTTGCATGAGAAGCGAGAAGTCTTCAAACAAAAACCAGAAAGTCAAGTTTCCTCTTGAAAAAAGTACCTTTGGGACAACCATGACCTGGATGACTGAGAATCTCCATAGACAAATAGCTATGTAATGTTCCTATTATTTAAAACAAAAATTAAAAAGCTTTATATCCCCTCAGAAGACCACCATAGAGAATTAAAAGGACAGAATAGATCGTGGGTTTTTTTGCAGGAAAAAAAAGGAGAAAACATGGGGTGACCTTGATATTACAAGATCTGGAGGACGTTTGGGCACCTCAGGTTCTTCAAATCCAAGGAATACGTCTCAAGATGGGATCTTGAGTGCTCTGCTATTTTGGGGGCAAACACAGACAAAGGGGAAAGGGGTGCCAGTGGGAAATGCTGAGATAATGAGGGGGAGACTCTCCCACAGCTTCATTTGAAGGGGGGGGCTTCAGAGCATGTGCAGAATTCCCTCCCCTTGTTAAAAAGATACACCTTTGAAAAAAATAGGCAAAGGTAAAGGTTCCCCCACACATACATGCTAGTTGTTTCTGGCTCTAGGGGGCGCTGTTCATCTCCGTTACAAAGCCGAAGAGCCAGCACTGTCCAAAGATGTCTCTGTGTCATGTGGTCGGCATGACTAAACGCCGAAGGTGCACGGAACGCTGTTACCCTCCCACCAAAGTGATCCCTATTTTTCTACTTGCATTTTTACATGCTTTTGAACTGCTAGGTTGGGCAGAAGCTGAGGCCAGTAACGGGAGCTCAACTCTGTTATGCGGTGCTAGGGATTCGAACCGCCAAACTGCTGACCATTTCTGATCCACAAGCTCAGCATCTTAGCCACCGAGCCACTGCGTCCTTCATTCTTCTAATTTCAAAACAGCAAAATACTTCATCTCTCTACCACTGATATTATTCCTATACTGTTGACTTCTTACTTTCATAAATATTATGAGGCCATTCTTGACGTCAACAAAGACTGTTATCTTTACTGTTAGGTTGGCATGACAATGCAATGAAGTCTATAGAGTTCCACAAGAGGAATCAAAATGACAAAAAAGAACAGGGAGCTTTCTCCCACCCATTATATGAGTAAAAATCAAGCATCAAAGACTACATAAAAGGCAAAGGTTCTCCTCGCACATACATGCTAGTCGTTTCCAGCTCTAACATGACTAAATAAACAACATGACTAAGCACAGAATGCTGTTACCTTCCCACCAAAGTGGTCCCTATTTTTCTACTTGCATTTTTACATGCTTTTGAACTGCTAGGTTGATCAGAAGCTGGGACAAGGAACGGGAGCTCACTCCATTACGCGGCGCTAGGGATTCGAACCGCTGAACTGCCAACCTTTCTGATCAACAAGCTCAGCATCTTAGCCACTGAGCCACCGCATCCCTTGAAAAAAATACTGGGGACAAAACATCGTTTGTCGTGCGCTGAGGGCCTTTTGTAACTTGGCTGTCTAGTGATATGCCCGATACATGCTTGCTTTACTAAAGATGAGGCTGCACAAACCAAGATGGACTACGGGTAGATTGAAGTTATGACAGCACTGAAAAAAAGTGACTTGTGACCCTTTTTCACTTACGACCATCGCGGCTTTCACAGGGGCACGTGATCAAAATTCAGGTGCTTGGCAATCGGCTCATATTTATGATGGTTGCAGTGTCCCAGGGTCACGTGATCTGCTTTTGCGACAGCAAAGTCAACGGGGAAGCCAGATTCACTTAACAACCAGGTTTCTAACTTATCCACTGTAGCAATTCACTTAACAACTGAGGCGAAAAGGTCGTAAAACGGACCAAAATTCACTTAACCCAGGACTCACTTAGCAACAGAAATTTGGGGCTCAATTTTTGGTCATAGGTCGAGGACTACCTGTTCTTGAATCTTCTTTTCCTTCCTGCCTCGTAACCTACCTTTGATGGCAGCGGTGCCAAAGTTTCCGCTGCAGCCCACAGAAAAGCCAGTCCAGATTGTGGCCCCAAAGCCATGGTGCCACCTGCAAAGGAGAGAAGAGAGAGTCAGACATAGCCTCTTGAGGAGTTCGCACCTCTGAAGCCAGACCTGGGAAAGATGGCTTCCAGGTGAGGGAGACATCACACAGTCAGGCCTTGTAAAAAGAGTCTGCATTCGCACAACTTGGGTTCAAAACTAGCCCACTTGCTGAGCATAGACAGATAAATGATAGATAGATAGATAGATAGATAGATAGATAGATAGATAGATAGATAGATAGATAGATAGATTCTTAGATGATAGATGATGGATGGATAAATAGATATAGATGGATACACCTAGATAAAGATACAGTAATAGATGGATGGATGGATATAGATGATAGATAGATGGATGATAGGTACCATAGATAAATACATATAGATAGATGATAGGGAGGGAGAGATACAGTAGATAAATATAGATGATACTGTAGATAGATACAGTGATAGATGATAGACAGACAGACAGACAAATAGGTAGGCAGGCAGACAGACAGATAGATGATAGAGAAATGATAGGTACCATAGATAAATACATATAGATAGATGATAGGTAGGTAGGTAGGGAGGGAGGGAAGGAGGGAGGGAGGGAGAGAGAAAAAGGATAGATGATAGATAGATAGATAGATAGATAGATAGATAGATAGATAGATAGATAGATAGATAGAAGATGGATAGAAAGATAGATAGATAGATAGATAGATAGATAGATAGATAGATAGATAGATAGATAGATAGATAGATAGATAGATAGATAGATAGATAGATAGATATAGATAACACATGATAGAAAGGCAGATAGGTAGACAGACAGATGCAAGATAGACAGAGAGACAGACAGATGATCTCTAGCTGGGGATCTGGTGTCTAACCAGGCCACTATGTGGATTTGCACATGGATTAGGAAATGGAGATGGTAGAATCACCTCTGACTACCCCCCCCGCCCCCACTTCTTTAACCCTGGCCTGGAGGGGCTCAAAGCCCTGCACCCCAAAGGAAACCCCACGACCAAACAAGAGGTCCTTGTTTAAAGGGGGTTTAGTTAGAGGCGCTCTGCACATGCCCCGGGTTGCTTAGCCTTTAGAGGCTGTTTTGCAGGGAGGATCCCGTCCCCGGGTGGCGGGTTTTTGCATCTGGGCGGCTTTCCTCCCTTCTTCCTTTCCTTCCCTCCTCCGCTTCCCCGCCGGCTGGGGATGATGGGTTTGGAGAGTCCATCCCCGGGGTCCAAAGGGGAGCCCCACCCTCGCCGCTCTCTTGCGCCGAGCCTAGTATATTAGCAAGGTTTTGGCAAAGGGGATGGGGGGAGAGATGGGGGGGCTGCCCATGCTCCGGTGCCTCCGGAGAGCCTGCGATGCCTCGCAAAATCGGGCTAAGGAAGGGAACCGTCGTCTCTTTTACACGGGGGGGGCCGCCGCTGCGCCCACCTTCGCCCCGCGATCCCTAGCGCGAGCAGAGGCCGGGCAGGCTGTGGCAGGAAGGCAACTTCCGGCTCCCCTTCGACGCGGGCGGGGCGCCGTCGTCGCTGAGGAACCCGAAGTGTCGCAGAAGCAATGATTGCGGGAGCCGGCAGGAGAAAGATTAAGTCCGACCCCGCAGGACGATCGGCGGATCCAAGAGGGCAGGAAAAGTGGGTGGGGTTGGGAAGGAAAGGGATAAATCTTTCTCTCTCTCTGCCTCCCTCCCTCCCCTCCCCTCCCCTGCCTACCTATCTATCTATCTACCTATCTGTCTGTCTGTCTGTCTACCTATCTATCATCTATCTGTGTCTGTCTATCTCTCTCTACCATCTCTCTTTATCCTCTATAGCTATATCTATATATATATCTATATCTATACCTATACATTATCTATCTATCTATCTATCTATCTATCTATCTATCTATCTATCTATCTATCTATCTATCTATTTTAATTATATATCTCATCTATCTAATTATCTATATCTATCTATCTGTCTATCTACCTACCTACTTATCATCTATCATCTATCTGTCTGTCTGTCTCTCTGTCTGTCTATCTGTTTATCCTCTATCATCTCCCTCTATATCTATCTATCTATCTATCTATCTATCTATCTATCTATCTATCTATCATCTATCTAATTATCTATATCTATCATCTATCTATATAATTAACTATAACTATCATCTATCTATCTATCTAATTTAATTATCTATATATCTCATCTAATTATCTATATCTATCTATCATCTATATCTATCTAATTATACCTACCTGTTATGTCTCCTCTTGGAAATTCAAACGAACGAACTCAAAGCAGCCGTTTCACAAACAAATCAAACTGAAGGAAAATAACAAGATAACGGCTGGCAAAAACTGTTAGGACTCCCATTCAAAATTCAAACAAACAGAGATCTCTTTGCAGTAACGTCCTCATTCAAAATAGACATTTTGTTTCTGGCAAAAAGCACCAGCTCAGCTGTGTCCTTTTATACCCATTAAGGCAACGTGCTAATTAACTGGCTTGCCCTTCAGATTAACGTTTCCTGGTTCTGACGTCAATCCACGATTTAACAGTCATCAGATTCAAAACTCCTAACAGGTCCCGATCCTTCCAATCACAACACTATCCCCCACCGCAGGGCCCTTCCCCCGAGTCTGATGATTAACTTGACGATGTTTCGTTGACAACCCCACTCTGTCTCCCACAGCCAATGGAGGCGTCGCTCGTTCCAATTGTCTCAGGTGGTCTACACATTGGAGACTTGGAAAAGAAATACCGTTCTGCGACCAAGCCACCAACGGATTGTGCAACCGCAACCAGGACATTCCGAGCACCAAAGGGAGATGAAGGTTCGAGGTGATGTAAAAACTTATCGCCTCCTCATGATCCCCAATGATCATACGCACTGGCTGGGTGGCGAAACGAATGGGCCCAGACTTGAGCTCACGCCCATCCACGGTTTCCACCTTAATGGGTGGATGTACAGCAACCAATGGGATCCCATAGTGCGTAGCAAAAGCTCGGTCCATAAAGCTGGTTGTAGCCCCTGAGTCCACCAACGCAACAGCAGGAATTCCCTCCTTCTGTGACTGTAGAAAAATTCAAGTGTCCAAAAGTAAATGCCGAGGAGGGCCAGGATTTACTTCAGCAATTTGAGGTGGGGATGTGAAATGTGTCCGACCTAGGGTTTCCTTGAGATCAGGTCTACCCTGTTTTCCTGACGAGACAAGAGTGGTTTCAGGTACGGATCTGCGGGTCCCTCTCCGTTTGCAGGAATTAACAAAATGTCCCAGACCCCCGCAATAAAGGCACAAGCCTTCCTGGAACCTTCTCGATCGTTCTCGTGCCATTAAGTGAGGGCGGAGTGCGCCTAACTCCATCGGCTCTTCAACATTAACCGTGGGTGGGAAAACTCTCGGTGGCGTGGGATGTGCACGAGAAAATGAAGATGATTCCATACCGAGCCGTTTGCGTCCACGTTGCTGTAAACGAGCTTCAATTCGTAAGCACTGAACTATCAATGCATCCAAAGTTAAAGCCCTCTCTGCATGGACCAGCTCATCTTTGATGGCATCAGACAAACCTTCCTGGAATGCAGCCATATGAGCCGGTTCATTCCAATTGGAGTCCAAACACAGCAAACGAAATTCTGCAACGTAATCTTGGAGGGAACGTTTCCCCTGATTTATATCCCACAAACGTCTGTCCACAGTTTGTATCTTAATTGGGTTCTCAAACATCACTTTCATTTGCTGAAGAAAACCCTGGAAATCATTCAACAACGGGCTATCTTGAACTAACAAAGGAGTAGCCCAATTAGCAGCCTGCCCAGATAAAGGCTAAGAATGAATCCTGTCTTGGCCCGATCATTTGGAAAGTTTTCAGGCCTCAAGGACATAAATAATTGACACTGCCCCAGAAATGCCGGAAACATGTCCATTTGCCCAGAAAATTTCTCCGGCATGGATACTGGGCTTTTCCTCACAGGAGGGGCAGGGGGAACAGCAGCAGGGCTTGGTAAGCTGGAAACATAATTCAGCAATTGTGTTACCTGATTCTGAAGCGTCACATTGCTTTGCAGTAGCTGATTTATTTGCTGTTGCTGCTGCTCGACCAAACGCTGCAGTTGATTTAAATCCATCTTGCTTGAAAGATGGTTTGTTTAGGCCAGAAACAATAATGTTATGTCTCCTCTTGGAAATTCAAACGAACAAACTCAAAGCAGCCGTTTCACAAACAAATCAAACTGAAGGAAAATAACAAGATAACGGCTGGCAAAAACTGTTAGGACTCCCATTCAAAATTCAAACAAACAGAGATCTCTTTGCAGTAACGTCCTCATTCAAAATAGACATTTTGTTTCTGGCAAAAGGCACCAGCTCAGCTGTGTCCTTTTATACCCATTAAGGCAACGTGCTAATTAACTGGCTTGCCCTTCAGATTAACGTTTCCTGGTTCTGACGTCAATCCATGATCTAACAGTCATCAGAGTCAAAACTCCCAACAGGACCGATCCTTCCAATCACAACACCTACCTATCTGTCTGTCTATCTACCTACCTACTTATCATCTATCTGTCTGTCTGTCTCTCTGTCTGTCTCTCTTTCTGTCTATCTATCTATCTATCTATCTATCTAATTATATCTACCTACCTTTCTACCGTGTTTCTCCAGCAATACGGCCTCCCCCAATAGGAAGTCCCAGCATGTTTTATAGGCATAAAATCAAATAGAGCCCCTCCTCCCCAAATTAAGGCCTATATTAAACATGTGAAATGGGGAGGAATGGTAGGGCGGGGCTTGACGTTAGGAAGTACTTTTGTTGCATACCCGGATATGGTGCTGCTTGCGTTGATTTCGGCATTGGTGGGGCACTTCGTATCGGGAGACCTTCTGCCGTTGCTTTCCCTTCTCCCCGTGCTGCCAGCATTTGGCACAGCCACGCGCGGCCAGCCAGGGCTCCTCCCTGCAACCAGAGCCCGGCAGAGACACTCGGCTTCAGGTGCTCCTGTCGTCACCTTCCCTTCGCCTTCAAAGGCAAAGCCAATTCTTTTAAAAACGACACCTTACTACCAGTATGACAAAGCCGCCCCTGCCTGAGAGGGCAGCCCAACCCCATGTGGGGAGGTGAATCTCCCAGGGCCACAGTGCAGGATCAGCCCACCCCGGGAGAAGCGCCCAGCCGCCATCCCTGCCCGGCACTGGGCAGAGCGTGAAGAGCTTCACCTGGGGTGCCCAGCGCAGCTGACATGTGGGCCCTCCTGCCCGGCGGCAGAGTTCTCACAAAGGCAGCGAGCGCCTCCCCGCCGGACCCTCCGCTTATCCTGCCAGGGCTGCGCCAGAGCTGGGCAGGCTGGGCAGAGCCAGGAAAGTGAGCCACGGGTGCGCACCCGCCTGCCAAGCGAAAGAGCCGGTTGTCCATCAAGACTCCAAGATCCCTCTCACAGTTACTGCTATTGAGCCTGGTTTCACCCAGCCTTTTATTTAAGTATTAAATGCACGAAATTCCCCAGGGTCAAGGGGGAAATGTATGATGTGATTTAGTATCAGCTGGCTGTCAGGGCTCCAACAAATCCACTCTCACTCAGAGCAATAGTCTGTAGCCGCATCTCAGAGAAAAGTAAATTGGTTTATTAGAAATTGCCATATTGGCACATGGCTGGGTGTAGCCGATACTAAATCATATCATACATTTCTCCCTTAACCCTGGTCTTTCTCCCACCCCCTGGATGTGACTTCTCCAATGGGACACATCCATCTCCAAGAGTCATCCATCATGCTCTCCAATAACCTTCTTACGCTCCGACAACTTTGGGCTGCCGAGTTGATCATCTAGGCATTTCAAGAATGCCTTGCTTTCCCCCACTCCCTTTTTCTGGCTGCTAAAAAGACCAAAGGAGTGTCTTTTTAGTTGACAAATAAAGACACTTTTTGGTATACCAGATATATCTTTTTTTTAGGTAACTAGGGCAAAGAAGTGACATAGAGTTGGCCACACCCACCCAGTCACATGACCACCTAGACACACCCAGCCGCACATGCCTACCCGATCACATGACCATCTAGCCATGACCACCCAGCAACATGACCACCCAGCCACGTCCTCCCAGCCAGTCATTAGGGCAGAGAGCCCCTTGCTAAAAAATTTGAAACCCACCCCTATATAGATAGATGACAGATAGGTAGACAGACAGATCTACAGACAGATGATTGATAATAGATAGATAATAGGTAGATAGTTAGGTGGGTGAATACATAAACAGACAAATAGGTATATGATAGATAGGAAGGTAGGTAGGTAGGTAGCAGAGGTGGTATTCAGCAGGTACTGACCAGTTTTGAAGAACCAGTTGTGCCAAGCAAAAGAGCCAAGCCGACCTGAGCTTGGCTTCCATCCCAAGTCCCTCCATCCCAAACCCAAAGGGGCCACTGGGAGAGGCTGCCCAAGGCAGTGATAGTGCCCACCTGTCTGTGGACAGGGAGGTGAGGTGACAGCAGCGCTGCTTCCCTGGCTGGCAGGTCCAGTGGAGAGAGCCCTAAGCCACTTGTCCTTTTCACCCCTCACCCAGCCCGTCCCCCTCTGCATGCATCTCCAAGTGCGCTGACAGCTCCAAACGCTGCTGCGGCATGGGCATTGGGCAGAGGCGCTCACTCGGCAGGGCTCAGCTCGGAGGACGCAGCGCAGGCCGTCGCTTCGCTTCCCTGTCCGCGGATGGGTGGGCGCTATCACTGCCTCGGGAGGCCTCTCCTGGTGGCTCCTTTGGGTTCGGGCTGGAGGGACTTGGGAAGGAAGCCAATCTCAGGTCGGCTTGGCTCTTTCGCTTGGCACAACTGGTTCTTCAAAACTGGTCAGTACCTGCTGAATACCACCTCTGCTACCTACCTACCTACCTTCCTATCTATCATATACCTATTTGTCTGTCTATGTATTCACCCACCTAACTATCTACCTATTATCTATCTATTATCAATCATCTGTCTGTAGATCTGTCTGTCTACCTATCTGTCATCTATCTATATAGGGGTGGGTTTCAAATTTTTTAGCAAGGGGCTCTCTGCCCTAATGACTGGCTGGGAGGACGTGGCTGGGTGGTCATGTTGCTGGGTGGTCATGGCTAGATGGTCATGTGATCGGGTAGGCATGTGATCGGCTGGGTGTGTCTAGGTGGTCATGTGACTGGGTGGGTGTGGCCAACTCTATGTCACTTCTTTGCCCTAGTTACCTAAAAAAAAGATATATCTGGTATACCAAAAAGTGTCTTTATTTGTCAACTAAAAAGACACTCCTTTGGTCTTTTTAGCAGCCAGAAAAAGGGAGTGGGGGAAAGCAAGGCATTCTTGAAATGCCTAGATGATCAACTCGGCAGCCCAAAGTTGTCGGAGCGTAAGAAGGTTATTGGAGAGCATGATGGATGACTCTTGGAGATGGATGTGTCCCATTGGAGAAGTCACATCCAGGGGGTGGGAGAAAGACCAGGGTTAAGGGAGAAATGTATGATATGATTTAGTATCGGCTACACCCAGCCATGTGCCAATATGGCAATTTCTAATAAACCAATTTACTTTTCTCTGAGATGCGGCTACAGACTATTGCTCTGAGTGAGAGTGGATTTGTTGGAGCCCTGACAGCCAGCTGATACTAAATCACATCATACATTTCCCCCTTGACCCTGGGGAATTTCGTGCATTTAATACTTAAATAAAAGGCTGGGTGAAACCAGGCTCAATAGCAGTAACTGTGAGAGGGATCTTGGAGTCTTGATGGACAACCAGCTAAATATGTGCCAGCAGTGTGCAACAGCAGCAGCCAAAAATGCAATCCTAAGTTGCATTAACACACACACTTTGCACGCATGTGCCAAATGCAGACTTTGCTCATGCACAGAGGCTTTCCTACTCACCTCCTGCAATCCTGCACTCTCCCGGTCGCTTCAGCAGCTGCCACATGGCAATCAACTGTGCCGTGCAAAGCAGCTGCACTTCAAAAGCATGGAATAAAGGTCAGTATGGGAGCCCAGGTCTCTGCCAATCTTCAGTGCTACCAATATGCCAGAACCAGGCCGAACCAGTAGAATACCACCACTGATTTTCTCCATAACAACCTGTCCCCAACTTGGTCCTTCAAATCTTCCAGCAGTGTGCCTATTATACATTCATTGAGTCCATCCATAGTGAAAGCTATTCGTCTACCACAGGGGTCCCAAACCCCCAGGCCCAGTAGTTGGATTCAAATAATTTAACAATTGGTTCTCTGCCCTAATGATTTCTTCCAACAATCAGTTCACCAAACTGCTCAGAAAGTTAACAACCGGTTCCCCCAAAGTGGTGTGAATTGGCTGAATCCCATCACTGCCCAGGCCACAACCTGATACTGCAGCCACGGCCTATTGGTAACCAGGCTGGGCAAGCGGTGGGTGAGTGGATGAACATGTGAAACTTTATTTGCCCAAGCAGTAGCGTGCATGTGCCCTTCCCCATCTATCAACTCATAAAGTGTTCCTGGGCTGCTCTTGAGAAGCTTGGATGCTATGACCAGAAGCACATTCCACACATACCTTTCTCCAGATTCTATCCCAGGTTACTAGAGCAAGCTGGAGAGGCATGTTTTCTACAGCCTGCAAAAGTGCTCTGTTGGAGAATGTGATTTATGACACACCCTGGGAGGAGGGGGGAAACAGTCATAAGTGGGCAGTAAATTCCATTGGGCAGAGCCAGCTGCACTTGGGAAAGTACCAACATGTTGCTCCTAATAAATAATTGGATTTCTTTTGAAACTTAGATCGGGGCTCATGAATGAATTCAGGCATCCGTTGGAACCCTGACACCATCATTTGCATAGAACTATAATCTCCCATCCCTCTGCCACCACTGCAGAACCAGAAGGTTGGGGACCACTGATCTACGACATGCACATTTCAGATTCACTGGTGGTGCCACCCAGCTGCTCCTTCTCTTAGGAATTTATTTTGTCATATTCAATCTGCCTTCTTCTATGGGAAAAGCAGGATGCCAACTTCCACACTTAATCATTAAATGTCACCTTCACATATTTAATTACTAAACTAAAATCCCAAAACATAAAAATGTTAAATATCTATTTTTTAAAACATTCTTTGAGAAATCGAATCAACCAGAAACATTTCCCAATCAAATAACTTTGCCACAGTATTTTAATGTTTCGAGAAGTCTTTGAGTCTATGTTGTCTTCTAGGTTATTTTGGGACCATTCATTTGGAGGACAGTTTGGAAATACGGATCTTGCTTTTCTCCCTAAGAATCTAGGTATGTTTCAGCATTTTCAACATCTTCAACAGTAGTGGAAGGTATGGAGGTCTTCAAATGAATACACTAAGTTCCCCTGAATTTGAATCCAAGCTATGATGTAGCAGCATCTGAGAGGGTTATGGCAATTAAGATTAATTTGCATTCACTCTCAAACCATCTCTACTTTTTGCTGTTAGCTGCTCCTTTGTATTCAGGTCAGGTCGTAGTAAGATAATGTAGCATTTGGGGATGAAGATGCAGCCCAGCAGTCCAGCACTGGAGGCCAGGATGGAGAAGACCTGCACAGCCACCATATATTTCCCTTTGGTACTCAGGTAGGTGGGGACAAAGGACACCCACACACTGCAAAAGACCAACATGCTGAAGGTGATCAGCTTGGCTTCATTGAAGGCCCCAGGGAGGTTCCTGGCCAGGAAAGCCACCGTGAAACAGATGGCAGCCAAGAAGCCCATGTATGAGAGGGCAATGTAAAACATGATGACTGAGCCTTCATTGCACTTCAGAACAATCTCTTCTGGCTGGGAGTGCACGTCAGACTCAGGGAATGAGGGAGAAACTCCCAGCCAGACGGTACAGATGATAACTTGGACACCGGAGCCAGAAAGGACAATAGAGTTGGCTAAAGTCTTTCCCAACCATCTCCGCACAGAATTCCCAGGTCTTGTGGCCAGGAAGGCCAGCACCACTGTAATCGTTTTGGCTAAGATGGAAGATACTGCAACAGAGAAGATGATGCTGAAGGATGTTTGCCTGAGAAGGCAGGTGGCTGCCCTGGGACGACCAATGAAGAGGAGGGAAGTCAAGAAGGACAACAGGAGAGAGACTAGAAGGATGTAAGAAAGGTCCCGGTTGTTGGCCTTGACTATGGGTGTTTCTAAGAATTTGATGAAGATTGCTAAGACGAAGGCAGTGACCAAAGACAAGATGAGGCTAAAGGAAGCCAGGATTATGCCCAAGTCTTCTTTGTAAGACAAGAAGGTTACTTTCTTGGGGATGCATTTGGTTTGGTCTTTATTTGGATGCTGATCTTCTAGACATCTTGTGCACTTCTCTGCATCTGGGGAGAAGACAGGCAAGAACTCTTAATTTCTGAAATTCTCTGAGGATCATCTGTGATGAACTGGTTCACTCTGATGATCAGCGGATGAATTCTCTGACGACCACCTGTGCTGGTTTACCAACGGTGGCTAACCTTTGGGTTCCTGTGCCTTGAAAATTGGTGGCTACTTTTGGTTCCTGTGCTCGCATGTCAGCACCCAAAGGCAATGAAAATGGCCTCCCTGCCCCTTACTCATGCGCGTGTGACCCACCATGTGCCACACATCTCTGCGCATGTGCACACAATCCCCCCATGTGCCATGCATCTCTGCGCATGCGTGTAAGATCCCCCTGCATGCACCACATGTCTCTGGGCAAGCTTGTGAATCTCCCGTGCCCCTTTCCTCCTGCGCATGCACACACCAGATACCTGACAATCAGCTGTCAAGCAGGCAGTGCACACACATGTGCAGTGGGGTGCTTCCGGGCGACCTCTCGCGTGCCAGCAGAAAGGGCTCTGCATGCCACTTTCATCACATATGCCATAGATTCACCATCTCAGCTCTATACTGACCTTTATTTCCTGGTTTTGAAGCTCAGCTGCTTCACGTGGCACAAAGGATCGCCACGTGTCAGTTGTTGAACCCACAGGGAGAGTGCAGGATTGCAGGAGAAGGCCAGTATCAAACCCTCTGGGGGAACGCAAAGCATACATCTGGTGCCTGCGTACCCGCCAAGCCATGCCCACAGAACCGGTGGTTAAAAAAAAAGTTGAATCCACCACTGCTGGTTGCACATTTTAGGCAAGCTTGCTTCCAAACATCTCTAAATGGAAATGCATTTGTGATTCTCCACCCCATTCATACCTTTTCCCTTAGGGTTCCATACCTTCCTGAGTGGAGATAGTGCCTTTTGCACACATGACACATCTGTAGCAGCAAAGCGGCCTTCCTTCCAAGACCACCTTGGCGTGGCCAGGATGACAGCTTTCGGTACACCTGGAGCGAGGCAGAGACTGACCCAAAGAGAAGGAACATCAACCATAGAAGATTAAATGGTGCTGTACTCATGAGATGTTAATTATTTCAAGGGAGAGGGAGTTCAGAGAAAGACCCAGGCCCAACCCCTCTTCATTCTAGGGCACGCCAGGAGGAACGGAGAAGAGAGGAAGGTAGATTACGTGCGTTACCTGGGAGGAAGGGGCCCTGATTCCCTTCATTAGCCACAGCTGGGAAGGAAGTTTAAAAGAGATGCATGCTGAGTGTGGCGTCTGCTGGGAACAAATGTAAGTTTAACTTTGGTTATCTGCGTTCCTGGCATCCTCCTAACTGGGTTGAGTTATTACTGTGCCTTCGTGTCTGTAATTCCTTCTCTTGCCCTGCCGGACTAATTACCTCATTTTGGCTTGTTTGGACTTATACAGTCTTTGTTGGCCACGTTTTGGACTTGATTCTCTGCAGTCAAAGGCTGTTCCTGGTGGAGTTGTTCTCCTGCCAGAAGATAACCAGGACATTGGGGCAAAGTTGGAGCTAATAAAGGACTCCTACTGATTATCTGATTGTGTTGCCTTTCTGCCAAACCCTGGGTCATCATTAGCACTATAAAGTGGTATATAAGTCTAAGTGCTATTGCTATTCTTTTTCCAGGTGTAATACAAACTCTCTTTTACTTCAAAGATAGGCTGGAGAGTCATCTGTCAAAGATAATTCAGAGAATTCTACACTGAGGATGGGTTTGGAATAGTTGACCTCTCACTTCTGGCTCTGGGGTTCAATGACAAAAAAGGGGCAGAGCTGGATGGGACAAAATAAAGTTATGAACCCAATGTGGAGGTGGTTGTTCAGGGATCCTAGGACAGTGATGGTGAACCTTTTCAGGCCTGAGTGCCCAAAGCGCACACATGAATATCCAAAAAGGCAATGCTCTACCTATGCCTGTGTGCGCACCCCACATTCACACACATGCTCCCTGCATATTCGCCCCCCACGCATGCGGCTTACACGGCAGAGACCTGAATGTCTGATGGTCAGTGGGAGGCACACAGGCATGTATGGTGGAGCTGATCTGGGGCAACGATGCACAGAGAAAGGAAGAAAGAACCAAGTAGCATCTGAATCTCTCCAATCCTCAGTAGAGCTCCTGATCATGGAGTCCAACTCGGAATTCCAATGAGCCTAGCAATTTCATCGGAAACAGTGATCCCACACAATCCTTCATCCCATCTCCACCCACTTCCCAAACATTTCCCAATTGGTTGGAATAATGAAAGTGTCATGCCCCTATTGGAGTCTGATTCCAAGGGGGAGGTAGAGCAGCTGACAGGGAGTGGGAGTGTGGCTCCGATGGCTGTGAAGGAAACTGGGGAAGGGCACAGTCCAGCTGGGCATTCAAAGGAAGACTCAGGTCCACCCCTTCTTCATCCTAGGGCATGCAGGGAGGAGAGGATAAGGGAGTAACATGGGTTATGTGGGTGAGAAAAGGGCCCTGATTCCCTTCATTAGCTGCATCTGGGAAAACAGGATTTAAAAAGGGTGTTTGTGCACAGCACCTTGCTGGAAACAAAGTGTGAATTATATTGGTTTGTCGAAGCTTATCTGCATTCTGATGTCCTCCCAACTCTATGTGGTTTATTATCTTTTGAAGTCTGCATTTCCTTATCCTGCCTTGTCTCGTTAATTGCTGCAGCATGGTTTGTGTTGGTTTTTATTTATAATTTATATGTACTGTGCTGTCCAGACAGTATGTAGTTAATTGGGAATTGGGATAGTTAGTTAGGAATTGGGAGCTGTCCCCTTAAGGGAATGCCTCATGGTAAATGTAGTTCATGTCAGGTGGTCACATCTGTAATCCTGATTGGTTACTGAATTGACCCTTGGTTGGGGTGAGGGAGTTTCCTTTACACTTGCTTGGACCCCAGCTCTGTGCTGGTGTTTCACCCTTTGCTCCTTCGTTATGGGATCACTATAATTTCACACTATGAAGTCAACTGTGCAAAGAATTGGACATAAGATGTATCTCAACATAACCGTGAGTTACATTTCGAGGATGCCTTGTGACCCAATAAAAAAACTTTGCATGGAAGCCTTTGTAGAGTTTTCCTGACTGTCAGTAAATTTAAAAAAACAGAACAGTGAAATTATAGTGCTAATCTGAATCCCAGCAGTGAAATTACGTTATCTGAATTCCTATGAAGAGTGAAATTATAATGCAATTGGAATTCCCAAAGTGAAGATATGAGTTAATCAGATTGCCAGTGAAAGAGTGGAAAAGTCATTAATCTGATGTCCTAGAAAAGTAAAGAAGAAGGATTGGAACCCTGAATTCTCTCTCTCTTTCTCTCTCTGAGCAACTGAAGTTATAAAGCCTGTTTGAATTACTGGGAGGGGCCAGAAATTCCCCCATTTGCTAGAGACAAACAAGCGGCATCTTCTCCGTCTGTCCTTGCAGCCCTCCAGTTATTGTCTTCAAACAAATGCAGTTGAATGAGACTGAGTAATCCTTTCTTGTGTCCTAAAAAACAAAGAAACTGCATTTTCTCTAGCTCTGGAGTTGCTTTCGATTCCTCATTGCTTGTGCCTTGCAGGAAAGACAGCCATAAAGAGGCTCTTCTACCCAGTTTACGATGTGGTCTCCAGGCAATAGAGTCGTAAATTCTTTAGGATGAGCCATCTCCTTAGAAACAGGCCATAATTCCTCCCCACAAAGAGGGAATCCAAATTCAGCTGGCAATTTAAAGAAAAAAAAAATACAGCATGCCGTCTTTCTTTGCTGGCAAAGTGAGAAAGTTTTCCCTTTAATGGAATTAAACACAATCTTTAGTCAAAAAACAGAGCAGCTCCCTTGCAATGCAGCGCAAGGGTCCTAAATACAGCTACCAGCTTGCAGCACCACCTTGTGGTCAAATAATGAATTTTACAGGAGCTTCCTAAATTCAGCAGCCTCCTTGCAATGCAGAGCAAGGGTCAACTAGTGAATTTTACAGGAATTTCCTAAATTCAGCAATGCAGTGCAAGGGTCCTTAATTCAGCAACCCACTTGTAAGGTAACCCAAGGGTCAAGTACTGAATTGCAACACACTCAAGGTGCCAAGCTGTGAACTGCACCAGTGTCTTCCAGACCTTGCAATGCACCCTCTAGTGGCCAACCAGTGAATTTCTATGGAGTCTCCTAAATTCAGCTACCTGCTTGCAGCGCACCCTAATGGAAAAAGGGAATTGCATGGAAAACCGCTAAATCTTCCAAACTTCAACAGAACATGTACTTTGGGTTCGGATTAAATTTCTTCCCTTTAAAGACTGTTCTTGGGAGAGTTTACTTTCCTCCAGCCGAAGATAACTGGACATTGGGGGCCAAGTTGGAGGTATTAAAGGGATTTTACCTATCGTTGTGACTTTGTTGGTTTGTGCCACACCCTGGATCATCACAGAAAGAGAATTTGAAAAGCATTACATAAAGTCTCCCAGCTCACCTGGTTAAACCTCTGGGACCAGTTTGTGGCCTCCTGATCAAGGATGAATTCCAGGTCTTTGGACCCCCATGGTCTGTCTATCCTCCCAAACTTCACTGCCCCAAAGGACTTATTTGGGAAGGTCACCCAGTTCACACTATCAAACTTGGCAGCGAGGTTCCCTTTCCCATCCAGATACACTCCATCCATGCAAGTATTGTAGAAGTGGGAATCTCCCAGGAAAGGATGAAGCTACAATGGCAAACAAAAAAATAACGTGAGAAAAGACAAACTAAATGTCAGTGTTCCAGAAAACCTCCACTCCAACAAATAACTCAGAGACAGACATCCTCTCCAAGGTTCTTTTTATTAGAGTAATAAACTGCCATATCTGGAAAATCCTGAATCTGAAAGTTGTGGGTTTCCTTGCAATAAGTAAAAAATTACAAATCCACCCCCTGCACCCCTCATGGCATCACATGCCCCAATCAACATCCATCCCAACTTGAGACGTCCTCTCAACCAGGTGCGGAAATAACATGACCTTGACTTAGAAGAAGAATGCTGTTGTGTCTAACCACTTACACTCCAATAAATTTTCCCCCACCCATTTCCCCAGGCCCTAGAATGTGGCAGGGTGGAAGCATCTGGTGCTAATATGGCTTCCAAAGTTGACAGTAAGTTCTCCAAGTAGACTTGGCAACATCCATATAACTCGAATCCAGAAGTCATGACAAAGGAGGTGGAGTGGGAGCTTCTCTGCCTCAGAAACCTCACAAAATGGACAATGATTGAAATCTTAAACTCACCACACCATCTACAAATACAGCCTGAAAGCGCACCTTCAGGATTTTTGAAGGAAATCAAATACCTGCCATGTCTGAAGCATCAGCCTCTGATCTTTTTCTTTCATCACTTTCTGCTTGGATCTGGATAAGTAGGCAGTGTGTGCTGCCCGAGCAACTGCCCGGGCGAGGTTGTAAATACCGTAGCCATCCAGAGAGACGGTTTTCTCTACCACGTCTTCTTGTAGGGTCTCCAGGTCCTCATTCTCCTGGCACCTCACTCTTCCTTTCACAGAAAAGAAGTGTTTGGAATATAAACAGCTGAAGGCCTTCATGCCAAACCGTTGCATAGGGATGAAAAATGTTTCATAAACATACTGCGGTCTTTTTCCAACATGCATTAAGAAAGAGAAGAAACCTTGGAGATGTTGGGGAGACAGTACTTCATGAGATAAATTCATGAAGAGGTCCCACAGGGCTGTGGTGATCCAAACTTTTGCCAGGAGAGGCTTGATGTACCTTTGAATGTAACGTTGAGTTAGGCGTATAGAGCTGTAAAAATGGCGATATTCTCCATAATATATTAAAACACTGACTTGGTTCCACAAGTGAATGGTTCATTTGCATGAGCACCATTTTCCAGAACATGCTGATGTTTGATTGAGAAGGCAAATGCCAAATTGTGTTCGAGTTATTATGGGATTAAAATTCTGCAGAAATCTTTTGCCGTTCTCAGTGTCCGGGGCAAGAAGACCAACCCAGTTCCATCTGAAATGGAGGAGAAGTTTGGCAATTCCCCAGTACAAGTAATCTTCTTTGGGGACCATTCGGTAGATGAACGGGAACCGGGTTTTGTCATCCAGAGTTTCAGACACAAAGCCATAACTGACCTTATAAAAAAAATAAGGGAAATGTTTTAGAATAGAATAGAATGGAATGGAATGGAATGGAACGGAACAGAATAGAATTCTTTTATTGGCCAAATGTTATTGGACACACAAGGAATTTGACTTGGTGCAAATGCTCTCAGTGTACATAAAATAAAAGATACATTTGTCAAGAGTCAAGAATCATCAGGTACAATACTTAATGATAGTCATAAGGTACAATAAGCAATCAAATCATACTAGGAAAGAGTCAGTATAAATCATAAGGATACAAGCGACAAAGTTACAGTCCTACAGTCACATGTGGGAGGGGATGGGTGATAAGGAGTGATGAGAAGATTAATAGTAATAGTAGTGCAGACTTTGTAAATAGTTGAAAAGTTTTGAGGGAGTTATTTGTTTAGCAGAGTGATGGCATTCAGGGAAAAACTGTCCTTGTGTCTAGTTGTTCTGGTGTGCAGTGCTCTATAGCCAGGGATGGGATTCAACAGGCGTTAATACCAGTTTGGTGATTACATTTTGTGCCTACATGAAGTGATGAAACAGGCCTATGATTCGTCCTGCAAAGCCTGCAGAGGCTTTTTTCAAGCCTCTAGAAGGCCAAAAAAGGCCTCAAACCATCCAAAAAATCAGCTGTGAGACTCACGCATGCGCAGTGAGTTAGGTTTGCCTGCAGCTTGCGTGCCTGCACAAATGGCTCTGCGTGCCATCTAACATAGGTTCACCATCACGGGGCTAGGGGGCCAGAATTGGGTACTAAGCTGATGTCTCTGAAGGTATAAAATGACGCCATACCTTCCCCATTGCGGCATTTCACTGTATGCTCTTTGTCTGTAAGTTGTGGAATGTCTACCCAGCTCTTCTTTGTACAAATAAAAACTGATATTTTTCCAAGCCTCTTCTTGGATCTCTCTCTTTGACATTCTGGTAACTCAGGTACCTTTTGGGACCTTACAAAACATACCAACATATAGGCAGACAAAAAAAAGGGAGAGACATACATGATGTGTAGAAAGGTAGGGGAGAACTTCAGTTCACATGCTGTCGGATCCGCGTATCGGCCATTCTTCAATGGAAGAAGAAGCCCTCAATGAGTTAAGTGCCCTAATGTTTTGATTGTCAGATCTTAGGTGCCAAAGGCAATTTCCTGGTGAGGACATCTGGATGGTCATGACCAGTGGTGGGTTTCCAAATTTTTTCCTACCTGAGAGGGTGCTTTGTGCAGGAACGCAGGGCTCAAAGACCTCCCTTTGTATCAATGCTGGTGAGCTGTGCTGTTTTTTAGCTCAGCTGAGGTGTGGCATCTCTGCCATGCAAATCAGCTGAGCTAAAAAACAAGGGAATATAGGAGAGGGAACGGTAAGGGTGGGTGGATGGGTGGGCCCAGCCAGAGGTGGTATTTGCTGGTTTTCTGAACTACTCAAAATTTCTGCTACCAGTATGCCAGAATCAGTCCGAACCGGCTGAATACCACCTCTGGTCATGACATTTTCCTGGGCAGGACATATCAAGACTTGCCATTTCTTCCCAATCCCCATTCATACCTGTGGCATCTTGTAGAGGTTTGACATGGTGGAAATCTGCTCGGAAATGTTGGACTCGGTCCCTTCAATCACAGCCAGCAGCCTCTTCTCTCTTCCACAAATGTAGTTTGGGACATTTGCCTGTCCGGTGGAGAGCAAGTCCATCAGGGCATCGGCAGTCAGTCGTGGTTCATAATAGTTCTCGTAGATGTCATAGCCCAGGGTGATATTGGGCAAAATGTGGGGATTCTGGTTGATC
This sequence comes from Pseudonaja textilis, assembly GCF_049901715.1. Lineage (NCBI taxonomy): Eukaryota > Metazoa > Chordata > Lepidosauria > Squamata > Elapidae > Pseudonaja > Pseudonaja textilis. Next base: position 7,134,055 of record NC_141991.1, read on the forward strand.
TCACGAATGGCAAAAAAAAAGGACAGAAGGTACCAGGGTGCAATATAACTTTTGCTTCAAAACAAAACAAAACCCATAACCACCTTTAATTATTCATTCAGTATTTTGACAATTCATACATTCAAGCAAAGGTTGGATTCGACACCCTTTCTAACTCTATCCTTGCTATTCTTACTAGAAGTAATATTTATAATTGTTAAACATATGAAAAACTATTGCAGGAACTGGGTAGGGCTAGTCTAGAGAGAAGAAGGACTAGGGGTGACATGATAGCTGTGTTTATTTATTTATTTATTTATTTTATTTTATTTGATATGTCAATCAGTTAGAAGATAATAGGTATAAGGGGACGGTAGGCACATTGGTCCACTTATGCACACCCCCTACAGACCTCTTAGGAAAAGGGTGAGGTCAACAGTAGACAGACTAAGGTTAAAGTTTTTGAGGTTTGGGAAAGAAACCACAGAGTCAGGTAGAGGATTCCAGACATTGACCACTCTGTTGCTGAAGTCGTATTTCCTGCAATCAAGTTTGGTGAGATTAACCTTGCATTTGTTTCTGTTGTTTGCTCTAGTGTTGTTATGGATAAAGCTGAAGTATTCATTGACCAGGTAGGACATTGCAATGTATGATTTTATATACTATACTTAGATAGGACCAAAGATAAAATAAATGGACTTTCTCAACTGTGTTCATATCAGATACGTAATGTGGGTTCCAGACTGATGAGCTGTATTTGAGCATTGGTCTAGAAAATGTTTTGTATGGTCTAGTAAGTAGTGTGATATTACCAGAGAAAAACATAGGATTAGGTTCACAACTCTTAATGAGTTCCAATATCTAAGGGGCTGCCACAAAGAAGAGGGGGTCAACCAGGGGTAGGATGTTACCAGTTTAGCCTGGCTCTATAGAACTGGTAGCTCTGAAGAACAGCAGACACCAAACCGGTTCTCTGTTTGCTGCTGTTTGGCCCACATGCCCACCCGGACTCTTACCTGTCCTTTATTTCCTGCCTTTTCAACCTCAGCTGCTTTGCTTGGTTACAGCGGAGGTGGAAAAAGCAGGAAAAAAAAAGGCTTTTCAAAATCTGCGCACCCGCGTGCAGCGCTTTTCAGCTGTCTGGGCGGCACAGCTGATGTTTTTTCTACACACACACACAAACGTAATCACCGAACTGGTAGTAACACTTATTCTCCATAGCCCCTGAAGGCAGGACAAGAAGCAATGGGTGGAAACTAATCAAGGAGAGGAGCAACCTGGAATGAAGGAGAAATGTCCTGACCGTGAGAACAATTAATCAGTGGAACAACTTGCCTCCAGATATTGTAAGTGCTCCAATGTGGGAAGTTTTTAAGAAGAGATTGGACAACCATTTGTCTGAAATGTTCGAGGATTTCCTGCCTCAATACGAGGTTGGACGAGAAGGCCTCCAAGATCCCATCCAACTCTGTTATTCTGATAACTGGCACCTCTTTAAAAACTATGAAAGAATGAATAGTGTAGGACAAGAACATTCCAATGTTCATTCTGTGCATTCTGCCAGGGCGTCAGCAATCGTTCCTGATTCATAATAGTCCTCGTTAATGTCATAACCCAGGGAAAGATTGAGTAAAATTTGGGAATTTTGAGTTGATCTCATGAATGGCAAAAAGAAAGGAGAGAAGGAACCGGTATGAATGATAGCCTTTCCTGCATAAAACCACAGAACAACACACTTTTAAGGTAACTCTAAGTTGCCTTAAAAGAGGGATTCAATCAAGATAACATGAGGTATTAATTCCACTCTGTAAAGCCGTAGTAAGACCACACCTAGAGCACTGCACTGAGTTATGGTCACCACATCATAAAAAAGATGTTCAGATTGTAGAAAGAGTGCAGAGAACAGCAAACAAGGATGATTAGGGGACTGGAGGCTAAAACATATGAAGAACAGTTGTAGGAACTGGGCATGGCTAGTCCAGTGAAGAGAATAACCAGAAGTGACATGAAATCAATGTTCCAATATTTGAGGGGCTGCCACAGAGAGGAAGGGGTCAAGCTGTTTTCCAAAGCACCTGAAGGCTAGAATAATGGATGGAAACTGATCATGGAGAGATTCAACCTAGAAATAAGGACACATTTTCTGACAATGAGAACAATCAACCAACCCCTGCAGATGATATTATAATTTTAAAAATTCTGGAATATGCAGAGATGGATAGGCTAACCCTAAAAATTAAAGGAAAAGAAGATTCAGACTATTTGATAACATGGGAACTATTCTATAAATGGTTGAATGACAGATATTGAGGTTAGAGGAGTGGAATTAGGTGAAATATGGTTTATAGGAGAAAAAAAATAGATGAGTAAATACTTCTGATGCTTATATAATCGATAGTATAATGGAAGATGACATAAGTTATAATATGATTGATGTTATTGCATATTAGTTTAGATATTACCACATATTTGCTTTTATATATATGATCATGATGACAATGATTATGTTTGTATGTTAACATCTTGGACCCTTAGAGAGCACACTGCTCAACATGGAAAGGAAATGTATGATATAAAACAATAAAAAAATATTTCAAAAAGAAAAAAAAAGAAGTGGTAGGAGCTTTGTCACTGGAAGTTTTCAAGAAGAGACTGGACTGCCATCTGTTATAAATGGTGTAGGGTCTCCTGCGTGACCAGGGGTTGGACTAGATGATCTACAAGGTCCCTTCCAACCCTGTTGTTCTATTCTGTTCTAAATATTCATCCAGTGTTTTATCAGATCTTACAGATGAGCAGGATGTGAGATTAATAACTTTGGTGAAGGGCTGGGAAAATATTTACAGACCCCTCACATCCTGGACATAAACTGTTCCAACACTTTCCCTCAAAACAACGCTACAGAGCACTGCACACCAGAACAACTAGACATAAGAACAGTTTTTTCCTGAAGACCATCACTCTGCTAAACAAATATTTCCCTCAACACTGTCCAACTATTACAAAGTCTGCACTACTATTACTGTTAATCTTCTCATCACTCCTGATCACCCATCCCCTCCCACTTGTGACTGTAGGACTGTAACTTTGTCGCTTGTAGCCTTATGATTTATTTTGTCTGTTTCCTAGTATGATTTGATTGCTTATTGTACCCCATGACTATCATTAACTGTTGTATGTTATGATTCTTGATTCTTGACAAATGTATCTTTTCTTTTATGTACACTGAAAGTATTTTCACCAAGACAAATTCCTTGTGTGTCCAATCACACTTGGTCAATAAAGAATTCTATTCTCTTCTATTCTATTCTGTTCTGTTCTATTCTGTCCTGTTCTGTTCTGTTCTATTCTATTCTATTTCTAGAAGCAGAAGAGGCAAAATAGAAAATATTTCCCTGAGAGTGATTCCTGAACATCAGATATCCTTGCAAACTTCCATGCAAAAAAAGGACAAATTCAGCTCCACAAACCTACTTACAAAGTTGGCTGGTTAAAGAGAGGTTCCCGAAAGGTTGCTGTACCAAGCTGACCTGGTCTTAGAGGCACAATCCCTCCCAGCAAGAGATCTCCTGGGTGGTAGTAATTGTAGACGGTATCCCGATCCTTGGTGAAATCGAGGGGGCATTTCCTCCCATTGGTTCTGGTGGGCAGCAGAAGCAGAAGCAATAGCAGGAGAAGCAGTTTTGCTCTCATGGCAAAACTTGGTCGCCGTTCTGGAAAGGGAGCTCTCTCTCTCTCTCGCAAAGAGTTAAGAGAGCAACTACAGCTTTACAAGCAACAAGCCATGATCCAAGTGTCCTCTCCAAATCTCTGCCTTAGCCACATTGGCCCAGTGTGCATGGAGCATGAATTCAAGACGATGTGACAGCAGGCTGCTCTCAACATTCAGTGATTTCAGGGATGATGATTGGACAAAAATCCCTTAGGATCTGAAGGAACCACGAGTTTCACAATTATTCGGTGCCTGGCCTCCGGGAGCAGGTGCGGAGGTGGAGAAAAGCTAGTCTGAGGCTAACAGAAGTCAGATGTGGGTCTCTGGTGTTTTGTGAACTGTTCCCTGAACGAATGTCCGGCAAAACAACAAAGATTAGATAGAGAAGCAACCTAGAACTAAGGAGAAATTGCCTGATAGTTAGAGCAATTAATTAATCAGTGGAACAACTTGCTTCCAGAAGCTGTGAATGCTCCAACACTGGACGTTTTAAAAAAGATGTTGGAGAACCATTTGTCTGAAGTGGTGTAGGGTTTCCTGCCTAAGCAGGGGGTTGGACTAGAAGACCTCCAAGGTCCCTTACAACTCTGTTCTATTCTATTCTATTCTATTCTATTCTATTCTATTCTATTCTATTCTATTCTATTCTATTCTATGCTACTTATTCCATTCTATTCCATTCCATTCCATTATTCTATTCTATTCTATTCTATTCTATTCTATTCTACTTATTCCCTATTCCCTATTCCCTATTCTATTCTATTCTATTATTATTCTATTATTATTCTATTCTATGCTACTTATTCAATTCTATTCCATTCCATTCCATTCCATTCTATTCTATTCTATTCTATTCTATTCTATTCTACTTATTCCCTATTCCCTATTCTATGCTATTCTATTATTATTCTATTATTATTCTATTCTATGCTACTTATTCTATTCTATTCCATTCCATTCCATTCTATTCTATTCTACTTATTCCCTATTCCCTATTCTATTCTATTCTATTCTATTCTATTATCTATTCTATTACCTATTCTCTTTTCTATTCTATGTCAAGGCCATTCTTGTCTGAGGAACCTCAAGGAGGCTGAGGATGTCAAAAAGAAAGAAGTCTCTGGAGCTCCACTTGGTGGCCAGTCATGTGATGGCAGAGACTTGAATCACAGCTGGTATTCAGCAGGTCCTGAAATACCGGAAGTGAGGAAATGGGCCCATTTTTCCGCCTACAAATGCTGCAGAGGCTTTCTTCAAGCCTCTGAGAGCCCGAAAAAGGCCTCAAACGAGCGAAAAACCAGCTGGGAGGTGCAGTACAGGTAAGGGGGTGGCATGGGTGGTAGGGGAGATCACATGCGAGCGTGCACACAATTTTTCATACAGGAGTCCCAAAAGGTTAGCCACCACTGTCCTATGTTATATTAAGAGACTATCTTGTCCAGAATTAATTAGTCCACTATATGAGACCATCAAAAGGAGACCTGTTTACTGTCTTGTCCCCACCTGAATTAAGGGACATAGGTCAAGAGACAGATTCCCACAACACTGGCAACCTCAAGATGCTCTCAGGAAATACTTAGTGCCCTCACCTCCAAGGTTAAGCAGAGCACCCAACAATGTTCGTTCAGCGAAGGTCTTTGATGATGTCCAGCAGATGATTTTGATGAATTATCTTGTGTATATTTTGACGCACAGTATAGAGATGTCTGTGTGATTTTGGATTTTGGGAAACTATTTTGTGTATGTTTCTGGCATGCCGCGGACCAGTGCCAATTCATGGACCGGGGATTGGGGACATTTGCTTTAAAGGAAAGGAACTCTGAAGGGAGATCAGAGGAACTGACTCAAGGTGATCATTTTTGAAAAAGGTGCACAGAACTGGAACAGTGGTGGGATTAAAAAAAATTATTACTGGTTCTGTGGGCATGGCTTGGTGGGCGTGGCTTGGTGGGTATGGCTTGGTGGCCGTGGCAGGGGAAGGATACTGTAAAATCCCCATTCCCTCCCCACTCCAATAACCTGCTTTCCAGCTCCATTCTCCTGTGCAGGGCAACAAAAGAAGACCCAGCCAATCAGCTGGGACTCGGGAGGCAGAGAATAGATGTGGGGGCTGTCAGAGGTGGTATTTGACGGTTCTCCGAACTACATAAAATTTCCACTGCCAGTTCTCCAGGACTGGTCAGAACCTGCTAAATGCCATCTCTGCAGAGGATTCAAGTTTCTGCTTGCTTCTTCCTAGAAAGACGACTCAGGGTGAGTTTGTAACTTCCTAGCCTTCTCTTCAACTTCCTGGTGAATCACCTCCTCAAGGAAAGTGTTCTTCTCTTGCACTATTGGTTGAATTACAAAAGAATGCCCCATGCATAGAAAGCAGCTGCACTTCAAAAGCACAGGGTAAAGGTGAGTATGGGAGCCCAGGCGGGCAGGTGGGCCCAACAGCAGAGTAGCGAAGAGAACCAGTTTGGTTTCCGCTGCTCATCGGCACTACAGGCTTGGCAGAACCAGGCCGAACCAGTAAAATACCACCACTGATCTCACAGAGTGGTGATTCTGGGGAAAAATAGAAGGGGATATTCAATTTTGAGTTCTGATGTCCTTTTTAAAGAAAGGGTTTGTCTTGGCACCCATGGCCAGTTGACCCATATAATCATCCATCTTTCATGACTGAGATGCTTTCTCTTCTAATTCATTGGATCAATCAATGATTCAAACTTCCCTCTAAATCAACAGAATTTCTGCACTGCACAGGTTTCCTAAGACGTTATAGGACTGGAATTCAACACAAACTCAACATGCAATCACAGCTCTATAATTAGGTGGAGAACGTTATTTGGGAACTAGGGAAGAAAACCTTTTATCTTCCACTTGGTAATTCTGGAACACTGCCAGGATTCCTGTCCTACCCCATTGCATGTTAAAAACAATGGTGGGCTGCAAGCGGTTTAACAACCAGTTCTGTGAGTGTACGCTTTGCGTGTGCAAAGAGCATTCAATAAACAGCAATTTGAACCTCTCCAGCTCACCTTCTAGTCTTCCCCGGTGAGTAGAACAGCTGAGGCATGGTAATCTACTTTGCCGTGCGAATCAGCTGAGCTGCAAAAGAATATGTAAGACAGGATAAGGCAGGGGTGGGTAAACGGGGCCAACTGATTGTTGTTTATACCAGTTCGCTAGAACTGGTGTGAACCCGCAGCAGACAACCACTGATTAAAAGTGCACTTAAAGAGAGAAATCATTGTTAAGGTATTGACGATTTAATAGCTGGCCACTGTTGTAAGGCTAGTATAAAATTGGCAGCAAGAGGTTGCATTGTAAGCAGGAGTAAACATATAGATATCAAACACTGTAATGTTAGGGAGGCTGTAAAGGAGAAACTGATAAGATTACAGCAGTGTTCTACTGACCATAATATAGCTGATATATTGGCAAAGGAATATGCTAAAGCATTTGGATTATCAGCTGTTCAGCTTTAAATGGGAGGAGTGTTAAGGTATTGATGATTTTCTGTGTTTCTCACAAAATAAGGCCGGGCTTTATTTTATTTTTTGACCCCTGAAAAACCAGCTAGGCCGTCTTTTTTTGGGGGGGGGGTGACTTAATTTCCTCCCCCCACCTAGAGCGGCCCATACAGCCGCTTCTATCGGCCTACGAAAGCTCCTCGAAGGCAGAGTCACCAGCTGCTTCAGGGTGTGGCATGGCTGCCTGTGTCCCCTCGCCTTTAGGCAGTCTCTTTCGGGCGATGGAAGCTCCCCAAATGCAGTCACCAGCCACTTAGATTGGCTGGTAGAAGCGGCCTCGGGGCGAGCGCACGCACACACTCCCCTCGCCGCGAGGCCGCTTCTATCAGCAGACGAAAGCTCCTTTGAAGGCAGAGTCCCCAGCCGCTTCAGGGTGAGGCATGGCTGCCCATGTCCCCTTGCCTTTAGGCAGTCTCTTTCGGACGATGGAAGATCCCCAAGTGCAGTCACCGGCCACTTCAATCGGCCCGAAGCGGCCTCAGGCCGAGCGCACGCACACACACACTCCCCTCGCCCCAAGGCCACTTCTACCGGCCGATCGAAGTGGCTGTTGACTGTATTTGGGGAGCTTCCATAGCCCGAGACTGCCTAAAGGCGAGGGGACACGGGCAGCTATGCCATGCTCCGAAGCAGCTGGGGACTCTGCCTTCAAGGGAGCTTTCATCTGCCGATAGTAGCGGCCTCGCAGCGAGGTGAGTGTGTGTGTGTGCGCTCTCCCCAAGGCCGCTTCTACTGGCTGATCAAAGTGGCTGGTGACTGCATTTGGGAAGCTTCCATCACCCGAAAGAGACTGCCTAAAGGCGAGGGGAAATGGGTAGCCATGCCACGCCCTGAAATGGCTGGGGACTCTGCCTTCGGTGAGCTGCTATCGGGGTATTCTAGCCTAGGCTACCTGCAGGGCACTCCTAAAGGCAAGTTTTCTCCCCATCCCCCTGCCCTTCCCCCCAATTTCTCTTCATCTCATGTAGTTCTAACAATGTGAGAAATGGCGGGGAAATGCATGGTTTAAATAGGCCTAAATTTTGGGGGCGGGGCTTAATTTCTCCTCATGCCTAGAAATCACGCTGGCCCTTCCTATTGGCGGAGGCTGTATTGTTGGAGAAACACAGTAAGAGCTGACCATCCGTCATGATTTAATTGGGGTAACTGCTAGAATTCTGACAGCTGCTGTAAATGCTGATGTAATGAGTACGAGTCAGCAGAGTTATTGCCGCTTTAAGACCAAGGATGGGTCAGCCAGCAGGGTTATTGCCACTTTAAGAAGCTGTCTATATAAGGCAGGCCATGAGAGGGCATATTTCTCTTCTTCTCATGTTCTATCTCCATTGTAGTTCTCTGTGCAGAGTAATGAAGACTGATTGCTTGCCAGGTATTTGCCTACCACGTATATGTATGCATACAGCAGTCTTGTTTATAAAGACAAAGCCTCTGTGTGCTGTGTTTTGCTCCTGAGTTGTCTCACAATAGTAGTCACGCTGCAAACTCTTTGACAAGAATGAAGTTCGGACACTGGCACTTTATAAAACAATTCTTCAGACTAATCTGTGAAAGAGAGAAAACCCAAAGGTACATTTTTATTCAAGATATTATCACGACAAAGCCAAGATTGCCCATCTGTGCCTTAGAACCACCATGTTTTTAACCCCATCACAGCGAGGAAACAAGCAGAGTTAATAGAACATAAAAAGTGTTGACAGCCCTCACAATTAACAGTCTGATCAATCAGAGGAATAACGAGAGATGCAAGAGAACAAACTCCAGAGTTGCTCTACTGTCACTCTGCTGGGTGCTTCTAGCGGCAATTGATTGAGAGATACAAACAGCGAAGGGCGTCATAATAGATCATCCAAAAAAGACTAGAGTCAAGGTTCTGTGAGGACAAATGCTTAACATCACTGAAGTAATCAGTTGCAGTTATTCTCCATTCTCTTTAGAATCATCATTCCTTATATTCCACTCTCTAACATTTCATTGTGGTAAAAAAAAAAAAACAGCAACATGATAGCCAACATCTGATGGCATAAGAAGATAAGGCTATAGTCTGCAAATTTTTTGACACACAATCCATGTATACAGTTCTAGTCTGTTTTTATGGGTTTCCCTTGAATGACTTTTTCTATGCTCATACAGGCACCGATGTTGAGTAAATACCATTCCCCATATGATTTTTTAATGCATGTGGATCTTTTGATGGGAAGTGAGGGACGCCAACTCAGGGAAACATTTCCCACACTCCATACATTGTTATGGTTTCTCCCCAGGCTGGCTTGTGTTATGTTCAGTATAATGGTGTTTTTGACTGACGCTTTTGTCAAATTTCTTGCCCTGATATGTTTTCTCCCGCGCATGGATCCGTTTATGGGAAGGGAGAAGTTTTTGAGAATGGAAGCTCTTTCCACACTCCAGGCATTTATAAGGCTTCTCACCAGTGTGGATTCTGTTATGTATAGTATAATTGTATTTTTGCCTGAAGCTCTTTGAACAGTTTTTACATTTATAGGGTTTTTCCCCAGTGTGGATCCTTTTATGGGAGGTGAGAGAACTTGAAGCTCTAAAGCTCTTTCCGCACTCTGGGCATTTATATGGTTTTTCCCCAGTGTGGATCCTTCTATGGGAAGTGAGAGAACGGGATTCAGTAAACCGTCGTCCACAATCAGTGCATTCATATGGTTTCTCGCCAGTGTGAATCCTTTGATGGCAAGTAAGGGAACGGGACTCAGTGAAGCATTTCCCACACTGCACACACTTATATGGTTTCTCCCCAGTGTGGATTCTGCTATGTCTAGTATAATGATGTTTTTGACTAAAACTCTTTCCACATTCATTACATTGATATGGTTTCTCCCCAGTGTGAATCCTCCTGTGGATAGCAAGGGACCCTGAATTAGTGAAGGGCTTTTCGCACTCCACGCATTTGTACGGTTTTTCTTCAGCGTGGAACTTTTTATGGGAAGTAAGAAAACTGGAAGCTCTAAAACTCTTTCCACATTCCATGCATTTATACGGTTTCTCCCCAGTATGGATTCTGTTATGTTCGGTGTATTGATATTTCTGGATGAAGCTCTTCCCACATTCTTTGCATTTGTACGGTTTCTCTCCGGTGTGGATCCTTTTGTGGTACGTAAGGTGACTGTTCTTGTGGAAGCCCTTTCCGCAATCTGTGCACTTATATGGTTTCTCTTCCATGTGGATTCTGTTATGTATAGCATACTGGTAATTTTGACTGAAGCTCATCGCGCAGTTCTTGCATTTATATGGTTTCTCCCCAGTGTGGATCCTTCTATGGGAGGTAAGAAAACTTGATGCTCTGAAGCTCTTTCCACACTCCTGGCATTTATAGGGCTTTTCCCCGGTGTGGGTGCGTTTGTGGTAAGTCAGGGACCCTGATTCAGTGAAGCATTTTCCACACTCCTGGCATTTATACGGTTTCTCCCCTGTGTGCTTTCTTTTATGGAAACCAAGGTGTTTTGCAGAACGGAAGCTCTTGGGACACTCCGTACATTTATAGGGTTTCTCCCCGGTGTGGATTCTTATATGGGAAGCAAGTAACACTGAAGCTCTGAAGCCCTTCCCACACTCCTGGCATTCATATGGTTTCACCCCTGTGTGGATTGTTTTATGAGATGCAAGGGACCCCGACTCACTGAAGCATTTCCCACACTCTGTGCATTTATATGGCTTTTCCCCGGTGTGGATTCTTTTATGGCAAGTGAGGGAACTTGATTCGGTGAAGCATTTTCCACACTCCAAGCACACGTAGGGTTTTTCCCCCGTGTGGATTCGGTGATGTACGGTATAGCTATGTTTTTGATTGAAACTCTTTCCGCATTCTTTACATTCATACGGTTTCTCCCCCGTGTGGATTCTTTTATGGCAAGTGAGGGAACGGGACTCGGTGAAGCATTTGCCACACTCGGTGCACTTATACGGTTTCTCTCCCGTGTGAATCCTGTTATGGCAAATAAGATGACTTGGATTTTTGAAACACTTTCCACACACTGTGCATTTGTACGGTCTCTCTCCCGTGTGGACCCTATAATGAGAAGTAAAATGACTTAAATCTTTGAAGCACTTTCCACACACCAGACATTTGTATGGTTTTTCTCCTTGTATTCTCTGACATAAAGTAAGGAGGAAGGTCCTTCTGGAGCGTTTCCCGCTTTCGTTCTGTTTCACCACGATGTGGCTTCTGCAACAATCGCATAATCCTGATACATCTGTGGCTACTTTTCCACACCTTGGACACACTTCTCTTTTTTGGTGAACATTTTTGGCTAAGAAGACATTGATCTCCACACATGGTAAAGTAGAGCATTTCCCCGGCTCGCCCTTTAACTGTTTTTCCACAGGACTTGGCTTTCCAGAAAACTTCTCCACAACTTCCTTTTTGTCTTTTAGGAAAGGCGTTACCACCTCCTGGCCGGAACTCTCCATCTCCCATCCATCACCTGCTTCAAAGAGAGAAGAAAAATGGACACAAAGTGAGGTACAAATGGGCTCAAGCATCATTGTTGCAAGCCCTTATTTGAACACTACCAAACCTTCCCTCCAGCTCTTTTTCCTTTTAGCTCTTTTTGTGATTCCTCTATCTACTTCTGTCAGGGTACGTTCATAACATGGGGCTGTGCTTGATATTGGACTGAAAAAAAAATCTATCACAGGCTTCTTTCCCCTCCTCCATGGTGCAGAACTGCCTACCTTATCCCTAAGCAACATCAGGTCTATTAGAAGATAGGATCTCCAGAAGATAGGCTTAAGATGCAGAAGGATCTCGACTGACTTGAACATTGGGCGCTATCTAACAAAATGAAATTCAGTGGTGAAAAAAGGTTCTACATTTAGACAAGAAAAATCAAATGCACAGGTACAGTCTGGCGGTACCTTGGCCAATAGTAGTAACTGTGAGCTGGATCATGGAATCCTAGTGGACAATCATTTAAACATGAGCCAGCAATGTGCTGCAGCTGTCAAAAAAGCCAACAGAGAGGGTTAGAATCAAGATCATGTAAAGTGTTATGCCTTGGTAAGGCCAAACTTGGAATACTGCATCCAGTTTGTTCGTCACGTGTCAAAAAGATGTTGAGACTCTAGAAAGAGTGCAGAGAACAGCAACAAGGATGATTAGGGGACTGGAGGCTAAAACATATAAAGAACGGTTGCTGGAATTGGGTATGTCTAATTTAATGAAAAGAAGGACTAAGGGTGACATGATAGCAGTGTTCCAATAATTCTCACAGTTCTCAATTATTCTTCTTTCTTCCACAAAGAGGGAGTCAAGTTATTCTCCAAAGCACCTGAGGACACAACAAGAAGCCATAGATGGAAACTAATCAAAGAGAGAAGCAACCTAAAACTAAGGAGAAATCTCCTGACAGAACAATTACCATATTTTTCAGACTATAAGACGCACCAGGCGCACCTAGGTTTACTGCTGCCAGGTAACACTGGAGCCTTTACTACCAAGCAGCTGATTGGCAGTTTGATCTGCCTCCTGGAACATCAGCTGTTCTAGTCAGCAGGAATCGCCCCCACCACCTATCGCCCCCGTCTATTGCCACTGTCATTTGCCGCCGCTGATTGCAGCCGCCACATATCGCCACCGATCACCACTGCCATTTACTGCCAATCACCACCGTTTGCCACCACCATTTCCCACTTGAATGGTGGCTGTAGCAAATGGTGACGATCAGTGACAATAGGCAGCAGCGGCGATAGGTAGTGGCAACAATCCTCGCCACCTAGAACAGCTGATTGGCGGTATACCAGGAGGCTGATCCAATCGCCAATCAACTGCTTGGCAGTGGAGGCTCCAGTATTCCCCAGTGGTGGCAAATGGCGGCAGCAGTGACAGGCAGTGGTGATCTCCCTCCCTCTCCCTCCATTGCAATATTTGCTCTCTAAGACACACAGACATTTCCACCCAATTTTTTTGGGGGGAAGAAATATGTCTTATACTGTGAAAAGTATGGTACTTTCTACAACAATTTCAGCCTAGAGAAAGAACAGTTCCTTACTTAAGGAGGCGACATTCTTTGCATTTTCCAGCATAACCTCTTGGTACAGAGTCTTTTGCTCACAATCCAGCAGGGTCCACTCCTCTATAGAGAAAAACACAGCTACATCCTCAAAGGAAACGGAATTCTGAAACAGAAACCACACATATTCTACAAACATCCTTCTTAAAAAACAGTTGAATAATATATACATGAACTTTTTTTTCTTAAAAGAACAAACCTGATTCCCAACTAGAACAGATAAGCAACTGCCCTGAGTTCTGAATCTCTGATTAAAAATAAACCTGGGGGATAATCTTTTGTGAATTTGGCCAATTCTCAATTATGTCAGGTGCAGTAGCAATTTAACTTGTTGTATACCCTTCTATTAATGTCCAAGGACACAGGTGAAATGTGAACAAATTACCTTGTTACCAGGGAGTCTAAGAATAAAATTCAATATACTTTGCAGGCCTTCTTCAGAATAAAAATGGATCTTATTGTATTTTTAAAATTCAAAGGCTAACTGAAGGGAGTACAGTGAAACATCAGGTCGCAAATGCTCCTGTTCGCGACCAAATCGGGTGGCGAACAAAAAATCCACCCGATTTTTGAATTGGGTCACGATTCAAAAATCGGGTGGTGAACAAAGTCGGCGTGGAAGGATTCCCTTTCCACACTGATTTCCCCTTTGGCACCATTTTTTTACTGCACACATGCACAGTCAGTCGTGCTTCCGGACATGACCAAATCAGGTCGTGACCGGAGTCTGGGAACGGTTTACAGTCACGACTCGAGGCTCCACTGTATAGATTTGAAGGATGACTACAACAAGAGTAGACCTATTGTAGACATTGGCTACATAATATAAATATAAATTTAAGGGAAACCTTGTGCTTTCTCTTAAGCCAGGGGTGTCAAACTGAAGCCCTGTGGGCTGGATGTGGCCCACAGGGTGGTTAGATCTAGTCCACTGAGCTGTCCTAACAGCAAAGGACTGTTCCGTGGTAGTTCTGCCAGCAAAAACAGAGCTCAGGAGGGCCACAAACCACGGCCCATAAGCTCTGTTTTCCCTGGCAGAGAGCTGCAGGAGGCATTCATGGCAGATAACAGGGCCCAGAAGCCCATTTTCATGGCAGAGCACTTGGGCCACCACAGGCACCCCCGACAAGTGATGTCATTCTGGCCACGCCTCCGCCCCTGAATTCAAACACAGCTCTGATGTGGCCCTCAATGAAATTGAGTTTGACACTCCTGTCTTAAGCAGATCATCTTAAAATTACAGTCAATTAAGAATTTTAATACAGTTTTCAGCTTTGGAATCCGTATTCATCGCTGCCACATAGCTTGATGAAGTGGGAGGGGGGTGATTTTTATTGAGTAGCTCTAAGTAGACAAAATAGAATTCTTTTGTTAGTTCAAGGTCATGGAGTGTGGCACAGAAACAAAAAGGAACTTACTTTGGGATTGGTTCATGTGATGTGATGATGAGAGAAAAGGGGATGGTTTGTAGGTTGGGACATTGTGGGAAGTCCGGGAAACTTTTAGTTTCGAAATTCCACAGATGTGCCAGGTGCTATTCTAATAAAGTTACTTTTGAGATTATGCTTGTATCGGAGTTACTGATTGGAATGGAGGTTCCCTGGAATGCTGACAACAATAAGCCACCTCACTCAACTTCTCATCCTAATTTCTTTCTAGTTTTAATATCCACATGTGTGTGCAACGTTATTTAGATAACGTGGGATTGCTGATCAATAATATTGCATGGTCATATGCTGCAGAGTTCAAACCATAATTACATTACCAAGTACATTCCTCTCAGCATCCAAGGTGGAGAAGAGGATGGTTTCGTATTGTTAAGATGATTCCTCTTGAATTACCAGTAGCACTGTGTTGAGGTAATTCCTCGTTAGGAGAATGAGCGCACACAGGGAGATGTAGTGAGAGTGGTGAAGAATAACACACAAACAGCACACAGATGCACTGTTTAGTAAAATGTAGGTTTTTACTTCCAGTAAATGATTAAGCAAAGTCCAAACACAGTCCAAGTCATTCACG
This sequence comes from Pseudonaja textilis, assembly GCF_049901715.1. Taxonomy (NCBI): domain Eukaryota; kingdom Metazoa; phylum Chordata; class Lepidosauria; order Squamata; family Elapidae; genus Pseudonaja; species Pseudonaja textilis. Next base: position 7,149,318 of record NC_141991.1, read on the forward strand.
ATTAAAGCAGTCAGTTTTCAGTCCAGGGATAATCCAATAACAAAGTCCAGTATCATAAACAGCTTAGTAACAGACTTACATCAAATCCAAGAATAACGACAATCAGCAACAATCAATAGGGAAATGCAGGAAAGGCAACACTCTCAACAACAGGACAGAATAGGACAACTCAGGTTTCTGGCTCCATCTTATGGCCGTTTGAGGAACCACACCCAATTACAATTTTAGCATTCCCTTAAAGAGACAGTATTAAAATGTCTATCCTGGATTATATATTTTCCAACCCAACTGTTACATTCCTAACACTTACATTCCTAACACACTGTGACTTCCTATTGAAGTATCTGGAAGCTGCTTATGGAAAAAAAAAAAAAACCTCCCCCCATTTTGGATAGGGCTGGATCATTTTGGACAGGGCTGGATGATAGCAATTTGAGGAGGGAAAGATCTTCCTACCTTCCTTGGAAAAACAAGTGCTCCACCACGGACAACCGATGTTCCAGGAGATGCCATCGATGTTGCTCTGGTCTCTGAGAGTGATTTTAAAAAAATCAGAGGAACTACTTGTTATAAAAACATTCTTTTTCTTGTGCCATATCCATCTTCAGACATTGGCGATCATGTTGGCAATCCTACTATCAACTAAAAATATACTCCTTCGGTCTTTTTAGCTGCCAGAAAAAGGGAATGGGGGAAAACAGTGCATTCCTTAAGTGCCTAGATAATCACCCTGGTAGCCCAAAATTGTCGGAGCGCAATTGTTTTCCTTTGTTCTCCTCTCCTTTCCTCTCTGAGCGTAGGCGCATCTGGGATAGGCCCCAACTGTTCCTCTCCCTCACTCAGCTCAGGCCCCAAAGACAACTGCCTCTCCACTTGGGGGAGGATGGAAGGCCATGGTGTCTCTGCCTCTGTTTCCTTATCAGAGCCTTCCAAAGGCTCTGAAACTGTCCCAGGCTCCCCCTCAACCTCAGCTGACTCCTCTGCTAGCTCTGCTAGTAGCTGACGGGCCACAACAGTAAGGTCCTTGAAATGACAGAAGCTCTGCTCATGCTGGAGATGACCAGGGAAGAATGAGGGAGCCGGCTGCGTAAGAAGCGAGAAAGGAGGAACCCATCTTGAAGCAGGTGGAGAAGCACTTTGTCTAGAAAGAAAATCACCTGTTCTGTCCTAGGCTTCCCCCAAAAGCACTAAGCCAACTCTGAGTCCCGGCAAAACCTCTTTTATTAAATGCGAATTTAGTACATTCACGTTCAGCCAACGGCTTGGCGAACAGTCTTGCAAAGGTATACTAATTAGCTCAGACCTTATCTATTCTTGGAAAGCTGCCCGGTAAATATTTCCACACAAAGTACTGACAGGGAAGGGCTGGATTACACATGCAAATCTTTACGAAACTGGAACAAATGAATGAGTTGTTTCCTGCAAAAGCCCCCTGCCCTTTTGCTCCTTTGATGGGAGGGGCCATTCATCGTCTACCTGTGGCCTTACTCCCACGTCGACCCTGCGTTCTTAATCGTTCCTTCCTTTTGGCAGTTCTGCAAATGCACCCAGGCTGAAAACCGGTTCCAGAAGCTCCCCTGCCTCACTAATGTCCAAGCCCAAAGGCAGCTGATGATTACCAGCCTGCCCTGGCCCCATCTCTGCCTCTGATGCAGAGCCCTCATCCAAGCCTTGCTCAGCCTCCAAGACTGGCCCAGGTTCCTCCTCAACCTCCTTGTTACTGTCCGACTCTGCTGCCAGCTCTGTCAGCCACCAGCGGGCCACAACAACACCCAGGACTTAGTAGGTGATTATTGTCCAGTTCCTATCCATTTAGAGAGGGCTGTAAAGCACTGTGAAGTGGTGTATAAGTCTAAGTGCTATTGCTTTTCTAAGGAACCTTTATCTGATGGTCTCTTTGGAGATGAATCTTCCTGAGGGATTGCCCCTCTAAGAAGGGAACTTCCCCTTTTCCTCAGAGCTGTTCAGCAGCCATTTAACTCAGAGGCTTCCAGACTCAAAACAGCACCAGAGAGAACAGCACAAGTGTTCTTGCGAATTCTGCAGTATAGAAATGAAACAAATGATTATTATTCTCATTAATACAGGGAGGCGGTGGCTCAGTGGCTAAGACGCTGAGCTTGTCGATCAGAAAGGTTGGCAGTTCGGCTGTTCGAATCCCTAGCACCGCGTAACGGAGTGAGCTCCCATTACTCGTCCCAGCTTCTGCCAACCTAGCAGTTTGAAAACAGGTAAAAAATGCAAGTAGAAAAATAGGGACCACTTTGGTGGGAAGGTAACAGTGTTCCATGTGCCTTCGGCATTTAGTCATGCCGGCCACATGACCATGGAGATGTCTTCGGACAGCGCTGGCTCTTCGGCTTTGTAACAGAGATGAGCACTGCCCCCTAGAACCGGAAATGACTAGCACTTATGTGCAAGGGGAACCTTTACCTTTATTTTCATTAAAGCTTCTGTTTCCATACTTCAGCCTGCCTTTCATTGAGGCGTATATGGCACGAGCCAGAAAGAGGGTTGTGAAAATATCTACAGACCCCCTCAAACCCTGGACATAAATTGTTTCAACTCCTTCCCTCAAGAGGACACTATAGGGCATTGCATACCAAAACAACCACACACACAGTTTCGCCCCCATACTTTTCCTCTGCTATAAACAACTAATTCCCACAACACCATCTATGCCCTAAGGCTAGGCTGTCAAACCACATAGTAGGGCTATATTACTATCATCCTTCTCATCTTTCCTATTACCTATTCCTTTAGCATCTTATGACTATAATTTTGTGGTTTGTATGACTTATGTTGACTGCTTTTATTTAGTATTCTATTATGATTTATGTTGGTTGCTTTTATTTAGTATCCAATGACTATCACTGAATGTTGTATCTTATGATTTATGATTGAATTTTATGATTACGATCATGATTTTTCACTTGTTGCTTGTATGTGCACTGAAAGCTTATGCACCCGAAACAAATTCTTCGTGTGTCCAATCATACTTGGCCAATAAAGAATTATGTTCTATTCCATTCCCTATTCTATTCTAATTCCTAATTCTAATATAATATTAATCCTTATTCTATTCTATTCTTATTCTATTCCATTCTAATTTATATATTCGTTCCATTCCCTATTCCAGTCCATTCTTTGTTCTGTTCTGTTCTATTCCAATTCCTAATTCTAATCTAATGTTAATCATAATTCTATTCTATTCCTAATTCCTATTCTATTCTATTCCATTCCATCCTAATCTCTATATTCCATTCCATTCCCAATTCCAGTCAATTCCCATTCTATTCTATTTCAATTCCAATTCCTAATTCTAATCTAATTGTCAGATCTCTGACAGGCACCCCCATTCAAATGATAAATCTCTAGCCACATCTCTTAGAGTAAAAAAGATTGATTTATTAGGAGCTGGTCTGTCGGCGTTTCCGGTTGCAGCTGACTCTTGACAAATCATTAATTTCACCCTTGACCCTGATCTTCCCCCCACTCCTGGATGTATATTCTCCAATAAGACACATCCATAGCCAAGAATCATCAATCATGCTCTCCAGTAATAATTTTGAGTGCCAGAGGCTTCGGTTGCCAAAGCAATTATCTCAAGCATTTAAGGAATGCACTGCTTTCCTCCCTCGCTTTTTGCTGACAACTAAAAAGACCAAAGTATTTTTTAGTTTACACTCATAATTCTATTCTATTCCTAATTCGTATTCTATTCTATTCCATCCTAATCTCTAAATTCCATTCCATTCCCTATTCTAGTCCATTCCTATTCTATTCTATTCCTAATCCTAATCATTATAAATTCTAATTTGGAAACTTAGAAAAGCAGGCTATTGGTCACCTATTCCTATTCTATTCCAACTCCTAATTCTAACCTAATATTAATCCTATTTCTATTCTATTCCTAATTCCTATTCCACTCCATTCCATTCTAATCTGTATAGTCCATTCCATTCCCTATTCCAATCAATTCCTATTCTGTTCTATTTTATTCCAATTGCAATTCCTTATTCTAATCTAATCTAATATTAATCATAATTCTATTCTATTTCTAATTCGTATTCTATTATATTCCATTCCACCCTAATCTCTATATTCCATTCCATTCCCTATTCCAGTCAATTCCTATTCTATTCCAATTCCTAATTCTAATCTAAATATTAATCATAATTCTATTCTATTCCTAGTTCATATTCATTCCATCCTAATCTCTATATTCCATTCCATTCCAATTCCTAATTCTAATCTAATATTAATCATAATTCTATTCCATTCCTAATTCACATTCCATACCGTTCCATCCCATCCTAATCTCTATATTCCATTCCATTTCATTCGATTCCAATTCCTAATTCTAATCTAATATTAATCATAACTCTATTCCATTCCTAATTCACATTCCATACCAATCCATTCCATCCTAATCTCTATATTCCATTCCATTCCCTATTCCAGTCCTTTCCTATTCTATTTTATCCTAATCCTAATCATTATAAACTCTAATTTGGAACCTTAGAAAAGCAGTTTACTGGTCACCTATTCCAACTCCTAATTCTAATCAAACATTAATCCTAATTCCTATTCTACTCCATCCCATCCTAATCTGTATATTCCATTCCTAAACTAAGAACACACACACACAAACCCACCTTGTTTTTCCAACCCCTTTCCAAAGACGCTCCTTCAGAATATGTCCCCGCCGCTTTGGAAGCGTTTTCTCATTCAAGGCAAAGCTTAAAGACCGGAGGGAGCTGTCCGGGGCTCCAGTCAAGAGCCTCCCCGGAGCGGGGACTCGGCAGCCCAGCTTTTCCTTGCTGCCCCGCCCGGGATGCCCAGCTAGGAAGCTGCAGGCGGAGACTCCCAGGCAGGCAGGGAATTTGCTTGCACAGGCACCCGCAGGGGAAAAGGCGGCTCTGCCCTTCGCCCGAGCTCCGATCCTCAAGCGAGCCACGCAGGGCGAAGGATCCGCGCAGCTCCTTCCCACCCAGCCCAGCCCAGCGCGTAGCTGCAGCCGCGCGCATGCGCCTTCCTCCCAGGCAAAGGCTTTTTCCGCCAGCCGGGGTGGAGGGATTTGGGGGGGGGGAGTTGCGAAAGCACCGAGAGGGTCTCTCTCCTAGAGAGGCCCTCGGCCACTTCCGGGTTCCCCCCCCCGTCCGGGTTTCTTGTTGAGATTCGGAGGGGGGGTGGAGGGCTCTTTCCTGCTGAGCCAGGGAAGCGGATGGCTGTGTCAAGAGGGCGCCCGCGGGCGCGTCCTTGTTTTCAGGCTGGGATGCAAAAGGGGAGAGGGCGCCCCAAAGGTGACCGCCGAGGAGGAATTAGGGGGTGGCAGCTTGAGAAGAGGGTGGGTAAAGGTGGACCCTCCGTACCGCAGTTGAGAGTATAGAGAATAGAAAATAGAATAGGGAATAGAATAGAGAAGAGAATAGGGAATAAAATAGAATAGGGAATAGAAAATAGAGTAGAGAATAGGGAATAGAATAGAGTAGAGAAGAGAATAGGGAAGAGAATAGAGAAGAGAATAGGGAATAAAGTAGAATAGGGAATAGAAAATAGAGTAGAGAATAGGGAATAGAATAGAGTAGAGAAGAGAATAGGGAATAGAAAATAGAATAGGGAATAGGGAATAGAATAGAGTAGAGAATAGGGAATAAAATAGAATAGGGAATAGAAAGTGGAGTAGACAATAAGGAATAGAATAGAGAAGAGAATAGGGAATAGAAAATAGAGTAGAGAATAGGGAATAGAATAGAGTAGAGAAGAGAATAGGGAATAAAATAGAATAGGGAATAGAAAATAGAGTAGACAATAGGGAATAGAACAGAGAAGAGAATAGGGAATAGAAAATAGAGTAGAGAATAGAATAGAGTAGAGAAGAGAATAGGGAATAAAATAGAATAGGGAATAGAAAATAGAGTAGACAATAGGGAATAGAACAGAGAAGAGAATAGGGAATAGAAAATAGAGTAGAGAATAGGGAATAGAATAGAGTAGAGAAGAGAACGGAATAAAATAGAATAGGGAATAGAAAATAGAGTAGAGAAGAGAATAGGGAATAAAACAGAATAGGGAATAGAAAATAGAGTAGAGAATAGGGAGTAGAATAGAGTAGAGAAAAGAATAGGGAATAAAATAGAATAGGGAATAGAAAATAGAGTAGAGAAGAGAATAGGGAATAAAACAGAATAGGGAATAGAAGATAGAGTAGAGAATAGGGAATAGAACAGAGAAGAGAATAGGGAATAGAAAATAGAGTAGACAATAGAATAGAGTAGAGAAGAGAATAGGGAATAAAATAGAATAGGGAATAGAAAATAGAGTAGACAATAGGGAATAGAATAGAGAAGAGAATAGGGAATAGAAAATAGAGTAGAGAATAGGGAATAGAATAGAGAAGAGAATAGGGAATAAAATAGAATAGGGAATAGAAAATAGAGTAAACAATCTGGAATAGAATAGAGAAGAGAACAGGGAATAGAACAGGGAATAGAGAATAGAGTAGAGAATAGGGAATAGAACAGAGAAGAGAATAGGGAATAAAATAGAATAGGGAATAGAAAATAGAGAATAGGGAATAGAATAGAATAGAGAAGAGAACGGAATAAAATCGAATAGGGAATAGAAAATAGAGTAGAGAAGAGAATAGGGAATAAAACAGAATAGGGAATAGAAAATAGAGTAGAGAATAGAATAGAGTAGAATAGGGAATAGTAATATAGAATAGAAAATAGAATAGAGTAGAGAATAGGGAATTCTGAGTAGAGAATAGGGAGTACAGTAGAGAAGATTATAGGAAATAGTATAAAGTAGAGAAGAGAATAAGGAATAAAATAGAATAGGGAATAGAATAGAGTAGAGTGGAGAAGAGGGAATAAGAATAGGGAATAGAAAATAGAGTAGAGAATAGAATAGGGTAGAATAGAGAATAGGGAATAGTAGAGTATAGAATAGAAAATAGAGTAGACAATAGGGAATAGAATAGAGAAGAGAATAGGAAATAGTATAGAGTAGAGAATAGAATAGGGAATAAAATAGAATAGGGAATAGAAAATAGAGTAGAGTAGAGCAAGGGTTGCCAACCTTTTGGATCTCAGGGACCACCAAACTCATAATTTTAAATCCCGTGGACCAGAGATCCTGGGAAAATCCCCCAAAAAGTCTGCAGGAAAATTCCCCACCCCGTTTTCCTACCAATCGATCATTATTTGGGAACACAGGATATAGTCTCCGGCTCCATTCTCGGGAGGGAGGGAGAGAGACTTTCGGCTTCATGCAACGAAAGAAGCAGAAGTCTTTCTTTCTCTCTCCCAAACTCCACCAGTAATGAGTCTTTGTGAGACTTTTCGCGCCGGCGCAGCCTCTTGGAGCAGGATGCCTTGCAGGCTCCCAAAGACTCATTTCTGGCAGAGTTCGGAGGAGAGAAAGAAAAACTCTTCTTGCATGCAGCCAAAAGCAGAAGAAGAAGCCAGTGGCCAGGCCAGGCGCATGGGCAAGTTCCCCTCCCCCCGCCCTTTCACACTTCCCCTCACTACCTCATGTTGTTTGCAATGCAAGCAACGCAAGCCTTGTGTTCCCGTGGGCCATGTGGGCAGCGTAGCCTTTTGTTCCCGTGCAGCCTGGATTAATTGCTTTGCGGGGGGAGTGCTTTGGGGTGACTTTTCTCTGTGGACCATCAAAATTTTCTCATGGACCACCAGTGGTCCCTGGGCCACTGGTTGGCGACCACTAGAGTACAGAATAGGGAATAGAATAGAGAAGAGAATAGAGAATAGAATAGAGTAAAGAAGAGAATGGGGAATACAATAGAATAGGGAATAGAAAATAGAACAGAGCAGAGAATAGGGAATAGAATAGAGTAAAGAAGAGAAGAGAACAGGGAATACAGAAGAGAATAGGGAATAAAATAGAATAGGGAATAGAAAATAGAATAGAGTAGAGAATAGGGAATAGAATAGAGAAGAGAAAAGAGAATAGAGTAGAATAGAATAGGGAATTAAAAATAGAGTAGAGTAGATAATAGAATAGAAAATATAGTATAGTATATAGTAATCTATATATTTAAAAGCGAAATCCCACTCATGCATCATCACAAAATCTCCAGAACCGTAAAGTCTATGAACCTGAAATTTGGCACATATGTTCCTCTGCTTCTAGGTGCTCACTAAGAAAGGATTTTTCAAAAGAACCATCAGAGCATTAGTATTTGTATATTATTATTAACACACTCTGATGCTAAGGAATTCTACTCCCCGTCCCCACCTGAAAAGAAATCTGTTCCAAATGCAAAACACAAGTAGTAGAGAGGAGTTTCAGTTTCACAGCACCAATCAGCTTTACTACAGAATAGTTGAGCTAAGCCATGCCCAGGCTCCTTGCTGTCTCCTTGCTCACACAGCAAATACTGCTTCAGTTTCCAAACAGCCCTCAATACTCTCACACACTGATAGGACGCTAGCCAGATGAATACCGATGGATGCTGGTAGGCAGAGGCAGAATTTTTTTCCCCTTATTTTCCTCCCCAAAAACTAAGCCTGATCACATAGTTTCATAGCAAAGCACGGGTATTGAGCTAGTTATAATGTATGATATAGTATAATTATAATATGTATATAATGTATAGTACGTAATGGAATGGATAATATATCATTATAGTCACTTTCCTAACGGAAACTTTCTCTTGTAAAGAAAACACAGTTTTAAAAAGACGCCTTTGGAGAGAACAGGACCGCTGCCTCCCCTCTGCCCTGCATGGAAAACGCAGCCTTTCTCCCCTTTGCCTCCTGAACACCTGCATTGCACATGGAATCCACCAGAGGGCTCCCTCTGCCAAGCCAAGGGAACACAGTGCACTTCACCATTGGGCGGCTAGAAGACCACAGCTGGCTTTCCAGACGAGGAGGAGGAGGAGGAGGAGAAGGGAATGACATCACAAAGCTTTGCCACTCTAGGATGCTGCACTCTCTCTCCCCGTCACCCTTTGAGCTTCGCTGCAGGTAAAAGAAAATGCTGCGGGGGGGATGTCTTGTGGGGGAGACAGCCAGATGTGGCCCCTAAGAGAGGAAAAGGAAGGGGGTCTCTTTCCATGCAAAGGGAGGCGGAGGGGGAGGGGTCCTCACCCTGGAGGAAGGAGAGACACATGCCAAGTCCTCATCCCAAGTTCAGTCTTCTGAACCCCCGGGAACGGGAGACCCCAAAGTCCATATTCCCCAGCTGGGAGCGGGAGAGCCCAAAGTCCATGTACCCCAGCTGCCCCTTTCCGTGCAAACAACAGGCGGGGGGGCGGGGGGAGAGAGAAGCAGAGGACCAGCTGAGTTGCCCAGAAGAATGCCAGGATGGGGGGGGCTGGGTGAGTCCTTCCCACCCCGTTTTCTGGGAACAGCCAGAGTGAACGGAGAGGGAGAGGCAAATCTCAGGCAGGAGATGCCCCAAAGGGGGCCAGATTCGCACCAGATGCTGCATGAGGCTCAAAGAGAGCCGAATCCTTCACAATTCAGCCTGTCTTAATGGAGTGGAGTGGAGTGGAGTGGAGTGGAGTGGAGTGGAGTGGAGTGGAGTAGAGTAGAGTAGAGTAGAGTAGAGTAGAAAATGGCATGGCATAGCGTAGCATAGCATAGCATAGCATAGCATAGAATAGAAATGATGGGGTGGGGTGGGGTGGAGTGGAGTGGAGTGGAGTGGAGTGGAGTGGAGTGGAATGGAATGGAATGGAATGGAATAGAATAGAATAGAATAGAATAGAATAGAATAGAATAGAATAGAATAGAATAGAATAGAATAGAATAGAATAGAAATGATGGGGTGGGGTGGAGTGGAATGGAAATAGAATAGGATAGGATAGGATAGGATAGGATAGGATAGAATAGAATAGAATAGAATAGAATAGAATAGAATAGAATAGAATAGAATAGAATAGAATAGAATGGAATGGAATGGAATGGAATGGAATGGAATAGAATAGAATAGAATAGAATAGAATAGAATAGAATAGAATAGAATAGAATAGAATAGAATAGAATAGAATAGAATAGAATAGAATAGGTGGAGTGGAATGGAATGGAATGGAATGGAATAGAATAGAATAGAATAGAATAGAATAGAATAGAATAGAATAGAATAGAATAGAATTCTTCATTGGCCAAGTGTGGTTGGACACACAAGAAATTTGTCTTTGGTGCAGTGTACATAGAGAAAAAATAAAACGCATTCATCAAGAATCATAAAATACAGCGCTTAGTCATAGGTTACTAATCATACTAGGGAACAATAAAAAACAATATAAATTGTAAAGATGCAAGCAACATGATTACAGTCATAAGTTGGAGGAGATGGGTAATAGGGAGGATGAGAATAATAATACTACTACTAATAATATATAGTTTGACAGTGTTATGGGAATTAGTTGTTTAGCAGAGTGATCGCATTCAGGGTTTCCCCTTAAAACTCTTGTTTTAAGAGAGGGAGTGAAGGCAGGACAGCATCTCCAGACCCTGTTTGAGGGGGTTGCACTTGGCTCCTACCATTGGCTGACCCGTTAAAGCTCAGGGGGTGTTGGGTGAACCTTCCTATGCGTAAGATATTTTATTTATTTATTTTTATTTTATTTATTTTGATTTGTCAATTGCTTACAAGATAATAGGTATAAATATATACATAGTTACGAATACGTGAAATGGGTACATATAAGAAAAATAAAAGAAACAATAGGACAGGGACGGTAGGTGCGTTGGTGCGCTTATGCACGCCCCCTACATGACTTGGCTACATGACTTGGCTATATGACTTGGCTCTCCGAAGGTCAACCCTGAAAAAGGGAAATGGAGCATCATAAAGCCGGGGACGCGTCCTAAAAGAGGGACGCGGTGGCTCAGTGGCTAAGACACTAAGCTTGTTGATTAGAAAGGTCGGCAGTTCGAATCCCTAGCGTCACATAATGGAGTGAGCTCCCATTACTTGTCCCAGCTTCTGCCAACCTTGCAGTTCAAAAGCATGTAAAAATGCAAGTAGAAAAATAGGGACCACTTTGGTGGGGAGGTAACAGCGTTCTGTGCGACTTCAGCATTTGGTCATGCCGGCCCACATGACCATAGAGACGTCTTCGGACAGCGCTGGCTCTTCGGCTTTGTAACGGAGATGAGCACCTCCCCCTAGAGCCAGAAACGTCTAGCACGTATCTGCAAGGGGAACCTTTACCTTTCTCTATTTTTTTCAGAGGTATATTTTTTAACAAGGGGAGGGAACTCTGCACATGCTCTGAAGAGCCCCCTTCAAATGAACCCTTACCTTTAAAGCCAGGGTCGTGTCCTTGCCTTTCATTTGGAGTTTCATGGTTTGCTAATTTGTTTGGGGTTTGACTTGTTGCATGAACCCTGCTTGGAGGTGAATATAGGTCTAGTTTTTAAAAAGCAATCCCTTCCTTGTGAAAAAAAAAAAAAGAGAAAGAAATAGAAAATGTTCCAACATTTCAGGACTCTGAATCCTTGATGAAAATAAAATATTTTTCAACCGTGCATCGCAAGCACTCAATGGGATGCTCAATACCATTGCAATCCCATATCCGGTCAGAAAAATATTTTCCTTCCATGGGGATTGATATTGCTCAGTGGTTCAATCCACCACTTTCTAATTCTTGGGATTAAGTTAAGGTCATATGAAATGAGAATATTGCTATTTTTATTGTCAGAGTACCTTTATTGTCAGAGTGAGATTGGCTGAGCATCCCTTCGTGCACCCTCCCACACATACAACTCCCAGTGCTGACGTACCTTTGAAAGAAAACCAGGAAGCCTGTAATGGTAGAAATCTGTCTGGCAAGAACAAAGAATGCTTATTCACAGGGAATATGCACCTGTAAAGCCTGTAACAATTCTGGGTGATTAGAAAGCTGCTAAAAATAAGAGTTAGACAAGAAAAATCAAATGCACAGGTACAGTATATGTGGTACCTTGCTCAATAGTACCGACGGTGAGAGGAATCTCGGACAACCATTTAAATGTGAGCCAGTCATGTGCAGCAGCTGCCAAAAAAGCCAACACAGTTCTAGGCTGCATAAACAGAGGGATAGAATCAAGATCACGTGAAGTGTTAATACCACTTTATAAGGCCTTGGAAAGGCCACACTTGGAATACTGCATTCAGTTTTGGTCGCCACAATGTTAAAAAGATGTTGGGACTCTAGAAAGAGTGCAGAAAAGAGCAACAAAGATGATTAGGGGACTGGAGGCTAAAACATATGAAGAACGGTTGCAGGAACTGGGTATGTCTACTCTAATGAAAAGAAAGACTAGGGGAGACATGATAGCAGTGTTCCAATATCTCAGGGGCTGCCACAAAGAAGAGGGAGTCAAACTATTCTCCAAAGAACCAGAGGGCAGGACAAGAAGCAATGGATGGAAACTAATCAAGGAGAGAAGCAACTTAGAACTAAGGAGAAATTTCCTGACAGTTAGAACAATTGATCAGTGGAACAACTTGCCTTCAGAAGTTGTGAATGCTCCAACACTGGAAGCTTTTAAGAAGAGGTTGAATGACCATTTGCCTGAAGTGGTGTAGGGTGTTGTAATGACGAGGCAGTCGAGTTGTTTGATCATGATCAACTGAACCATGATGATCTTTATTGGAGTCTAGTCTTGCATTTATACACATTTTTAATTATCCCCCCTCATTGGTTAACTTTGGTTACTGCTTAACTTTCGTTACTGTTTAGCATAGTAATTAACACAATTAATTATCTCTAGTTAAAGTCTAACACAGGTTTACTTCCTCTCTCTAATCCTCCTTTAGATTAGTGACTTTGTTTGCCTGAGTTGTATTTGCTTGGAAATGTTCTTTATCTGAGGTTTACCATCCGAGATTGGAACATTCCTGCAATTACAACTCTACAGTAGGGTTTCCTGCCTAGGTAGGAGGTTGGACTAGAAGACCTCCAAAGTCCCTTCCAACTCTGTTGTTCTAATATAGACATCTTGCAGAGCTCAGCTAGAAGTTAAGAATAGAGATGGCCTGGAGCAAACAGAGTGTGTATTAGGTAATTCCTGGAGCGTTCATTAGCCAAGACTTAGGAACAGGGATTGGTAGAGACTAATGGAATAATTGTTAGATCATTACTAAAATGTTTATTAGATGGTATTTCTTATACATCCTGCCTTATCCTGCCTTTAGTTTTCTAACAGAAGAATTAATCGGTAGAATGATTTCCCTCCAGAAGTTATGGGTGCTCCAACACTGGAAATTTTAAAGCAGAAATTGAACAAGCGTGGTATAGCGTCCCCCGCTTGAGCGAGGGATTAGATTAGAAGACCTCCAAGATCGCTTCCAACTCTGTTGTTCCGTTCTGTTCCGCTCTGCTTATTTTCTTTTCCATCTTAGATGCGCAACCTGGAAGCCATTTGTTCTCTTCATGTAGAGATAAAATTATCTATTGCCTGAAGAGGGCTGAACGTCCAACTAGCAACAGAGCTGCAGCGGCAGAAACAGTGCTTTGAATGCAAATTTGTTTGGAGAGCCAGCCACAAGATCCCTTGGACCCATTTGGCGTTGCCTTACAGGGGAGAGAGAAAGAGAGAATGGAGACGCAACCTTCAGTGAGTGAGGGAACTGGAAGAGGTTGTTCTGTTGTTCAGCCTGGGGACTGCAAGGAGGTCTGGCCAAGAACTGGGCAGAAGGTCCTGGAGAAGGAAACTATTGTCCCTTCAGAACTTCAATCCTGGAACTTCAGGAGCGTCCAATACCAGGCTTCTGAGGATCCCCGAGGACTTTGCAGCCAACTCCATGACTTTTGTAGTCGATGGTTCAAAGCAGATAAGCGTACCAAAGCCCAGATGCTGGACCTGGTTGTTTTGGAGCAGTTCCTGGCTCTTCTTCCCCTGAAGATGGAGAACTGGGTGCGAGAGTGTGGAGTAGAGACTAGCTCCCAGGCGGTGGCCTTGGTGGAAGGCCTTTTCCTGAGCCAGGCAGAGGAGCAGAAGGAGCAGGTGAGAGACCTCCCCTTTGGGAGCCCAGAATGGAATTGTCAGGATTCCGGAGATTGCCCTAATTAAATCATGAGCCTTGAGCCAAGCTTCAAAAGAAACCAAAAGATTTATTAGGAGCAACATGTCCGGCATTAATCTGTATGAAGCCAACTCTGGCGTACATAATTTACAATCAGACGATCCGGTAGCTTAGCTACAATCTTTGTAAGATAAGTATTGGAATGTATTTCTGGTTTTAAACGGCTTTACTGCTCCTTCATATTCCCCCCTGCCCCCGCTTGTTTATGGCAACTCTAAAACAAGCATAGGAATGCTTTACAAGTTGACAGGAATAAAGAATGTGGTTGACTTTTTCATCCTTCCCTACCAGAGGTTTCTGGCACTCATAATATGTGGAGATGTTTCCATCATTCTTGTAGGATATTGTTTCGTTACTTATTTTAGAAAATTGGCATTTCTTGCTTACTTTCCACCCTCACTGTTGAACTGTGGAGGCTTTCAAGAATCCATTTCATGTTGCGCGATGTCCACTAATTCTTCTTTTTTTCCTGTCTCCTATTTCAAAGTCTTTCACAATGGGTATCAGATATCCTGAGGGAAGCAGGAATCCATCAAAATCCACTCAGGAGCTGTTCTTGAGGAGCATTTCTCTGGAAGATCCAAGTCAAGATATTTTGGGAGGTAATCAAAGGTCCTCCGTTCTCCAGAAAGTTCCAAGCTCTCTCCTCTTCTGTAAAACATGTCTTCTTCTTTTACCAATTACGCTTTTTAAAATTCTGTTTTTACCTCACAGGGAAGACTCAAGTGGAGTTGTCTTCTCTTTATGGTGCAGCTGAAACAGTGGTTGAACCTCCAACTCAAGTAAGAGGAGCAAATTCATTCATTAAATTTATCTTCTCCCTTTCCTTCAGAAAGTCATAGTGGTAAACAGAGCTTTCTCTCCTTCCATGCTCTAGAAAAAGAATAGGATAGGATAGGATAGGATAGGATAGGATAGGATAGGATAGGATAGGATAGGATAGGATAGGATACTATACTAATACTATACTATACTATACTATACTAATACTAATACTAATACTAATACTAATACTAATACTATACTTTATTGCCACTTTGAATATACACTAATTGGCATACATTAAAATGAAATTATGCTATCCTGCTTGGAAAAATCCAAGGAATTTTTCTCTGCTTCCTCATCTTCACTCAGCCAATGACTCAGACAGAAATGATAGATGGAAGGAAGGGAGAAAGGAAAGAGAGATGATATATACATATAGAGAAATGATAAACAAATAGATGATAGATAGATAGATAGATAGATAGATAGATAGATAGATAGATAGATAGATAGATAGATACAATTATATAGATGATAAAGAGATAGATATAGATGATAGATATTTAGAGAGGGAGGGAGGGAGAGAGAGATGATAGAGAATAAATAGAAAGATAGATGGTAGAGAGAGATTAGATAGATAGATAGATAGATAGATAGATAGATAGATAGATAGACAGACAAACAAACAGACAAACAGACAAAGAGAATAGATAGAGGATAGAGAGAGATGATAGAGATGTTAGATATAGAGGGAAATTATAGAGGATAAATAGAAAGATAGATGGTAGAGAGAGATAATAGATAGATAGACAGACACACAGACATAGAGGATAGATGGATAGAAAGAGATGAGAGAGAGAGAGAGAGAGAGATCCATAAGGAAACTAGGATTGCTTTCATTGAAAGGCACCGAAAGTCTTGCCACATCAATCGTTGATTAAAATTACCTGAATTATTTCTTCATTCAAAGCCTATTTTTTTTCATCTCACCCTTGGAATCCTATCAAGCACAGCCATTTAACCTAGTGTATATCTTTGCTTTGGGAAAACCTCCTTGAGCCTATTTGGTTTCTTTGTTTCCCTGTTCAGGAGGGTCTTGTGTCCTTCAAGGAGGTGGCTGTGTATTTCTCTGAGGAGGAGTGGTCTGAGCTGGATCCGGACCAAAAAGCCCTCCATTGGGAAGTCATGATGGAAAATTATAGGAATGTAGCCTCACTAGGTAAGTAGGTTGGCTGCTCCCCAGTCAGAGAGTTTTGTGATTAAAGGCCATCAGCGGTTTCATATTAAAAAGTTTCTAACCAGGTGTTCCAAAGGTGCTTTTTTCGAAAGGCAACTGGACTTCCTTTGTTTTTCCTTGAAAACATTTTGCTTCTCAGCCAAGAAGGTTCTTCAGTTCGGACCAAATGGTGGAGCATGGAAGGATTTATCTTCCATCCCATTCCTTCCAAATCCTTCCATTCTCTACCACTGAATCAGAACTGAAGACGTTTTATCACTATCTATCTACCCATCAATCAATATCCTATCTGTCTGTCTGTCTGTCTGTCTGTCTGTCTGTCTATCTATCTATCTATCTATCTATCTATCTATCTATCTATCTATCTATCTATTTTCCATCCCATTCCCATACCATCCAGTCAGAAATGAAGAAGCTTCTCTCTCTCTCTCTCTCTCTCTCTCTCTCTCCCTACCTACCTACCTACCTACCTACCTACCCACCCACCCACCCATCCATCCATCTTCTATCTATTCTATTCTATCTCTTTTCCATCCCTTTTCTGACAAATCCTTCCATTCTTTATTATTCAGTCAGAACTGAAGAAGCTTATCTATCTATCTATCATCTATCTACCTACCTATCCATCCATCCATCTTATATCTATTCTGTTCTATCTTTCTATTTTCCATCCCATTCCTTCCAAATCCTTCCATTCTCTACCACTGAATCAGAACTGAAGATGTTTTATCACTATCTATCTACCCATCAATCAATATCCTATCTGTCTGTCTGTCTATCTATCTATCTATCTATCTATCTATCTACCCACCCACCCATCCATCTTCTATCTATTCTATTCTATCTCTTTTCCAGCCCTTTTCTTCCAAATTCTTCCATTCAGTCAGAACTGAAGAAGCTTATCTATCTATCTATCTATCTATCTATCTATCTATCTATCTATCTATCTATCTATCTATCCATCTATCTATCATCTATCTATCTACCCATCCATCCATCCATCTTCTATCTATTCTGTTCTATCTTTCTATTTTCCATCCCATTCCTTCCAAATCCTGCCATTCTCTACCACTGAGTCAGAACTGAAGAAGTTTTATCTCTATCTATCTAACCCATCAATCAATCTGGTGGTGAATGCAAAAAAGAATGCAAATGAACATCTGTCTGTGAGGAGTACAAATCCTTCCATTTCCCCACCATCCAGTCAGAGCTGAAGAAGCTTCTTGGTTGAGAAGCGAAGCATCTTCAAAGAAAAACCAGAAAGTCCAATTGCCTCTTGAAAAAGCACCTTTGGGGCAGCCAGGACCTGGATGGTTGAGGAGCTCCATAGACAGTAGACTTGATGGTGCCCCATCACAAAAATAATTGTGAGGGGTTATTGAAATGAGGGGTCCTTGGTGTTCTCTGAACTTGATTGTTTTCTTGCAGACGTTTCATTTTCCAAACTAGGTAACATTATCCGTTCCAGTGAAGAGTGAGACCAAACCTCACCCCTTGCTGGCACTGAGGGTGTTATTGTTGTGGTTAGCCAGCAGCAGGTGCAGATGGCTGAGGAGAGCGATGACTCTGATGAGAGGCTAGGACCATCAGGGAGTGGAGAGATTGTGGGGGCTGGCAGCAATGATGAGGAGGTTCCCGAGGAGCCTATGCGAAGTGCATGTGCAGAAGGATTACTCAGGGGAAAGAACAATTACAGCAGCACAGGCGACTCGGGAGTAAGGCTGCAAGGTAATGGCCCCTCCCTCAAGAGGATAAAAGCCAAGTTTGAAAAAGTGTTCTTTGCAGAGAGCAAAGAAGCTCTTAAATTCAACTGGTGGACATCTTAGTTTGTGTTTGGAGAATTTTGTAAATTAGTGCTTATCTCTGGGGTTTTGGCAGCCTTGACAAACAACTTGGCAAGGCTCTTTCTTGTCGGAGCTAATTAGTGGAAAGCAGCCTTCAGAACAGAATTTGTTATTAAACTTTAAAAGGTGGGGGCTGCTGTGTTTGCTCTTTGGGAACCTGGTTGGGTCAGAACAGTTGTCTAGGTTGGGTAGCAATAGGTTCTGACCCAAACCTTGTTCCAAGGAAACAAACACCAAACGGAGGTAACAGCAAAACCTTTTAATGATTCTTTACGAATTCTGTTCCTTCCCGGTTAAAAGGCTATTAAAACTAATTGTCTCTGACTAGAACGAGCCTTGCCAAGGTTGTGCAAGGCTACCAAGAACACTAAATAAAGTTGCCAAGAAATATTTCAAACACAAAGAGTCTCCAAACACGAACTAAGATAGTCCGAACGTCCACAAGGCTTGAGTGCAAAAACTTCTTTGCTTCTTGCAAAGAACTCTGGTTTCTCAGCTGGCTTTTATCTCCTAAGGGAGGGGCCATTACCTTGCAGCCTTACTCCTGAGTCACCCATGCTGCTGCAGCTGCTCTTTCCTTTGAGCAGCCCTGTGCGCATGTGCACTTGGCACAGGCTCATCAGGGATTTTTTCATCACTGCTGCCACCCTCCACAATCTCCAAAGGCAGCACCCCACTCCCTGATCATCCTGGCCCCATCCCTGCATCACACGCAGGCCCCTCATCTGAGTCCTCACTCTCCGAGGCCTCAGCCGTCCGCACCTGCTGCCGGCAAACCACAACACAATAGCAATAGACTTATATACCACTTCACAGTGCGTTTACAGTCCTCTCTAAGCAGTTTACAGAGTCAGCCTATTGCCTCCAACAATCTGGGTAATGAAATGTCTGCAAATAAAACAACAAAGCTCAGAGGGCACCAAGGACCCCTTTAAATGATCTTATCCAAAAGCCACAGCTTTTCTTTCTGCAGCATGGAGGACACTGGAGATCCCCAATGTCAGATCTTACATCCACCTGATACCAGGCATGGTCCTGTGTTTTGAACATACCCTGATAGACACAGGCAGAAGAATCTGTTGTGGTTCGCCGGCAGTCTGTGCAGACCGCAGTGGAATCGGACAGTGGGGAAGAGTGGGGACCAGTCCAGGAGTCTGGAGAGGACTCGGACGAGGGTCTGATGCAGAGATGGGGCCAAGACCATCTGGGAATGGGGTACTGACTCCGGAGCCTCCGGAGTCTGGCAGCAGCGAGGCAGAGGAACAAGGGGAGCCTGTTCCCAGTACATGTGTGCGCAGAAGGCAAGAACAGCTGAGACAAAAGGGGTAAGACTGGGAGGTGACTGCCCCTCTCATAAGGTGAAGAAACCTTTGCAGGAAGCAAAGTCATTTGCTCAGTTTGGATTAAACCTTGAAGCTCTGTGTGGACTTTATATTTCAGTTGGTTTTTTTATAGTTCATTTGGCACTTTAGTTTTTGGCAGCAATTCAAAAGAGAGAAAGGTGCGTGCTTCTCTCGAGGGACTGTTTGGGACTCATTACAGGCTGGGAATGAACGTAATCCCCAGTGTTGAAATAAAACCAGAGTTGTTTTAACTAAGCATGTGCTTAATTATGGACTCCGAAGCCTTGGTCAGAACAGAATCACAAAAAGCTAAAATGAAGAAGACTTGAGTGGGCGGAGGGCTTAGTTTTGGTAATGTTCACAAAAGATGCAACAATGATGGTTGATCCCACTTGCTCCTCAGTTTGTATTAACCTTCCTTCCTTCCTTCCTTCCTTCCTTCCTTCCTTCCTTCCTTCCTTCCTTCCTTCCTTCCTTCCTTCCTTCCTTCCTTCTTCCTCCTTCCTCCCTCCCTCCCTCCCTCCCTCCCTCCCTTCTTTCTTTCTTTCTTTCTTTCTTTCTTTCTTTCTTTCTTTCTTTCTTTCTTTCTTTCTTTCTTTCTTTCTTTCTTTCTTTCTTTCTTTCTTTCTTTCTTTCCCCTTTCTTCTAAGCAGAGGATGAATGGGAGATGCTCAGTTCCGGGCATGAACCAGCAACACCATTGCCAAAAGATAAGGTGAAAACTGCAGAGACGTTTTTTGGAAAGCAAAATTCTGAGGAAAAACGGTTAAAGGGGGAGCTGGGAACGCACCCTACTTTACCTCATGTAGATATCAGTGACTTCTTGGGTAAAGAGGATCACCCAGAAAAAGAAGGTTGGCCAGAGTGCGGAAAAATACTCACAGATGAATCCGGATTATGCGACTGCTGCAGAAGCCACACGGCAGGGAAACAAAACGAACATGGAAAACGTCCCAGAAGGACCTTCTCAGTTACTCTACATCAGAGAATACAAGGAGAGAAACCGTATAAATGCCTAGAGTGTGGGAAAAGCTTCAGGGACTCAAGTTACCTTACTTCCCATAAAAGAATCCACACAGGAGAAAAACCCTACGAATGCAAGGAATGCAGAAAGAGCTTCCGTTTTGCACAAAGCCTCACATCCCATAATAAGATCCACACAGGCGAGAAACCCTATGAATGTCCCAAGTGCGGAAAGACCTTCAGTCAAAAATATCAGTATACCGTACATAACCGAAACCACACCGGAGAGAAACCGTATAAATGCACAGATTGTGGGAAACGCTTCACTAATTCAAGTTGCCTCACTTCCCATAAAAGGATCCACACCGGGGAAAAACCATATAAGTGCCCGGAATGTGGAAAGAGTTTCAGAGCTTCAAGTTCTCTTGCTGCCCACAAAATGATCCACACCGGCGAGAAGCCCTACGAATGCAAGAACTGCGCAAAGAGTTTCAGACAAAAATGTCAATATATTGTACATAACAGAATCCACACCGGGGAGAAACCCTATAAATGCACGGAGTGTGGAAAGAGCTTCCGCTCAGCAAAACACCTCCCTTCCCATAAAAGGATCCACACCGGGGAGAAACCGTTTGCGTGCAAGGAATGTGGAAAGACCTTTAGTGAAAAACATCATTTTACTGAACATAACCGAATCCACACTGGGGAGAAACCCTATAAATGTGCTGAGTGTGGAAGATGTTTCACTGTGTCAAGTTCCCTCACTTCCCATCAAAGGATCCATACTGGGAAAAAGTCATACATCTGCCCAGTGTGTGGAAAGGGTTTTACCCAGCACCAGTCCCTTTATGAGCATAGAAAAATTCACTCAAGGGAAACACATAAAAAGAAACAGGGTAGAACCGTATAAGCAAATTGTCAACAATTTTGGACTCTGCGGTCCTTGAGCTATATTTATTACTGTGGGGAAATGAAATGTTAGGGAATGAATGGAAGAGAAGATGGAATCATGATTCTGAGGAAAACGGAGAATAAATATGACTGAATTCTTGAGCAATGTTGAGCATTTGTTATATAGAGCCCTGAATCTGGTCTTTCTTAAAATATACACCTTGGAACCCTTCTCAGATTACTGACCACTAGAAGCACCTAACATAGTGATATAACATTGTCTCTGACCTTCGATTTTGCTCTTTTTGTAGCTCTATTTACATCTATTTAGCTGTATTTACACCCTAGATCAAGTGTCTTCTAACTTGGCAAGTTTAAGACTTGTTGTGGTTAGCTAGCAGCAGGTGCAGATGGCTGAGGAGAGCGAGGACTCTGATGAGGGGCCAGGACCATCAGGGAGTGGACTGCTGCCTTCAGAGATTGTGGGGGCTAGCCGCAGTGATGAGGAGGTTCCCGAGGAGCCTGTGCCAAGTGCAAGTGCACGAAGGATTGCTCGGAGGAAAGAACAATTACAGCAGCACAGGCGACTCGGGAGTAAGGCTACAAGGTAATGCCCCCTTCCTCAAGAGGATAAAAGCCAGGTTTGAAAAAGTGTTCTTTGCAGAAAGCAAAGAAGCTCTTAAATTCAACTGGTGGACATCTTAGTTCGTGTTTGTAAATTAGTTCTTATGTCTGGACTTTTGGCAGCCTTGATGAACACTTTGGCAAGGCTCTTGTCGGAGCTAATTAGTGGAAAGCAGCCATTTATCTGTAAAGGAACAGCATTTGTTATTAAACTTTAAAAGGTGGGGGCTGCTGCCTTTGTCTGTGTTTGCTCTTTGGGAACCCGGTTGGGTCAGAACACTTGTGGACTTCAACTCCCAGAATTCCTGAGCTAACATGACTGGAGGAGGAATTCTGGGAGTTGTCCACAAGTCTTGAAGCTGTCAAGTTTGAAGACCCCTGCCCTAGATAATAGGCTCAAGATCCAGATGGTTCTTGACGGATTAGAACACTGGGCCCTATCTAACAAAATGAAATTCAATGTAGAGAAAAGTACAGTCTTATACTTAGGCAAGAAAAATCCAAAGTACACATATAGATTGGGTGAAACCAGGCTCAATAGCAGTAACTGTGAGAGGGATCTTGGAATCTTAGTGGACAACCAGCTAAATATCAACCAGCAGTGTGCGGCAGCAGCCAAAAATGCTATTACAATCCTAAATTGCATTAACAGAGATACAATCAAGATCAAGTGAGGTACTAATACCACTTCATAAAGCCTTAGTAAGACCACACCTAGAATATTGCATCCAAAGGGTGTTGAGACTCTAGAAAATAAAGTGCAGAGAAGAGCAACCAGGATGATTAGGGGACTGGAGACTAAAACATACGATGAATAGTTGCAGGAACTGGGCTTGGCTAGTCTAGTGAAGAGAAGGACCAGGGAGACAGGATAGCAGTCTTCCAATATTTGAGGGGCTGCCACAGGGAGGAAGGGGTCAAGCTATTTTCCAAGGCACCCGAAGGCCAGACAAGGAATAATGGATGGAAGCTAAACAAGGAGAGATTCAACCTGGAAATAGGGAGAAACTTTCTGACAGAACAATCAACCAATGGAACAGCTTGTCCTCAGAAGTTGTGGGAGCGTCATCCCTGGAGGCTTTCAAGAAGATATTGGACTGCCATTTGTCAGAAATGGTGTAGGGTCTCCTGTTTGGGCGGGTGACCTACAAGGTCCGTTTCATCTGTTAATCTGTTAAATCTCTGTCATTGAACATTAATTATAAGGGCTGTCAAAACTTTCCATTCTCTTTTATTTAGTCTTCAGGCTTTCTCATCTGTTGAAATGACCAAAAATAAAAATAAAAATGCCGGTTTTAAGCCACAGATGGGCAATCTTAGCTTTGCTGTCATCATGTAATTTCCTGAATAAAGATCTCTTTTGGTTATCATTCTTTTAAGGACTAGTCTCAGAATTGTTTAATATAACGTTTCATTCTTGGTGCTTCATTCTTTCTTTTTAAATGCGCCATTTAACTCATACAGGACAGGAATTTGGACAGCATTCCAGAGTTACAAAGTACGAGATAAAAGGTTTCCTTCCCTAGATCCCCAATAATATTTCCCACTTAATGACAAAGCCATGGTTGCATTGGGGGTTGAAGCCCAGCCCCATATGCTTTTAGGAATTCCATCCAAAGCTGAGATTCTCTGATTTAGAAAGGAATTTGAACCATCCGTGATTGATCGGGGTAAGTTTTTCTCAGAAGAGAAAGTAACACCAATAAGATCAAGGAGCTTATAGTGGACTATAGAAGGAACAGATCAAACATCCAGCCCTTGCTTATCAATGGAGACTGAGTGGAGCAAGTGGCCAGTTTTAAGTTTATGGGTGTTACCATAAAAGAGGATCTGACCTGGGACGCCCACATTGCAGCCCTGGTCAAAAGGGCCCAGCAGGGATTATACTACCTAAGACTTCTCAGAAAACAACAACAGAATGAAAAACCGCTGGTGACCTACAGCTGCACCATAGAGAATATCTTAACTTACTGCACCTCTGTATGGTTTGCCGATTGCACAGGGTTAGATAAGGACAGCACTCCAGGGGGTTAACGTCATTGCCCAGAAGATCATTGGTTGCCCTCTTCCCCTCTTTGGAAGAGCTTCATAGCTCCCGCTGCCTTAAGAAAGTTCAAAACATCCTCAAAGATCCATCTCATCCTGGGCACCCCCCCCCTTTTTTTTGAACTATTACCATCTGGCAAACAGTACAGGATAATAAAAACAAGGACAAATAGGCTGAAAAACAGCTTGTATCCCAGGGCAGAAGCTCTGTTGAATTCTACTGTATAGTGCAGTGTTGGTGAGGGGTTGGAGGTTTTCAATTCAATGTGTGGAGTGTGAAGGATGTGTGTGTTTATTTTCATGGTCATGATGTGCACTGAAGATGGTGTTCGATTTTGTTGTACAAGGTGCAATGACAATAAAATAAAATAAACTAAAACTAAACTAACTTGTGATAAAAGTTGGCTGATTATGTGGTTCAGCTGACCATAAGTGTTAAAAAGAGATCAGAATTCAAGGTGAATACCTCCTCCTATTTTTCTCACAACCACCATCTTGTGAGTGGGTTGGCCAAGTGAGAATAACAGGCCAAAAGTCACCCATGCCTAAAGGGAACTAGAACTCATGGTCCCCTAGTTTCTAATCCAGCACCTGAACTGCTTAACAATCATTTATTATGTATTGATTTATAAAATTTATAGGCTGCCCATCTTACCTCAAGGTAACTGGGTGTTGTGGTTCGCTAGCAGCCAGTGCAGACGGTAGTGGAATTGGACTGTGGGGAAGAAGGCGAGAGCAGCTGAGACAAAGGGGGTGACTCAAGAGTAAGGCTTGGAGGTGATTGCCCCTTCTCTAAGGTATAAAGGTCAGGCCAAGATGACAAAACCTTTGCAGGAAGCAAGTACTTCAATTGGTTCAGTCATTCTTGAAGCTCTTTGTACTTTAGTTGGTTTTTTTTCCCTAGTTCCTTTGATACTTCTGTTTTTGGTAGCACCTCACAGAACTGAAAGGTGTGTGCTTATCTCAGGTGACTAGAATTAATTCCAGCTGGGAATGAAAACAATTACCAGCATTGCAATAAAATAAGTCTTGTTTTCAAAATAAGTGTGTGTGTAATTAAGGTTTATGAAGCCCGGGTCAGAACACTGGGTGGCTTATTATAACATGATGATTATAACAAGCTCTCTCCAAGGGACAATATTGAACTAGAAAAAATTAAACCAGGGACTTTGCGATATCCCTGGAATCTACAGGATGCGCTCTTTACATTCACCATCTCTTCAGGACGGTTTAGATCCGTATGGACCATCCAGGAGCAAAGATATCGGCAGCGATCTCAGAACTCCAAGATTGCATGCCATATCGTCACGACGCCAGTTCCGCCCTAGAGAGATTCATCTTAATGTCAAACTCTTTGCACAGATGACTTCATAGTGTAAAAGCATAGTGATATTTCATCCCATAATGCTGGAGCAAAGAGTGAGACACCAGCACACTGCTGGGATCCAAGCAGGAGAAAGGAAACTCCCCCAACCCAACCAAGGGTCAGTTAGTGACCAATCAGGATTACAGATGCGAGCACATGACATGAACTACATTTCCCATGATGCATTAACTACATTTACCATGAGGCATTCCCTTAAGGGGACAGCTCCCAATTCTAACTTAACTATCTCAATTCCCAATCCCCCTATACTGTCTGGACAGCACAGTAGCACTTAGACTTATATATCAATTTGCAGTGTTTTACTGCAGTGGTGGGATTCATTTTTTTTTTACTATCAGTTCTGTGGGCGTGGCTTGGTGGGCGTGGCAGGGGAAGGAAAATCTCCAATCAGAGGTGGCATTTGCCGGTTCTCTGAACTACTCAACATTTCTGCTACCGGTTCTCCAGAACTGGTCAGAACCTGCTGAATACAACCTCTGCTTTACAGCCCTCTCTAAATGGTTTACAGAATCAGCCTATTGCCCCAACAATTTGGGTCCTCATTTTACCCTTATTTACATCTCGGAAGGATGGGAGGCTGAGTCAACCTTGAGCCTGATGGGATTCAAACTTCGAAATTGCAGGCAACTGGCAGTCAGCAGAAGTAGCCTGCAGTACTGCATTTTAACCACTGCACTGCTAAGGCCCGTTCATCTGGATTCCTGCTTTACCAAAAATATAGAGAAATTTTGGCATAGAACAGACCAGATTTGCCTCAAAGGGCATAGGTCAAATGTGTGAGGTTTCCGAAACATGTTTTCTTCCTTCCTGGAACTGCTTTTGAAGCCACAATATTGATTGATTGATTGATTGATTTGTAATACACAGTTATTACTAACTACAAATAACTACAAATAACTCAGGCAGCAAATATACACAACACACACTCTTCCGCCACCTATTTTTCCCACAACAACCCTGTGAGGTGGGTTGGGCTGACAGAGAGAGAGAGAGAGAAAGTCACCCAGCTGGCATTCATCCCTAAGGCAGGATTTGAACCCACAGCCTCCTGCTTTCTAACCTGGTGCCTTAACCACTTGACCAAACTGGCGTAACAGATACACTCTACATTGTAATTGTGAAAATCATGGTCTTCTTTTCCTCTAACCCTCAAGGGAGTTTCATCATCCCTGATTCCCCGAATGCAGCAAGCAACCTGTTGCAACATTTGATAAATCTTGCCCGGAAAACCACATGCCAAATTAATGCTTCCTCTGGAGCCAATGTGTTCAGAGTGACGTGCACCCTCTTGAGGTGCAGAGTTAACTCCCTACGATCCTGGGAAGTTGTGGTTGGATGCTCTCTCTCTCTTTTGAAGGCAGAACAGATCCACAGAGTTGGAAAGGACCTTGGAGGTCTTCTAGTCCAACCAGTGCTCTCTGAAATGCTTCTGAGGGCTGCCATACAAGCTGAGCTGTTCCTCTTGCTGCTCCTTCTGCTTCTATTGCCTAGTGCAGCTGGCGGGAGAAAATGCCCCCTTGATTTCACCAAGGATCAAAATGGGGTGTACAATTTTTACCGCCCAGGAGACCTCTATATTGGTGGCATTGTTTCCCTGAGGTCAATCTGGTCAGCAATAGCAACCTTCAAGGAGCCTCCCTTTAGCCAACCAGTTTTGTAAGTAGATCTCGGGGGTGGATTTTGTACTCTTTTGCATGGAAACATGCAAAATTCTTCATTTATTTTACCGATTTTCTTCTCCAAAAAAATGGGGCTGAGACCCTATTATTTAATCACTCAATCAGAATAGAGCTGGAGTGAATCATGGAAGATTTCCAGTCCAAATCCCTGCTCAAGCAGGAGATCCTATATCATTTCAGACAGAGGTGGTATTCAGCAGGTTCTGACCGGTTCTGGAGAACCGGTAGCAAAACTTTTGAGTAGTTCGGAGAACCGGCAAATACCACCTCTGACTGGCCCCGTCCCCCATCTATTCTCTGCCTCCTGAGTCCCAGCATATTGGCTGGGTCTTCTTTTGTTGCCATGCACAGGAGAATGGAGCTGGAAAGTAGATTAGTGGGGTGGGGAGGGAATGGGGATTTTGCAGTAATCCTGCCACGCCCACAGAACCGGTAGTAAAAAATTTTTGAATCCCACCACTGATTTCAAAGAAATGGTCATCAAGTCCTTCTTAAAATCCTATACTGATGAAGCATCCACAACTTCTGAAAGGAAGCTGTTCCACTGGTTAATTGTCCTCACTGTTAGGAAGTTTCTCCTTAATTCCAGGTTGCTTCTCTCCTTGATAAGTTTCCATCCATTGCTTCTTGTCTTCCCTTTGGGTGCTTTGGAAAATAAGTTTTGTGGCAGCCCCTGAAATACTGGAATGGTGCTATCATGTTAGTCCTTCGTTTCTCTAGACTAGCCATGCCAGGTCCCTGCAACAGTTCTTCATATGTTTTAGTATTATAATTATTACTTCTAGTAGGAGTAGCAAGGATAGAGTTACAAAGGGTCTCAGATCCAACCCGTGCCCAAATGCATGAATTGTTAAAGTACTGAATGAATAATTAAAGGTGGTTGTGGGTTTTATTTTTGTTTTGAAGCAAAGGTTATAATGCACACTGGTACCTTCTGTCCTTTCTTTTTGCCATTCGTGAGATCAACCAGAATCCCCACATTTTGCCCAATATCACCCTGGGCTATGACATCTACGAGAACTATTATGAACCAGGACTGACTGCCGATGGCCTGATGGACTTACTCTCCACCGGACAGGCAAACGTCCCAAACTACATTTGTGGAAGAGAAAAGAGGCTGCTGGCTGTGATTGAAGGGACCGACTCCAACATTTCCGAGCAGATTTCCACCATGTTGAACCTCTACAAGATGCCACAGGTATGAATGGAGATGGGGAGAAAAGCCAAACCTAGATGTGTCCTGCTCAGGGATATGCCATGACCATTGAAACAGCAGGTTGAAGGATATTTTTAAATCTGACACGGCAATGGAGATCAAGTTTGCAATAGTGGAGAATATCTGTATCTCAGGTGCAGGGTGAGAATGAGATTTTCCGAACTTGTGGGTTGGTTCCCAAACGTTTTTGTTATCAGGCTAGGTAACACCTTCAGCAGAATTTAGGGGATGTCAGGTGTGAGTGTGTCAAGTGAGGGTCTTGTTTGGCTGTTTGTTTTTGTCTTGTTTGGCTGGTTTGGCAGTCTGGTTTGACTCTGCAACCCAACAAGACAGAGACAGACTTCAACAAATAATTAGAACTGCAGAAAAAAAAACAATTGCTACCAGCCTGCCTTCCATTGAAGACCTGTATACTGCACAAGTCAAAAAGAGGGCTGTAAAAATATTTACAGACTCCTCACATCCTGGACATAAACTGTTTCAACTCCTACCCTCAAAATGATGTATAGAGCACTGCACGCCAGAACAACTGGACACAAGGAGTTTTTTTCCTGAACGCCATCACTCTGCTAAACAAATAATTCCCATAATACTGTCAACTTATTTATTAAGACTGTATTACCATTATTCCTCTCATCCTTCCTTTTACCTATCTCTTCCCACTTATGACTATAACCATGGTTACTTGAATCTTTACAATTTATACTGTTTTATTTGTTTCCTAGTATGATTTCATTGCTTATTAGTAACCTATGACTATCACTAAGTGTTGTATCTTATGATTCTTGATCAACGTATATTTCCTGAGAGCATATGCACCAAAGACAAATTCCTTGTGTGTTCAATTACACTTGGCCAATAAAGAATTCTATTCTGTTCTGTTCTATTCTAATTCTATTCTATTCTATTCTATTCTCTATTCTATACTATGCTGTTCTATATTCATTCTGTTATTCTGTCCTACCCTATCCTGAATCATGTTCTATTCTATTCTATTCTATTCTATTCCATTCCATTCCATATTCTACTCTACTCTACTCTACTCTTTTCTCTACTATTGTGACAGGTTTTGTAATGGGTCAGCTGTGAGTCATCAGTGAGTCTTGTGATGGGTCTTGTGATAAGGAGATTACCTCACATCAAGAACACTGGGAGATGAACTGCTGTTGGGGGAGGGGTATTGCCTGGGTTGGTTGAGGTTGGTGCTGTTTCTGGTTGGCTGTGCAGTTGATTTGGATTCTGAGGGGTTCGTAGGCTGGTTGTAGGTCAATGTGCCTGATGATGGAATCGCTTGTGGAGTGTGAGTCTTCAATGAACTCACAAGCGTGGCAGGTGGTAGCGGGGCCGATGGTTTTGGTGTTGCTCCAATCGAACTGATGCTGTTTGGTGTCAGTATGGGACACCAAACCAATCAAGTTATCACTGGGTCTTAATTGTACTTCAGAGAAAATGATGCTCATTTCCTAATTTTCATTCCTGGGGCAGATCTTGAGAAGTTATCAGTTTGAACTTCAGAAGCAGAGAATGGAAAGTTTTAAAAGGGGTCTTGGAGATCTTCTTTCCCAGCCTCTGCCCTACACAAAAGTTCACTTTTGGTATTCCCAAAACATTACCATCTAGTCTCTGTGAAAATACCTCCAGCAAAGGAAAGTCTACCAGCTCACAAGGCAATCTGTCCCATTGTGGAACTCCTCGTACCATTAGTGAACTCCTCCAGTTCATAGGATATAAGATGACAGTGAAAATCTTTGTCTTTTTTTAAAGACTGGAAGTCTGATCAATCACCAATCAATCAACCTTTATTGTCAGAGTACAACATGTGTACAATGAGATTGGCTCACTGAGTCCCTAACCCAGTGAATCCTACTAACGCACAATCTTATTATACTATGTGTCACAATGTGCCGGCTCGGCAAGTCTATCATACTATGTTGACATGAAGTTATTTTCCGTTCAGGAGTCTGACAGCCCACAGTTAGAAACTGTTCTTCAGCCTGTTAGTGCAGCTGGCTATGTTTCTATATCTCCTACCTGATGTTAGGTGAGTAAAGAAGTGCTGACCAGGGTGTGAGTCATCCCTGAGTGTGAGTTTGATATGCAATGATAAGCAGAATGCACAGAATGAACATTAGAATGTTCTTGTGCTGCACTGTTCAGTCTTTCATAGTTTCTAAAGAGGTGCCAGTTATTATAATAACAGAGTTGGATGGAACTTTGGAAGTCTTCTAGTCCAACCCCCTACTCAGGCAGGAAACCCTAGACTATTTCAGACCAATGGTTGTCCAATCTCTTCTTAAAAACTTCCAGTGTTGGAACATTCACATCTTCTGAGGACAAGTCATTCCACTGGTTAATTGTTCTCACTGTCAGGAAATTTTTCCCTAGTTCTATGTTGCTTCTCTCCTTGATTAGCTTCCATCCTTTGCTTCTTGTCCTGCTTTCAAATGCTATGAAGAATAGGTTGATTCCCTCTTCTTTGTGGCAGCCCTTTAGATATTGGAATATTGCTTATAATCTATATGTTGTTTTCACATTTTTCCCAACAATGTATGCGTTTTTGTCCAATATTTTATTTGCTTTTACACACGTCCACCACATATGATCATATTTTTGCTGGGCATAATATCTGAAAAGTATGATAAAGGGAACCTATACTTAATATTATGTGTTTTGACAGCAGCAAGAATTGTATTTGCACATTTGTACTGGAAAAGTGAGGGAACACATACAGAGGATGATGTAATAAAAAAAAAGATTGTGCAGAAATGGACAAATGGACAGTAAAAATAAAAGAAAAAGAAGATGCAGAGTATTTTAAAACATGGGACTTGTTTTATAAATGGTTGGATAAGCAGAGGTAGAAATTAGGGATGGGAAAAGTATTATTATATCTAAATAAATTGATCCAGACAATATGCTGTTCACTAAGCACTTAGTATGTAATGTGAAAATATATAAATAAATGGTTGGAACATTGATATCATGTCATCCCTAGTTTTTCTTCTCATTAGACTAGCCATGCCCAGTTCCTGCAGCTGCAGTTTCTTCATATGTTTTAGCCTCCAAGTTTAGAAGTCAGCTTTATCTATACCTACAGCTGTATTTGTACAATTTGTACAGCAACTGGCCCAGTAAAACATTTTTCCCATTCAGTTTGAAAGCACTTATGTAAATATTTTAAGCGACTTGTGATAGCTGACCTTCAAGACTATTCTCTTAATTTACTTTGGTAGGAGCTTGCAAGATTTCAGTCCTTAATATAAATTAGTACCTTGGTGTAGTAGAATAGAATTAGAATAGAATAGAATTCCTTTATTGGCCAAGTGTGATTGGACACACAAGGAATTTGTCTTGGTGCAAATACTCTCAGTATATATAAAAGAAAAGATACATTCGTCAAAAATCATAAGGTACAACACTTAATGATAGCCTTAGGGTACAATAAGCAATCAAATCATACCAGGAAACAGTCAATATAAATCATAAGGATACAAGCGACAAAGTTACAGTCATACAGTCATAAGTGGGAGGGGATGGGTGATAAGGAATGATGAGAAGATTAATAGTAATAGTAGTGCAGACTTTGTAAATAGTTGAACAGTGTTGAGGGAATTATTTGTTTAGCAGAGTGATGGCATTTGGGAAAAAACTGTTCTTGTGTCTAGCTGTTCCGGTGTGCAATACTCTATAGCATCATTTTGAGAGTAGGAGTTGAAACAGTTTATGTCCGGGATGTGAGGGGTCTTTAAATATTTTCACAGCCTTCTTTTTGACTTATGTAGTATACAGGTCCTTGATTGAAGGCAGGTTGGTAGTATTATACAGAATACATGTCCCTGATTGAAGGTAGGTTGGTAGTAATTGTAGTAATAGGTGAATTGGATCTTGATACCATCTACTTCATCATTCTGCTTAGAGCAGAAACCAACTACTCCAGCATCTTGGGAGAAATGATTGCTCAAACTAATAAGACCATATCCTTTAAACAATGCCCTGAACATCTTTTCCCCACACTTCTTTTTCTTACTAGGTCAGTTATGGTTTTGTGTCTGAAACTCTGAATGATAAAACCAATTTCCCATTCATCTACCGCATGGTCCCCAAAGAAGAATACTTGTATTGGGGAATTGCCAAAGTGCTCCATCATTTTGGATGGAACTGGATCGGTCTTCTAGCACCAGACACTGACAATGGGAAAAGATTTCTCCGAACTTTGAGGCCAATATTAACCAGAAACACAATTTGTGAAGCCTTCTCGGTGAACATCCCAATATTGCCCTGGAAAATGAGGCTATTGTTCAATGAACCATTTCACTTGTGGAACAATGTCAGTGTTTTCATATATTACGGGGAAGACCGTTACTTGTATTCCTTGATAAAAGTTATACAATCCTACACTGAAAGGCACGTCAAGCCCATCCTGGCAAAAGTTTGGATCACCACAGCAATGTGGGACCTCACTCTGAATTTATCTGACAACATACTGTCTCCTCAGCACCTCCGGGGTTTTTTCTCTTTCTTAATCCATACTGAAAAAAGACCGCAAGTTTCAGGAACGTTTTTTGGCACGATGCAAAACTTTGGCAAAATGGCGTTCAACTGTTCGTATTCCAGACACCTCTTTTCTGTGAAAGGAAGGGTGAGGTGCCAGGAGAATGAAGAATTGAAGAACCTGGAGGAAGAGGTGGTGGAAAAAACCTTCTCTCTGGACAGCTACAGTATTTACAACCTCGCCTGGGCAGTCGCTCGGGCTTCACACGATGCCTACTTATCCAGGTCCAAGCAAAAAGCAAAGAAGAAAAGAGATCACAGGCTGGTCCTTCAGGCATGGCAGGTATTTGATTTCCTTTAGAAAGCCTAAAGGTACGATTTCAGATTTCAAAGACATTTTAGATTATGTGAGGAAGTTAAGATTTTAATTGTCTTCTTTCATTTTATGAGGTTACTGGGGTAGGAAATCCTCCATCCCATTTTTTGGATTCCTGACCTAGAGTTCCATGGCACGGTACCAATGACTTGATTCTACTACATCACTGAATTGTTGTTGCTTTAAATCAAATTCATTATTTAAATTTGAGTTTTATTAAGGTTTTGTTTTATTATATAAAATATAGAAAAGAGAAGGAAAAAATAGGAAATTAAGGGAAGGAAGCGGAGCAGGGAAAATGGGATGTGAGATACAAGGGGAAAGAGAAAAAGAAAAAAAAAGGCACTGACTTCCAGCTCTTCTTAGCACAGTACAAGATAAAAACACTCCAATTTCATTTTTTTTTTTTTACACATTAATATATAACTAGCCATTTCTATAACCACAAATCTTTCTGATTGACAAAATGAAAGTCAAAGTTTCAAAAACTTTTATTCACATGCAGGACATCCAAATAAAAACATATTTTCCTCTTTGAATAAAATGGTGACCGTTTACAAAGATTATTAGGTGCAAATAGAAATACACATAATTTTCATAGCACGCAAGATAAAGCAGGATTGGTTAAATTGATATTTTATTTTAAAAAAATATCAGTCATATGCCACCCATTTCTGTCTGCAAAACAACTTTGGGCAGCATCTAAAACAGGCTTGTCCAACCTGCCCATGGGCCACATGCGGCCCAGATCGCCTCGTAATGCGGCCCAGTGCCCACCCCAACCTTTGTGCCAGAGCCAGTGAGGAGGAGGAGGAGAGGCAGGTGCCACTGCTGCTTCTGCCCCGCCACTGCCACCGCTTCTGCCCCTGCCGCTGCTGCTGCTTCTGCCGCCGCCGCCGCTTCTGCCCCCGCCACCGCCGCCGCTTCTGCTTCCGCCACTGCTGCTTCTGCCTTCCAGTCCTGCCTCATCCACCCGGGCCATTTGCAGGAGGAGAGGTAGGTGCGAGGCGGGCGAGCTTTCTCCCCCCCCCCCGCAAAATTTGGCCGGAAAGTAAACCGTGATAAACCGTGATAAAAATAAATATTTTTAAATAAATAATTAATAATAAATAATAAAAACATCTCACTAACTTCATTTCCATTTAATATGTTAACTATGTTTTCTATGGTTTTTTTGGATGATCAGGTATCGTTACTGTTATTTTATTTTATGTGCGGCCCAAACCAAATTTTCATCTTCTAATGTGGCCCAGGGAAGGTGAAAGGTTGGACACCCCTGATCTAAAACATCAGTAGCAGTGTTCCAACATCTCAGGGGCTGCCACAAAGAAGAGGGAGTCAAGCTATTCTCCAAAGCACCTGAGGGCGGAACAAGAAGCAACGGATGAAAAGTAATCAAAGAGAGAAGCAACCTAGAACTGAGGAGAAATTTCCTGCAGTTAGAACAATTAATCAGTGGAACAGCCCCTTACTGGAAGTTGTGGGTGCTCCAGATGTAGTATTCAGCAGGTTCTGACCAGTTCTGGAGAACTGGTAGCAGAAATTTTGAGTAGTTTGGAGAACCGGTAAATGCCACCTCTAACTGGAGATTTTACAGTATCCTTCCCTTGCCACACCTACCAAGCCACGCCCACAGAATTAGTAGTAAAAAAATTTGAATCTCACCACTGAGTATAGGGTTTCCTGTTGAGCAGGGGGTTGGACTAGAAGACCTCCAAGGTCCCTTCCATCTCTGTCATCCTGCTATCTTAGAGGCAAGGAGTGGCTAAAATTTGCCTTCTATCTCTCTGATGACTTCCATCGCTATGGAGAGCTTTGTAGCGGAATTCAACTCTACCAGTAGAACATCCTCTTCCTTCATATTATTGTTATTATTCTGCCATTGTAGCTTCATCCTTTCCTGGGAGATTCCCACTTCTACAATACTTGCATGGATGGAGTGTATCTGGATGAGAAGGGGGACCTTGCTGCCAGATTTGATGCCATGAACTGGGTGCTCTTTCCTAATAAGACCTTTGGGGCTGTGAAGTTTGGGAGGATAGATAGACCAGGGAGGTCCAAAGACCTGGAATTCAGCCTTGACCAGGAGGCCATAAATTGGTCCCAGCAGTTTAACCAGGTTAGTTGAGGCTGCTCATCTAATGCCCTCCAACCTTTTTTTCATTCTTCCAAATAGTTGTGAAGTGGATAGCATGTTGCTGGAGCTGGGTTGAAGGATGCTTGGGATCTTTTTCTTTCTCAAAGGTTTTGTTGGGCTCCTTGGATTAAAAAAAAAAGAGAGAGGGGGCCATGGATCACAGAATGGGAAACTTTGTGTCATCATTCCAACTAACCAACTCCAAACCAATAAATTCCAAGACAAACCTCTCCTCAAAGTTCCATTTTATTAGAGTTGTCATATTGGTACACCTGGGAAAATCTGAATCTGAGAGTTCCAGGTTTTCCCTACCCAATAGAAATTCAAAGATCCATCCCCTGCACCCATCAGTCCATCACATGGCCCAATCAAACCTTTGTCCCAACTAGCGACATCCCTCCAGACACTCCCCTCCAGGTTCAGGGAAACTTGTCCTTGACTCTCTGAGAAAGAATGTTGTTGTATCTAGTCTTCTACCCCACTATGAAATCCCCCTTTCCAAATTCCCAGGCACTGAATGTGGCACCCTCAAAGCTCCCAAGTAAAATATGGCTTCCAAGACTGACACTTTGGTCAAGAAGTCTATGTGGTTTATCCAGATTCAGATGCTGGTTGGATCTTCTTCCTTCCGTTTTGCTTTATAAAGCAAGCTGTGATTGGATGATTGCTGTCAGCAGCTTAAGAACAAAACTGTCTGTCTTGGCTGAATTGTAGTTAAAAGCAAAGTTAGGAAAGTCAGGATGTAGAACTGAGAATCCTATAACATTTAATCCTGGAAGAGATACACAGTATGCTGAATTCACACTTCACAACCATAAAATGGTTGATTTGATTCTGGTTAATTTATTGACAAACCCAATTATTGTGTTTATAAACCCAGGTAGACATTATTTAAGGGACGTGAATGTTCAGTGACTAAGGCGCTGAGCTTGTCAATCAGAAAGGTCAGCAGTTTCGTAGTTCGAATCCCTAGCACTGCGTAACAGAGTGAGCTCCCGTTACTTGTCCCAGCTTCTGCCAACCTAGCAGTTCGAAAGCATGTAAAAATGCATGTAGAAAGATAGGGACCACTTTAATAACAGCATTCTGTGTACCTTCAGCGTTTAGTCATGACCACGGAGACATCTTCAGACAGTGCTGGCTCTTTGGTTGAGCATTGCCCCTAGAGCCAGAAATGACTAGCATGCATGTACGAAGTGGACTTTTACTGTTAGACATTATTTGGCTTAGATTCCAGCTTTTCTCCAGAAATTTCCTTGGGTAGGTTTGAACTTCCTTCCTTCTCAATTCTATTAAAAAATATCAACCTCTGCCCCACCCTGACAACTCTACACAATTAGCTAACTGTGATTAATTCAATAACAGTTAAAGAATACTTGGTTTCATGTAATAGATGAATTGAGACATAGCTATTGAGATATGTCTCATCAACCTGTGTCCACCAATAGGCCTTTAGGAGAAAATTTCACAAATTAACAATGGTCCTATTGAAGATGATATTCCTTTGATTGCCCCAGAATCTCCTTCCTGCCTCCTTCAAGATGCCCCACTGATTTCCATGGGATGGCTAAGCATCCTTCTGCATATCAGGCAACATATAGGACAATACAGGAAAAGAAGCAATGCATGGAAACTCAAGTCAAAGAGAGAAGCAACCTAGAAATAAGGAGAAATTTCCTGACAGCTAGAACAATTAATCAGTGGAACAACTTGCCTCCAGAAGTTGTATATGCTCCAACACTGTTGTTTTTAAGAATAGATCGGACAACCATTCGTCTGAAATGGTATAGGGTTTCCTGCCTGAGCAGGAGGTTGGACTAGAAGACCTCCAAGATCTCTTCCAATTCTATTATATTTATTCTGCTTTCCCAGCCCCACCCCTTCTTTGAACACTGAACTTAACACTGGATTGAGAAATCATTTTTTCCAAATTCCTGCTCAGCATGGGATTCGCTAAATCACCTTTGACAGGTGATTATCCAGGCTCTCTTTGAAGACTTCCAGCAAAAGTACCAACCATCTTAGTTGCGCATATCCTTAAAAAACCAAAAAGCCAATGTAAACCCCTTCCTTGACAGAAAGAGAAATGGGGTAGGGATGAGTCGACCAATTAAACAGGTGAATGTCTCATGACGGTGGCAATACCCAACCATTTTAATGGTTTCTTTTTTCGATCAGTCGCTTCCTCACTCCAGGTGCACCACAAACTGTCACCCTGGCCAAGCCAAGGTGGTCTTGGAAGGAAGGCCTCTTTGTTGCTATGGATGTATCTTGTGCGCTGAAGGAACCATCTCCGCTCAGGATGGTAAGAGACACCAAGGGGAGAGGCAGTTCTTGAAAGATGGGAAGAACAGTCCATGAAGTATTTCCATTCAGGAATATTTGGAAGCAAACATGTAAGCCTTGAACAAAGTGTCTCATGGGTGATGGCAAAAACCCAGTTATTAGGTAAAGAGGGGAAAGCTAACAATCTAAATTGAAAACCTCAATAAATATGAGACAGAAGCAAGAGTTCATTTTTGTACATCATTTTTAATATTGAGTTGTTGTCTACATTTATGCAGCCCAGGTCTGGTATGGAATGGGACAACTCACAGCACAACAACTTGCTGTGGGACAATTCAACAAATGCAAAAATTAATTTTGACAGAACCGTAGCCAATAATAATAAAATTAAAAAGTGAATTAAAAAAACTCCACAAGAGTTACAATAATTTGGATGAAAACATGGTCACCAATAATAAAAATAACTGAATGAAATGATTAATACAGCGTTGAATTGTCCCGCAACAAGTTGGCCTTCACACATTGGCCATGGCAAGTTGGTCATGGCAACTTGGCTGCAACAAATTGTCCTAGACCTGATCTGGTACACATGGCAACATTTGGTAGAAAAGCTGATTAAGTAACCTCTGTCTGTAGGAGCCTGCCTGTTGAAGACTGGCCCAACTCTGCTTCTCTGTTGAGAGATTATATTATGCCTTCCATGAATACAAAAGAAAAATATTTGCTTGAAGAACTGATAAAAGAACTGTCCCTGAACAGGGGTCCAAAGAGCCAATTCCTCAGGGTGTGCCCATTGTGTGAAAAAAAATCTGCCATTTAAATAATAGGTAATAAACAACGCAAACACATCAAGGACACCATTCACTTACCTGGAGCTGAACAACCATAAATCTATAGATTGCCTTGCTTTCAAAATATCTATAGAGAAGAGCCACAGTGGCACAGTGGTTAGAGTGCAGTACTGCAGGCTACTTCTGCTGCCTGCCAGCTGCCTGCAATTTGGCAGTTCAAATCTCACCAGGCTCAAGGTTTACTCAGCCACCGATCCTTCCGAGATCAGTAAAATGAGGACCCAGATTGTGGGGGGAAATATGCCAACTCTGTAAATTGCTTAGAGAAGGCTGTAAAGCACTGTGAAGCGGTATATGAATTTAAGTGCTAAGTCTATTTATACCAGTGTAGAGAAAGCATTTTATAAAAATAAACATCTGTCACCTCATCCTCACCTCACGAAACATGTATGGCTTACTGAGACTATGTAAATCACTGATGGTAGGCTGGATTGAATTGCACTCAACATATGTTGAAAATCATTAGAATTAGGGGTCTCCATGGGTGAGGAGGAGGCAAAAGATCAAGATAATGGGCATAAATCACCCACCCATAAATCACTTTCTTGACTCTTTGTATGCCCCCTTTTCTCAGGTGTCGTTCGTACTATCTACAGCACTCTCAAAAGGTTTCCGTGTAAGTTTCTCAACCAATTCCCATCTAATTGATCCCACTGGCTGAATCTGATTCAACAAGGTCATGAAATAAGTATCTGCCCTGTGCATCCAGATTCTCAAGAAAGGATCCCCATTAGCACACCAGACAAATCTTTGAGAAAGGAGTATGCTTGAGACAATGGAGTTCTCAACTGTTATGATCTGGATTAGTATAATGTTGAGGGTTAAGCTGTCTGGTGATATAGATCTTAGGAAGCTCTTCACCTTTTGGGGACCTTCCTTTTTACTCCAGCCAGCTTATTTCCACTCCTGCCTTCACCAAGCATATCCTTTTTGTTAATCTTGGCTGGTTTCCTTCATTTTTACTAGAGAACTTTCAACACCTTTTTCCCCTTTACAGATCTGGGATTTTATTGTAGCCATAATTTATTATTTGTAGACAGTAAGCAAAAAAGGAGAGCTTTATTATGATCATGTAACATTAATATTTGAGGTCTTGCCTGTCTCCTCCCCAGATGCAGAGAAGTGCACAAGATGTCCAAAAAATTACCATCCGAATAAAGGCCAAAATAAATGCATCCCCCAAATTATAACCTTCTTGTCGTACAAAGAAGACCTGGGAATGATTCTAGCTTCCTTTGCCATCTTCTTATCTTTGGTCACTGTCTCTGTCTTAGCAATCTTCATCAAATTCTTAGAAACTCCAATAGTCAAGGCCAACAACCGGGATCTCTCCTATCTCCTCCTGGTCTCTCTCTTCCTATCCTTCTTGACTTCCCTCCTCTTCATTGGTCCTCCAAAGCCAATCACCTGCCTTCTACGACAAACCACCTTCAGCACCATCTTTTCCATCGCTGTCTCTTCTGTCTTGGCTAAAACTATCATGGTTGTGCTCGCCTTCCTGGCCACAAAGCCTGGGAACTTTGTGAGGAGATGGCTGGGAAAGACTCTGGCCAACTCCATTGTCCTTTCTTGCTCTGGTCTCCAAGTTGTCATTTGCATCGTCTGGCTGGGAGTTTCTCCCCCATTCCCTGAGTCTGACACACACTCTCAGACCAATCAGATTGTCCTGCAGTGCAATGAAGGTTCTGTTGTTATGTTTTATCTTGTCCTGGGCTACATGGGCTTCCTGGCTGCCATCTCCTTTGTGGTGGCTTTCCTGGCCAGGAACTTGCCTGGGGCCTTCAATGAAGCCAAGCTGATCACCTTCAGCATGCTGGTGTTCTGCAGCGTCTGGTTGTCCTTTGTGCCCACCTACCTGAGTACCAAAGGGAAGTACATGGTGGCTGTGCAGGTCTTCTCCATCTTGGCCTCCAGTACTGGACTGTTGGGATGTATCTTCATCCCCAAGTGCTACATTATTATTCTGAGGCCAGATCTGAATACAAAGGAGCATCTAACAGCAAACAGTAAAGATGGCTTGAAAGTGAATGCAAAATAGCATGACAATTGTCACAACCTTCTCAAAATTGTTTGAGAAGAAAACAAGTTGGTTCCCTTGGCATATTCCAGAGAAGTTAGCTTTGTTAATTTTGTTGGTAGCATTCTATGCTTCCACCACTGGGGGAAGTGCATATGATCAAATGTCTCTAGAAGTCTGTAAGGGCAGGTTTGCCTAATTTTGCCCTCTTTTGGGGAAGATGGACAGTGACCAGACCTTTATTTTCACACCCTCCACCCAACAACTGATCTAATGGTGCACTACGAAGGCAACATTAAAATGTTAAAATACTTTTCAAACATTAAAATAAATACTTAATGTTTGAAAAACATTAAAACTTAGTTCATCTGAAAGCATTGTTAAATATTGATTAGATTCTATATGTTGATATAGTTCTGGGAGAAAATCGAGTATGTAAAAGTGATGTTGAATATGGAAGGTGCCATCTTATGAAGGTCTTGTGACTCAGCCAGGAAAATTATTTCATATAGATGGAAACACGAAACAAATATTTCTCTGCTTCTAAGAATTGGAACCAAAATACAGTATGTTGTGATCAATTTTTTAAATGTCTTCCTATTCCAAAAGTGAAATGATGGAAGAATATGTTTCTGTATGGTCTGGATGTAATAAATTGAAGGACTACATTAATGTTATACTAAAAATATATGAATCTTATTTTTCTCTTTTTCCAAGTTATTT
Source organism: Pseudonaja textilis (assembly GCF_049901715.1). Classification (NCBI taxonomy): domain Eukaryota; kingdom Metazoa; phylum Chordata; class Lepidosauria; order Squamata; family Elapidae; genus Pseudonaja; species Pseudonaja textilis. Next base: position 7,190,249 of record NC_141991.1, read on the forward strand.
CCCCTGCCCATTTATTCTGTTTCTTTTAGTTACTATAACATACATGTACTTGCTTTGTACAATATGTTTTATTGTAGAAGGTCTGACGTATTATATTTTTCTTTCTAGTGTTCATTATATCACGGTGCTTGTGTTGTGTGTGTGTGTCAGAGGTGGTATTCAGCAGGTTCTGACCAGTTATGGAGAACTAGTAGTGGAAATTTTGAGTGGTTTGGAGAACCAGCAAATACCACCTCTGACTGGAGATTTCACAGTATCCTTCCCCTGCCATGCCTACCAAGCCATGCCCAAAGAACCGCTAGTAAAAATTTGAATCCCACCGCTAGTGTATGTGTGTTTGCACACACATGCACTTTAAAGTACACGTATAGATTGGGAGAAACTAGGCTTAGTAGCATTAACTGTGAGAGGGTGTCAGGGTTCTGATGGAAGCCCTATTCATGAGCCTCAAGCCAAGTTTCGACAAAAACCCAATTATTTATTAGGAGCAACATGTTGGCACTTTTCCCAAGTCTAGTCAGCTCTGCCCTACGTAATTTACTGCCCACCTATGACCCTGTTTCCCCCCTCCTCCCAGGGTGTGTCATAAATCACTCTCTCCAACGGAGCACTTCTCAGCCAGTCTTTGAAAACCGGGTTGCTTAGATTGGCTTTCAGAACTAAGAATATTTGCTGGTTTAATGAGGCTAATATGAAAAATTGGATGCATCTTTCTAAATCTTGAGGGTAATTTTAATTGTATTGCGATAGGGTTGATTATTTTAGTCACTGGAAATGGACCAATATATTTGGGACCCAGTTTCTTGGATAGCAACTCCAAATTTAGGTATTTTGTGGAGAGGTACACAAAGTCTCCAATTCTGAACAGTTTATTTCTTCTCTCATTTTAACCTTCTCTCAGCCAGTCTTTGAAAACTTGCAGATTGGCACACAAACCACAAACCATCATGCAGAGAAGGAAGCAGGTTTCAAGGGGTTTTAATGTCAACCAACAAATTTTCCATCCTACAAGAACGGTATTCCAACCGGTCTAGGTTAGCACTGGAAGCCTCTGCCTTACAGTGTTATTTAAAGGTATAAACACCCCCCCTAAACGCTTCTATCTCCTATCCACGCCCTTAATTATTCCCTGAATCACCTCTTATTCCCATCATCTGGTTTACTTAATAAGTCTACTATTTCCTTCCCTATCACCTATCCATCGCTCATGATTTCTATCTCCTCGCAAGTATAAACTAAATAGTTAAACTTCACACCCCCATCGCCTGTTCCTTCATCACAGTTGCTTGTTCAATTCAGCTTTGCCAGAATCATTAAATTAAGTCCAACAATCCATCAAACACAGACAGGAGTTTCCTTTCAAGTTACAGATGACTGAGGAGCTCCTCGCAGGTCATGATTCTCCCACACTAGAGATGTTGCAATTACCTGGGAGTACCTATCATCATCATCAGTGTTCTGATGATATGGCTCCTGCAAAGGTGCTGACGGGCTCAGACCATCTATCATCCCTAATGGAGCCTGACAGCACTTTTGTGGGCTGTAGAAAACATGCCTCCCCAGCTGGCTCTGGTAACCTGAGACACAATCTGGTAAAAGGTATGTGTGGAATGCGCTTCTGGTCAGAGCAACTGAACTGCTCCCATCAGATCTCTTCCCCACCTCCTTCTTAGGGCAATTCAAGAGCAAGCCAGGAAAGCTTTACGAGTTGACAGAGGATCTTGGAGTCTTAGTGGACAACCAGTTAAATATGAGCCAGCAATGTGCAGCAGCCAAAATAGCCAATGCAATCCTAAGTTGCATTAACAGAGGATTTCAATCAAGATCATGTGAGATATAGGTACCAGTATATAAAGCCAATATATTAAGACCACTTCTTGAATACTGCACCAAGTTTTGGTCACTACACTATAAAAAAAATGTTAAGACCCTACCATTTCCGACAGGTGGAAGTTCAGTCTTTTCTTGAAAGTTTCCAGTGATGAAGCTCCCACAACTTGTGAAGGCAAGCTGTTCATTCGTTGATTCCTCTCACTTCTGACAGTTTTTCAGTTACAACCATTCCAGCAACCCCATGGTCAGGTTTTCCTTTCAGCAATGGGATCTCCACACAGAAATCTTTGCAAGCTCACCTTCTGGCCAAACTAAGGGAAAATGGATTTATGTGAAGGTTGAAAAGATAAAGATTATATTTTTCTCCACTCTCCCAGCTATTTCTAAAAAGAGAGAGAGAGGAGGAGCTTAGGAGATAAAAATGGCTTCCATAACGAACGATGTGAGAAATGATGGGGAAACGCATGGTTTAAATAGGCCTACATTTTGGGGCGGGGCTTAATTTCACCTCATGCCTAGAAATCATGCTGGGCCTTCCTATTGGTGGAAGCTGTATTGTTGGAGAAACACGGTAGATAGACTAGATTAGCCATTTCTATAACAATTCTTTTTAATGAGCAAAACCTAAATTCAAAGTTTCATTTTTTTTTCTCCCTCAAGAACAAAGTCCAAAAGCAGTTTCCAAGTAGAAACAAAGTGAATTGTGTTATTTTCTTTAATCAAAGCAAGTGAATTAAGCCACCTCTGTTAACTCCATCAACTTTTGCAGCCGTTTGTCCATTGTGAGGGCTTATCCTTTTCTTGATCAGCTCCCTTACAATGAAAAGACAGAGCTGGAGCAGCTCTGAGGGATGGAAGGCAAAGCTGGAACTGATGCATCCAGAACAAATCTGTGGTCTGGGTCTCCACGGGCATTGAATCCTGGGACATGCAATGAAGTTAATCAGCCTTTCGGACCCTGAGGGTGCCAAGAGAGGATGGACAAGGAAACCTTTCCTTTTACTCTGTTTCCTTCTGTTGGAAAGTATTGCTGTTGCTCCATTTCTTTTAACTGACCGATATTACTGGATTTAATGTAAGTCTGATACTGAACTGTTTTTGACACTGGAATTTGATATTTGGATTATCCCTGGATGAAAACTGACTGATTTTACCTGTGAATGACTTTGGACTGCCTATTTTGGACTTTGCTTAACGTTTCTGGAAGTAAAAATCTACATTTACTGTACAGTGTATCTGTGTGCTGTATGTGTATTATTCAAACACTCCTCTCAAATACATCTCCCTGTATGCGTTCATTCTCCTAACGGGGAATTACCTCAACAGAGAGTGATATTGAATAACACACGACCAGCATACAGATACACTGAATAGTAAAACGTAAGTTTTACTTTCAGTAAATGGGTAAACAAAGTCCAACAAACAGTCCAAATCATACACAGTTAAAGCAGTTAGTATCAGTCCAGGGATAATCCAAAAATGAAGCCAAGTATCATAAACAGAGTTCAGTAAACGGAGTTTGCTAACAGTTGCAAAAACTCACTGCAATCTAAGTAAAAGGACGATCAGGCAATAGGGCAAAACAGGAAATGCAAGGAGAAAGAAACCAGGTTTTTGGCTCCATCTTATGGCCGTTGGAGGAACCTCAGCCAATCACAATTGCAGCATTCTCTTAAAAGATACAGTATTAAATTACTATCATGGTTTATATATTTCCAACCCAATTGTTAGGTGACTATCATTCCTAACAGATGGCTTAACTGTATTTTCCCCCCCCTGTTTCTTTCTCTCTCAAGCTGGCAATGAACGGAAGAATGAGTTTTATCAGTAATCAGAAGAGATACCAATACAGATTCTAAAAGTTGAAGTGGGAGAAAAGAATCAATGGCAAACAAAAAGTGAAGACAGAATCCAGCTAAATGATCCACGGGGGAAAAATCCTCCTTTTTCTCTGGAAATCTATGATTTGCTGGCCCAAGAAGATCTTAATGGAGAGGGGATGGGAAGGTATTTAGGCTGTGATGAAATATTTGAAGAACAATCAAACTTCAGTAACCCATGTGAATGGAGACAGGAAGGGAACAGGTATAATCAGAGCTGCCCTCCTCATTGGAGAGATGAGATGGGGGGAAAAGCATTTGAATGTAAGGACTATGAAAACAACTTCAACTACTCCGGTAACCTTGTTTCCCATCCAAAGAAACCCACTGGTGAGAATCCGTACAAATGTATAGAGTGTGGAAAGAGCTTCACAAGGAACGATAAACTTACTGCCCATGTAAGAATTCATACAGGGGAAAAACCATATAAATGCATGGAGTGTGGAAAGAGCTTTATGAGTAACAACATACTTATTTCCCATAAAAGGATCCACACAAGAGAGAAACCATACAAATGCATGGAATGTGGAAAGAGCTACAGTCACTCCAAAAGCTTTATATCTCATGAAATTATCCCCAAAGGGGAGAAACCATATAAATGCATGATATGTGGAAAGAGTTTTAACAGGTGCAGTAGCTTTGACTATCATAAAAAAATCCACACTGGGGAGAAGCCGTATCAGTGTATGGAGTGTAGAAAAAGTTTCATAAGGAATGACACACTGATTTCCCATAAAAGAATTCACACAGGGGAGAAGCCGTTTAAATGCTTAGAATGCGGAAAGAGCTACAGTCACTCCAGTAGCCTTATTTCTCACAAAATGATCCACAAAAGGGAGAAGAAGTGGAAAGAGCTTCAGCCGATGCAATAGCCTTACTTCTCACAAAAGGATCTGTTAGGAATAACATAGGTTACCTAACGTAGTTTGGGTAAAATAATATATATAAACTATGATTGTAAGTTTAAGTGTGTGTCACTTTAAACTGCAAAGCATGTAATTTTGGGTGCGGTTGTGAACCGCCATAAGAGGGAGCAAGAGAACCTGACGATTCCTGACGATTGACTGGTTTGAAGAATTGATGGTTTGTTAACTGTGTGTTTTCCCTACTGCTGAGTTGCTGAAGGAAGAAAGGAGTTTTGACTTCTTCATATCTCTACTGCGAGGAGATATATTACTGGACTGATATTTGTAAGTTTACTGACCTCTCTTTTTCGACACTGGAATTTGCAACTGAATAATCCCTGGACGGACTGAACTAGTGAATGATATATGGACAGTATGACTATGCTATAACTCTTACTGGAATAAACTATTTAACTAGCTCTGTGTATCTGTTTTACTGAGTGTAAGCTACAAAAACGTTTATCTCACATATTTTGCCTGCCTGCCTGCCTGCCGTGCAGATTCTGCTAGGGTGTATCCCTAACAGGACCCACACAGGAGAGAAACCATATAAATGCCTGGAGTGTGGAAAAAGCTTCAATCACTCCAGTAACCTTAGAACCCATAAAACGATTCACAGAGGAGAAAAATCACATAAATGCCTGGAGTGTGGAAAGAGCTTCATGAGAAGCGCAGATCTTGCTTCCCATAAAAGGATCCACACGGGAGAGAAACCCTATAAATGTATGGAATATGGAAAGAATTTCACTCATTCCAATATCCTTACTTCTCATAAAACCATCCACACAGGGGAGAAGTCATATAAATGCACCGAGTGTGGCAAGAGCTTCAGTACAAACAGTTCTTTTACATCCCACAAAAGGATCCATACAGGAGGTCTTCCAGTGGCACTTCCATCGAAGATGGATCGGAGTCTGCGATTGTGCGCGGCCTCAATTCATGGTCTTCCTGTTGGAGGGTCCCAAACGGGGCCGGAGCCACCTTGTAGGGGTGGTGAAAAAGGGGAAGACCCCCTGCTGGGTCAAGGGGAGTCACAGCTCCCCTCCCTGGCTAGGATGCAATTTGATTGAATAGGGTCTCTAAATTGCTGTTGGCACTAAAGATGGTTGCTTGATTATTAAATTGATGTACCATCAAGTCAGTGTTGACTCTTTCTCCATGATGATCTGTCCCTAACTTGTTTTTTTAGATCTTCCCTGATTATTAAATGGGACCACCTAATATCAATCCAAAAACTACCAGATTTAATTGAGTTGAATTATCTAAATTGTAAAAAAAACTACCTGGTTTAGCAGTTATGGCCCAAAGAAAGGCAGTAAAAGAACAAGTCCCCCCAGGATTGGCCTCATTTTGCTTCTTCAGCAGGTCCCTAATTAAAGTTTATACTGATATTTTTTGATTATCAATAAATGAGTGACATTCTTGAAGCATTAGTTTCAAATTGATTTTGGTAAGATAAACACATAGGTTGAAAATAATAGAATGACTAGAAGGGGTCTGTGAATGGTCTTCATTTAAGAAGAAGGAACGGAATATAAAGATATAAAATTAGGTTATCTGGTTTAGTAATAATTTTGGGGTTTTCTTTATATGAAGTCTCAGCTCTCCAGACACAGGTTTGCAATTTTTAAAAATAAACTTTATTGGTCTTTTGTATATTTTAAAAATAAAACAAAAAAATAAATATCATGACATTAACAGTTTTGTGACACCCATCTCATACATTACTATCTTTTGTGCACATTTACAAATATATACAATTTTGTGCAAATATATACATTTAATCTATGTTGCTTATCTTTAATTCCTTCATTTTCTATCTGTCTTAATTCAATCCAATTATACCATTTCCCCCAAATTCTATAGTATTCAGACTCTTCTTTCTCTTGTATCATTAAAGTCTATTTGTCCATTTCAGCACATGCCATTATTTTTTGAATAATCAGTTCATCTGATGATACACAGTTCTGCTTCCAGCATTGAGCATAAGCTATTCTAGCAGCCGTTAAGATGTGTAATACAATATATTTTATATTTTTTTCCACATTTCTTTTTGAATATCCCTAACAGAAATAGTTCTGGTTCCAATTCTACTTGTTCCTTAAGAATTTCTTGCATTGTTTAATTTAAGCCAATATTTCAACAGGACCACCACATGTGGTAGAAGGTACCCTCTTTCTTTCTACATTTCCAACATGCTGGATTCATGTTGGGATACATCTTCTCCAATCTGCGGGGGGTACAATCTGTAAAACATCTTATAAATATTCTCTTTGTATTGTGCCGGGTTTGCTTTGAGTTCATTATGTACTCTCTCTAAACAATTTGATCTTTTTATAATATCTGTAATTGCTGAATGTGTAACTTTTATAAAACATGTTTCATAGGTTTTTCCTGGAGGTCTGATTTCATTTTGTTCTACTCTTTTTATTTATTATTTGATTGATTTAGAGAGCCTCACTACTCCATGTATGTATGATTCAGGGTGGCATCTTGAGTGCTCTAATTGAAATGGTGGTGAAAAACACAACTTAATAGAAATGGTGGAAATCAAAACACTGCGAATCTCATTTCGATTCCTCTGCATTGATTCATTGTGTCCCATTCTCGTTTTCACATTACATTGCCTCTTCCTCTCCACTAGCATTTATGACAGGATGCTGGCAAAGCATAGAAGCTGAAGGTGGCAGATCTGACAGACAGAGGCAAAAGGAGTTATTACAGCTATCAGCCTGAGGTGGAATACTAGAGAAGAAAATCCACTATTGACAGTTGCTTTCTGTCCCCATTTTGCTCCCCTGGTGAGAAAACCAATCCAGGATTTGCATGCAGTGGAAGAGATGCAAATAATAAAATAGAACTGGAAGCAACCTACTAGTCCAGCTTCCTGCTCAAGCAGAAGACTTTATTATACCATTTCAGGCAAGTGAACTGTCCAACCTCTTCTCAAGAGACTTAATTTTAATTAAATTTATTTGCCACCCATCTCTCCATGGGACTACTCTGCACAGCCTTTGCTTTTCATCAAGGCATAACCAGGCTAATCCTGGTTTTGCTCCTGAAAAAGGGGAGGAGGAGGAAGAGGAAAAATGAGTAATCTATTTTATTTTAATTTGGTTTGTCAATTGCTTACCAGATAACAGGCATAAGTAAAAACATAGTTATGAATACATGGATACATATAAGAAAAATAAAAGAAACAATAGGACAGGGACGGTAGGCATATTGGTGCACTTATGCACGCCCCTTACATACCTCTTAGGAAAAGGGATGAGGTCAATAGTAGACTGTCTAAGGTTAAAGTTTTTGGGGTTTGGGGAAGAAACCACAGAGTCAGGTAGAGTATTCCAGACATTGACCACCCTGTTGCTGAAATCATATTTCCTGTAATCAAGTTTGGTGTGATTAACCTTGAGTTTGTATCTCTTGTGTGCTTTTGTATTGTTATGGTTGAAGCTGAAGTATTCATTGACAGGTAGGACATTGCAATGTATGATTTTGTATGATTTTATGTTATGACTCCCCTTCGAATTTCATACTAAGAACGGACTGAAGGCAGCATAGTTCTAGGTTTTCTAGGTCTAGAATTTCGAGTCTGGTGGCATAGGTATTCTGCAACAAGTAGAGTGGAGAACTCTTCTTGTGAAATATTTCTGGACTTTCTCAACTGTGTTAATATCAGATACATAATGTGAGTTCCAGACTGATGAGCTGCATTTGAGTATTGGTCTACCTTTCTGTTCCTCCTGGAATTTGGAAAAAAAGGAATCAACTTGAAGACGTGTTCTTTGCAGTTAATATATTGGGAAGAAGGATCAAGAATTAAGGGCTGTTATGCAAAGGTCCCTCTCAGCAACCCCTTTGCTTCCAGCAAGAGCGGGGAGCTCGTTTGCAAAGAGATGAGACCCCTCTTCTGCTAGCCCCTTAGAAAATGTGGTCTTTCATTGTGGCACACCTACACCCTTCCCCGTGTCCAAGGAGGATTCTACTATTACAAGAATTTACTTGGTTTGATTTTGAGCTGGATAACAAATAAACATAATACCCAATAAACACAAATGGGCAGCTTCTAGAAGTAGAATTTATTCATTCAATCATATACAATAGTTGGAGGTAGTCTACATCATTAGAGGTCTGTGAGTAGAGATATATACAATAACGAGGAAACTTTGATGTTTAGATATGCAGATTGAGGTGCTCCTGCGTTGGGCATCGATCCTGAGGTGCTGCGGGCCTTGAGTTTGACACCCCTGACCTATATTAAAGGTAGTTCTTGCTTAACTGGTTCTTTTAACAATTGTTCAAAGTTATGACAGCCACAGAATGAGTTCCTTGCAGCCCATAAAGCACCCTTGGCCATTGTAAATGGTCATGCTGCCCTCTCTTAATAATCACACAACTGCACGAACGAGGTTGCTTAATTCACCCCCGTGCTCACTTAACTGCAGTGAAAAAGGCTGGAAAATTACTTCCGGTCATGCAAGTCCCTCAACTTACAGCCACAATTCTGGTTGTAAGTCAAGGACTATTTGTAATTAATCATAACCAGTATGTCTAAAAAGGCAACATTATGAACATTCAACAAACATTACAATCTTTCCTTATTGGTTGGCTATACAAATTGGCTATACAGGGCCTCTGCACATTTTAAAATTTTCTAGCATTTTGAGATAAGTTCATAGGCCAACCAATTTTACAGAGGGAACCCACTGTTTGGCTTCAAGTGCAAGCAAATTGCAAGACATATGGGAATAATGATTCCTAAATCTAATTTTATGAAATATTCGAGGAAAGATGCTTTTTAAGAGGATGATTTAAAGTACACACAAAATAACTTATTAAAGAATATTCTAAGACTGAGTTTGAAATACAGTTTTGCACAAATGATGAACATGTAATTGTTAAAATGTATAAACTTTTATTGAAATTTGAAATGGAAGAACAAGTGAGAAAACATGATAAAAGTAGGCTAAAAATATTGGTTATAATATAGACGAAATGAAGGGAAAATATGTTTCAAAGGATTGAAATTTACATTATGTTATAATCTTAACATTTTTATAAGGTAGTGTACCATTGGTATGTCACTAGAAATCATTTAGAATGTATAAAGGCACTTCATTATGTTGAAAATCTGAACAGCAAAGAAATGACATTTTATCATCTTTGGTGGATGAATAACAAATCTAGAAAATTTTGGATCCAAATACCAATTCAGACATTTTTAACAATTAATATACAACTGAAACCACAGATTTTTCTTTTAGGAATCATCCACAAAAGTTGGGTTAAGGAATGGATAACACTAAGAAATACTAGATTGTTGACATTAGAAGGACATGATTTGTTGTTGGGGTGGCATGCTTTTTTATGGTATAAAGGAACTAAAACACAGGGGTATTTTAGAAGACATTATATACGGGAATCTCTGTGGTTAAACTGGGAGAAGATTAAAAGACAATGTTATTTGAAAATTCCAGTCTGGTTATCGACTATTGAAGCATTTTCGTATCCTTTAATATACAAAAAGGAACAAACAGTTAGATATGGTGAAATCTTGAATGAAAAGGGTGAACTTAAATCTATGCAAAAACTAGAGGAACAAGATATAAAGATGAATTGGTTTTCCTAAGCGCAAATGCACTCAAGGTATGATAAAGATTCTAAAACAGAAGGTTTCTATGATAAACTGACTGACTTAGATAAGATTTTGACACATACTGATGAAAAGGTGATTAAAAATTGTATGGATATTTATTAGAAATTAAACTAGAAGAAGAACAAGTTAAAGATACTATGATTGGTTGGGGGAAGAATTTTGGATATGGGATTCATTTAGAGAAATGGCAAAAATTGTGGTCTCAAAATTATAAAATAACGTCAACAGCATATAAAGAAAATTTGTATAAGATGTTTTACAGGTGGCATTTTCCCCCGACAAGAATAGCAAGAATGTTCAAGAACAAATCCGAAAAATGTTGGAAATGTCATCAGACACCTGACTCATATTACCATATGTGGTGGACTTGTATGGACACTAAAAAATACTGGACTAAAATCCACATGTGGTTGGAAAAAATGACAGAAAAACATATAGACTTGAAACCAGAGATATTTTTATTGGGAATTTTACCTGAAATACATAGTAAAGATTTGAAATACCTGATTGTAAATGTATTAATGTATTAAGCAGCTAGGACTGTATTTGCTAAAAACTGGAAAAATGAGAAAATACCATCACAGGAGGAAATCATTAAGAAAATATTGGAATGTGCTGAAATGAGTAGATTGACATTTGAAATTAGAGAACAAGAGGATAAACAATTTTATAAAATTTGGGATCTTTTCTATCAATGGTTAGACAATAAAATGCAGTAATGAAATATGTAGACTTTTAGAAAATAATAAATATATAAAGATGTACTTCTTTCTTATTATATCTACAAAATGATTTTAGGATAGGTTTGGGATGATAATATGAACTGTTATAAAATAAACTAAGTAAATTATGATTATCTTGTAAGACATGAATGAATAAAAGTATAGTCAAATGATTGATTAATAATGATACTAAGGTATTTAATTTCTGATTGACAATATGAGATTATATGCAATGTAATTGTAATTGAAGACTACAAAATGGAAGCACAAAACAATTTGTAAACCAACCGGCACACTGTATGTACACCTATGGAAGATAGCTTGATGTTTTTATGTTTTGTTTATGTTTGTTTTTAAAAACCAATAAAATTTAAAAAAAAAGTTGGGAAAAGTCATGGAATTTTATTTTTTGTACATGGTAATTGCAGCAGAATTATTATATACACAAAGATGGAAAGTTTCAGGATTACCTACAATGGAAGAATGGTTAATAAAAATGATGGAACTTCTGAGATAACTTAATAATCAGAGAAAAGATTATTTATATAGTACAAAAATTTTCATGCCCGTAACCTGCAACTGGTCAAAATGGTGCATTGCAAGGCAAAACTTTTTTTTAACCAAGGTTCCTCAAATGAGCTAAGTTACAGAATGCATCCAAAATCTAGAACCCATGACTCCTGTGGGATTTAAATTTGAAAAATTTGTGGTTGCATCGGTGCCCCACTTTGCCATCTAGAAATTCAGTAGGTTGGTCCTACCCTAGCCCTCTGGATGCCAGGATGAACTGGTCCCACCATTCACTGCAGGAGGGCAGTCAGACATAGTCAAGCTAGCAGGAAGTTGCAAATTACACCCACTGCTTTTTTGCCGTTAGACGTTCAGTTTCTCTGTTTAGGTAAGAAAAAGGCTGCCACAAAAAAAAAGGGAGTCAAGCTATTCTCCAAAGCACCTGAGAGGAGGACAAGAAGCAATGGGTGGAAAGTAATCAAGGAGAGAAACAACTTAGAACTAAGGAGAAATTTCCTGACAATTGGAACAATTAATCAGTGGAACAGCTTGCCTCTGACTGTAAATGCTCCAACACCAGAAATTTTTAAGAAGAGATTGGATAACCATTTGTCTGAAGAGGTGTAGGGTTTCCTGCCTAAACAGGGGATTGGACTAGAAGATCTCCAAGGTCCCTTCCAACTCTGTTATTCTATTCTATTCTATTCTGTTCTGTTCTGTTCTAAAATGTCTCCGAAATTATGACACAACCGATAACAGCTCTAAAAAAAGGTAAAGGCTTCCTTGTCTACTCGTGTCCAACTCTAGGGCAAAGTGCCCATCTCTGTTTCTTGGGAGAGAACCAGTGTTGTCCAAACACATTTCCCGTGGTCATGTGGCCAGCATGGCTATATGCCAATAGTGCATGGAACACTGCTACCTTCCCACCAAAATGGTACTTATTAATCTACTCACATTTGCATGCTTTCAAACTGCTAGGTGGGCAGAAGCTGCGGCAATCAATGGGAGTTCATCCCGTCATGCAACGATCGGGTCTCAAACTCTGGCTGACAGTTTTTCAGCTGATAAGCTCAGTGTCTTTAATTGCTGACACCCATTTTAACATTCTAGTATACTTTTGTGTCTTGATACTTTGTAACCTTCAACTGGGTGAAATGCTACATCACAGGCCAAAACTTTGTCAACAAAGATCCCTCAAATCAGCTAACTTACAGAATGCCAGGACCCATTACTGAAGAGCCGCAGTGGTGCAGGAGTTAGAATGCAGTACTGCAGGCTGCTTCTGCTGACTGCCAGCTGACTGCAATTTGGCAGATCGAATCTCACCGGGCTCAAGGTTGACTCAGCTTTTCATCCTTCCGAGATGTTTAAAGTGAGGACCCAGATTGTTGGGGGTGATATGCGGACTCTGTAAACCCATTTAGAGAGGGCTGTAAAAGTACTGTGTAGCGGTACATAAGTCTTAAGTGCTATTGCTATTGCTACTTCCAAGGGAATGAAATTTGGGGGAAATTTTGACATTTTAGCGGCACTGCACTGTTCAGTGTTGCCATGGTCGGCTGTGGTAAGATGATCTTCCTTTTCAATATTCCCTGACAGCTTCTCACAAGTCCACAGGGAGCTTGGAAGGAACGGATATGATAGCTGACACTCCTTGTCACCTTCCCACTAGCAAAGTTTTTGCTTATAGGAAGCTTGCAGGGAGATCAATGGAAAAATTATGCATGCTCCCTCAGTTCCTTGGCACTTCTACACCTGTTGGCCACTCATTCACTGCCTCCCTTCTGGCAGCACACACTTACCAGCATGATAGGAAGGAGGGGGAACAGGGAGGAAAAAGGGGAAGCTACTCCTTTGTATCTTTTTTCAATTTTTCATTTAAAAATCAACACTTTGTTCTGTTCTTGCACTTTTAACTTTCTCTTGGATTTGTTTTCTTTTTTCCTTTATATATTAATTTCTGTTAGGTTTATATTTAGGCTTAATAAAATCTTTCATAAGATTGTATGTATAAAATAATTGATACATTGCTTGGGAGGAAAAAAAAAGAAATTCAAACCAGAATCAAACCTATCATCAGAGAATTCAGAGTAAACTCTGCACAATCATAGGGAGAGAAGAGCCACACGTGGGCCCTTGGAAAATTTGGATGTGGCTCTCAAAGTCACTTGTGAGGTTGATCAACAGCCTACAACTCTTAACATGAAAAGACAAATCATTAAAAATACTAGACAGAAAATGTATAAAGTATACTTAATATGCTGATGTTTATACTGTTCTGACCCAAGCTTCGTCAGACATCATTAAACAAAAACTTATTTTAAAAGCAAAACCTATTTTAATGCAATGCTGGGAATTACTTTCGTTCACAGCCAGAACCAATCCCAAGATAAGCACACACCTGTCAGTGCTGTGGAATGCTGCCAAAAACAGAAGTATCCAAATTAATTATAACAGAAACCACCCGAAGTACCAGAAAAAAAATGACCAGAATACACAGAGCTTCAAGGAGGACTCAGAATCTATTGAACTGCTTTGCTTCCTGCAAAGCTTTCGCCATTGAGGTCTGACTTTTATCCCTTATGGGAGGGGCAATCACCTCCCAGCCTTACTCCCTAGTCGCCCCTTCTGTTTCAGCTGCTCTCACCTTCTAGCAGCTCTGCGCACATGTTCACTGGGAACAGGCTCCCCTGGGTCCTCTGCTTTGCTGCTGCAAGGCTCCAAAGGCAGCACCCCACTCCCAGATGGTCCTGGCCCCGTCCCTGAATCGGACGCAGGACCCTCATCCAAGTCTTCTCCAGACTCCCTGACTGGTTCCCTTTCTTCCTCACTGTCTGATACTGCTGCCATCTGCTGGCGATCCACAACACATGCTACTTGAAAATCAAATTTTAATTTCCTCCTCGGCACAACCAGTTTTTGAAAGATAGGATATTGCCTACCCTCAAAGGCCAGGTGTGATCACAGATAAATTAGTAGTGAATTGGCGTATGCAAATACTTCCTTTTGTGGGAAACTAAAATGAACCATCACACACTCCAGTTAATTTTCCATGCACTTTCCTTCATGGGTAATCAGATCAAATCCCCAAAATGAAAGCTTTTACCACATTTATGCATTTACCCTATATAGTTAATTTTCACTGTGGATTTTTTGATGGGAAATAAGGTGAGAATTTTGAGTGAAACCCTTTCCACATGCTAGGCACTTATATTGTCGCTGCCCTGTGTGGATCCTTTTATGGGAAGCAAGATTGCTGGAGTGGTTGAAACTTTTTCCACACTCTACACAGTGATAAGGTTTTTCTCCTGTGTGGATCCTTTTGTGGGAAGTGAGTGTGCTAGGGTGACTGAAACTCTTTCCACACTCTGTGCATTGATAGGGTTTCTCTCCTGTGTGGGTCCTTTTGTGAGAAGTGAGGGTGCTAGGATGATTGAAGCTCTTCCCACAGTCCATGCACTGATAGGGTTTCTCCCCTGTATGGACCGCTTTATGGAAAGCAAAGGTGCTAGAAAGATTGAAGCTCTTTCCACAGTCCGGGCATTGATAGGGTTTTTCCCCTGTGTGAATTCTTCTATGGGAAGTAAGATAACTACTTGTCCGGAAGCTACTTCCACACTCTATGCATTTATATGGCTTCTCGCCGGTGTGGATCCTTTTGTGGGAAGTTAAAGAACTGTTTGTCCTGAAGCTCTTTCCACATTCCAAACATTTATATGATTTCTCCCCTGTGTGGATGGTTTTATGGGAAGTAAGGGTATTGTAGTGAGTGAAGCTCTTTCTGCATTCCATGCACTGATGTGGTTTCTCTCCTGTGTGGATCCTTTTATGGGAAGTAAGATCTGTGCTCCTTATGAAGCTCTTTCCACAATCCGTGCATTTATGCGGTTTCTCCTTTTTGTGGATACTCTTATGGGTACTCAGATTACTAGAGTGACTGTAGCTCTTTCCGCACTCTGTGCATTTATAGGGCTTCTCCCCTGTGTGGATCCTTTTATGAGCAGTAAGATCTGTACTCTTTGTGAATCTCTTGCCACACTCCGAGCATTCATACGGTTTCTCCCCTGTGTGGATTCTGATATGGTTGACAAGTTTATCACTCCTCGTGAAGCTCTTTCCACACTCTGTGCATTTATATGGCTTCTCCCCTGTGTGAACTCTAGTGTGGGCGATAAGTTTATCGTTCCTCGTGAAGCACTTTCCGCAGTCTGTGCAATTGTATGGTTTCTCCCCTGTATGAATTCTTAAATGGGTGATAAGTCTGTCATTCCTTGTGAAGCTCCTCTCACAAACTATACATTTGTATGAATTCTCTTCAAGGCGGTTCATTTTATGGGAAATAGGTTTGCAGAGGTAGTTGAAGTTGTTTTCATAATCCTTACATTCTAATGCATTTTTCTCCATTTCATCCCCCCAATAAGATGGAGGATTCTGATCACACCAGTTCCTTCTCTGTGTCCATTCACATGGGTGAGTGAAGTTTGATTGTTCTTCAAATATTTTATTAAAGTCTAAATCCTGCCCCATCCTCTTTCTATCAAGATCTTCTTGGGTCAGCAAATCATAGATTTCCAGACATAAAGGAGAATGGTTTATTCCCTGTTGATCGTTTATTTGGATTCCATCTTCACTTATTGGTTGCCATTGATTTTGGATGGTTTCTTCTCCCACTTTAACCTTAAAAACCTGTAAAGGTTTATCTTCGGGTTCCTGGTAAATGTCATTCTTCTGCTCATTACCTGATTAAGAGAGAAAAAACAATGGAAAAAAGTTATTCCTTCTCTTTCTCATAGAGAAGCCTCATGTAAATAACATGGGACAACCAAGAAATCAAACAACCATATTCAAATTATCCTATTTCAAATACACGCAAAGACCCGAGTCTCCGGAGAAAGCTCTACCGCTGGAAAGTTGGAAGATCAGTCTTTTTCGCATAAAGAAAAATACAACCATAATAAAGTGGATGGATTTACTTCCAGTGGCAATGAGTATAGTGCTGTGAGCCATTGTAGTGCAGTGGTTAGAATGAATACTTCAGGCTACTTCTGCTGACTGCCGACTGCCTGCAATTCGGCACTACGATCCTGACCTGCTCAAGGTTTTGGGGTAACTGCTGGAATCCTGACAGCCTCGGCCTTCCATATTTTCAAGGTTGGTAAAATGAGGACCCAGATTATTGGGGGCAATATGGTGACTCTGTAAACCTCTTAGAGAGGGCTGCAGAGCACTGTGACGTGGTATATAAATCTAAGTGCTATTGCTATAAGACCTCAAAACCCAAATCAACATGAAGAAAATCTTATGTGTTTTCAGTCAATCAATCAACCAATCAATCCCACATTTACATTTAATGGAGGAATCCTGAGTTCTAATACTCTGAGTGAGCAAAACATTTTTTTAAATTTTCATTTTTTGCATTGCCCATCGTGAATCCCTGGACACATGTTTGATCCAAATTAAAGAATCAAAATCACTATCAACTCTTAGTTCTTCACAAGGTGGCTGCCAGAATATGAGGCCGTTTTCTCTATGTCTCAGGAGGAAACACTTGTGCACAACTTGGAGAAGAAAGCCTTATATAGCCAGCAACTACCTTATAAGAAGATGGCAAAGGTGAGCTAGGGCAGCAGGGGCCACAGAGTACAGGGGTCCAAAAAAGATATAAAAGGGGAAGATAGCTGTGGGGGGGGGGGTGGAAGTAAAGTGCTCCTGTGGTTGTGGATTCTGATCATCTGATTGTGGGGGAAGAACAATGACTGTAATTTCGGGGGCTGGTTGAACGTACCTTTCTTCAGCACCATTGTAACTTTGAATAATTGTTGAACAAGCGGTTATTAAGTGAGGACTACCTCTAAAGTATGAGACCACATAGAAAAATGGAATATATACCTAGGTAAGGCCTCCTTTCCTGAAGGTCAGCCTATGCAAAGCTAAATGCACTGCATAGTCGAAGGGTTGAACGCAGAACATCCAGTGAGGAAGATACCTATGCTTGAAGGTCAATAAAGACCAAGACTAATGCCTACCACCTCCAACAAATCAGTATCAAATATTAACAGGTAGCACTTTGCAAAGGCTGCCTATTTGAAGCTCACTGTCTGGATTGTAGCTCACAGATTCAAATGGCCAGCCTGGTATCTCAAGTGTAGAATACCTTAGAAAGAATCATAAAAGAAAGAACCTTCTCATCACTCCTTATCACCCATCCCCTCCCACTTGTGACTGTATGACTGTAACTTTGTCGCTTGTATCCTTATGATTTATATTGACTGGCTCCTAGGATGATTTGATTGCTTATTGTACCCTATGACTGTCATTAAGTGTTGTACCTTATGATTCTTGACGAATATATCTTTTCTCTTATGTACACTGAGAGTATTTGCACCAAGACAAATTCCTTGTGTGTTCCACTACGCTTGGCCAATAAAGAATTCTATTCTGTTCTATTCTGTTCTGTTCTGTTCTGTTCTGTTCTGTTCTGTTCCATGCTATGCTATGCTATGCTATTCTACCCTGTTTCTCCAACAATATGGCCTCCCCCAATAGGAAGTCCCAGCATGTTTTATAGGCATGAAATGAAATTAAGCCCCTCCCCCCAAATTAGGGCCTATATTAAAACATGCAAAATGGGGGGGAATGGTGGGGGGGCTTGCTGTTAGGAAGCACTTTTGTTGCACACCTGGATATGGTGCTTCCTGCGTTGACCCCAATATGAAGTGCCCCACCAACGCCGAGGTCAACATCCAAGCCGTCGCTGCCCGCCCGCCCGAAGATGCAAGGGGGGGGGGGAATTAAGTCACCCCCGAAAAGATGGCCTAGCCATTTTTTCGGGGCTCAAAAAAAAAAAAAAAAGACCCGGCCTTATTATATGAGAAACACGGTATTCTATTCTAAAACAGATGGCTTCCAATTACAAAACACCATATTTGGATAGGGGATTTCTTACACAGAGAAGCTACATTCCAGGAGGTCTCCAGCATGACTTCTCCATGCAAAGCTTTCTGTTTGGGATCAAGCAGGTCCCACTCCTCCTTGGTAAAGAAGACAAACAACTCCTTAAATGATATGGTACCCTGAAAGAGGAAGGAAAAGTTTCTTACTAATAGAAAAGCTGAAGAAAGTAAAGTTTTCTCAGAAACCTTTGAAGCAATGAAATTCACAAATGTTTTCCTGGCTGTCCCAAAGATGCTTTTTCAAGAGGCAACTGGACTTTCTAAATTTTTCTTTAAAGATGTTTTGCTTCTCATCCAAGAAGCTTCTTCAGCTCTGAGTGGATGGAGGGGAATGGAAGGAGTTACGCTCCTTGCAGATAGCTGGTCATTTGCAGTCCTTTTAGAGTAGTTGAGGCCATATGGAGGTTTATCTGCGTCACCAGGTTCACCTGAGTAGAGCAAATGGGTGTGGAGCTTTCTTGGGAGCACTGAAAGGACTGTGTTGTAGCAACACAGATAAATCTCCAAGCGGCCTCAATGACTCTCTAAAAAGAAGGCAAATGACCATCCGTCTGCAAGGAGTAGAAATCCTTCCATTTCCCCTCTATCCATTCGGAGCCGAAGAAGCTTTTTGGATGAGAAGTGAAACATCTTCGAAGAAAAACAAGGAAGTCCTGTTGCCTCTTGAAAAAAGCACCTTTGGGACAACTATGACATGGAGGACTAAGAATCTCCGGAGATATTTTCCTGGCTGGTTTCAGAATGCGAGAGAGTACAGGGAATGATTTCATTCTCCATCATCTTCTGGCACCACCTTGGTCCCAAAGGTTGACTAAATTCACTACATCTCCCAGGGCTCAATGCCCCTGAATGCCCAACCAAAAACTCATTCCTGAGCCATCAGTTCCAGCTCTTTTTTAGCATCCTCCAGAGCTGCTCCAACTCTATCCTATTGGAAAGTAGCTGACCAAGATAAGGACAAGCCAGGTGGATGTCCAGAATTGGAAACGGCACCAAATTGAAACGGAGATTAAATTTTCTGGGGGGAGGGGGTAGAGAGATGGACTGAATACTTCTTGCTTTAATGATATTTACACTTTTGGGGGGCACAGGAAATTTTCCTCCTACCTGCCCTGGAAGCCCAGCATTGGTTTCAGTTTCACCAGAAAGAGATGTTTCTCCTAACACCACCTGGTATATGATTCCGTTCTCTGCAACCAAAAGATGGAGGAAATTGTGTTTTTTTCTTAGTTAAAAAAGAATGCTTTATAAATGCAGAGGTAAAATAGAAACAAATATCGCTGGAAGCATACAGGCCATTTACTTTAGAAGAACAGGAATGAAAACCGGTTGAGGAAGAACTTCACTGCATCAGAAGGAATCCTCCCTGGGCATGGCACAAAAGCAGCACGGTCACGTAAGTAAGAAGAGTCCCTTTAATACCTCCAACTTTGCCCCCAATGTCCAGGTTACGTTCGGCTGGAGAAAAAACTCTCCCAAGAACAGTCTTTGAAATTAAGTCCGAAAACAAAGTACATACAAACTGTAAATAAAAATCCACACAAACCGCGCTGCAGCAATTAACTTGACAGGGCAGGAGAAAGAATTCCAGACTTGAAAGGCCAGAAAAATACACAGTTGAAAAGACGGCAGGAACCCAGATAAACCTCAACAGTAACAGATAACTCATGATTTGCTTCCAACAAGTTGCTGTGTGCAGCTTTCCTTTTTAAACACTGTGTTCCCAGCTGCAGCTGATGAAGGGAATCGGGGTCCTTTCCTCCCCCATAAGTCACGCAACTCACGTTGCTCCCTTTTCCATTCCTCCCTGTGTGCCCTAGGATGAAGAGGATCATCCTCCAAATTCCCTCTGCTTTGCTCTACCTCTCCCCTGCTCCGCCCAGTCAGACTGTGCCCTTCCCCACTTTCTTCCACAGCCAACGGAGCCACACTCCCACTCCCTGTCAGCTGCTCAGCCTCCCCCTCAGAATCAAATTCCGACAGGGGCATGACACTCCCTTACCTGGTGACAAATCCCAATTTAGATCCTTTGGAGAGATTCCCCCAAGGAAATTGTCCTGACGAAGATTTACTGGATCCCTTCTGGCCTTAGGAACCTCGGTGATTAACCGCAGGAAGGACGCCTCCTCCACCTGCAACTGTGGAGAGCAACAAAGAAGGGTGCGAAGTGCATGTGAAAATACAGAACCATCTTGATTTAAAAGCATTTGGGCAGGGCCATATACAAATGCCCCAAATATTTAAGACTGGAATAATTCCCACCCTGCCCCTTGAAACCAACCTGCATCTCTCCTTGGTCCTTTTCTTCTGCCTGGCTCAGGAGAAACCCTTCGGCCAAGGCCACTGCCTGGGAACTGGTCTCAGGTTCGCATTCCCGCACCCACTTCCCCATCTCCGATGGCATGATGGCCAGGAACTGCTCCAGGACCACCATGTCCAGCATCTCAGCTTTTGTGTGCTTTTCAGGGTTCAGCCATCGATTGCAAAAGTGATGAAGACGACTGCAGAGTCCTCGGGGACCCTCAGCATCCTGGTAGTGGAACTCCCTGAAGGGTTGTCTGTTTGCACCGAAAATGACTGCTTCTTCATTTTGGATCTTCAATCCTGCCTTTTCTTGAATTATCGCACTGCCTTCCATATGAAGAGAACCACAAAGTGCCAATCCTTCCCAAGCTGCTCTTCCTCGGTTCATTTTTCCCTCTGGGCTCAACTGCAATTCCCAAATAGCAAAGAAGTCTTTAAAGCTTCTTTCGTTCTCAAGTTATGAGATTTTATCCTCTTGTTCTCAGGACCGGAAATTTATAAAAATTGTAAGGATGAATTTAACAATGAGGCTGCTCATTCATCTTTCCAGCTCCATTTTTCTTGCCTCTGTACAAGGAAGAGTTTCAGAGCCGCAAATTGCCTCATATTCCCAACCTGCAATGCAAATAATGGAAAAGACCCTCCGTGTATTGTCCCAAAGGTGCTTTTTTTCCCCCAAAAGGCAACTGGCCTTTCTTTGTTTTTGCTTGAAGACATTTTGCTTCTAAAGAAGCTTCTTGGATGAGAAGTGAAACTTCTTGAAGCAAGAACAGAGAAAGTCTAGTTGCCATGTGTGTGCGTGCGTGTGTGTGTGAGAGATCCCATGACCCCTGGTGCCTCTTCCCTGCCAGAGTCTCTCCCATGCTACAAATCTAGGAAAGGAGCGAAGAGTTCTCCACTTCTCTACTCATTGCAGAATACCTTATGCCACCAGACTTGAAATTCTAGAACTAGAAAACCTAGAACTACGCCACCCTTGGTCCAATCTAAGTATAGTACATAAAATTATACATTGCAATATCCTACCTGTTAATGAATACTTCAGCTTCAACCATAACAATACAAGAGCACACAAGAGATACAAACTCAAGGTAAACCACACCAAACTTGATTGCAGGAAATACGACTTCAGCAACAGAAGTGGTCAATGTCTGGAATACTCTACCTGACTCTGTGGTTTCTTCCCCAAACACTTTAACCTTAGACTGTCTACTATTGACCTCATCCCTTTCCTAAGAGGTCTGTAGGGGGCGTGCATAAGCGCACCAACCGTCCCTGTCCTATTGTTTCTTTTTATTTTTCTTATATGTATCTATTTCATGTACTCATAACTATGTTTATACTTATATCTGTTATCTTATAATTGCTTGACAAATAAAATAAATACATAAAATAAACATACATGTCTACACATGCATACCCACACAATGTATATGCATACATACGTATATGTACATATGTATATACATTTTGTTTGTGTATATGTGTGTATACATATATATATACATACACATACATTAATCATAGTATTGCAGCTCCTTTCCTGGATCTACAGCGGGGAGGGGCGGGGGGGGGTGGTCTGTGGCAGGGAAGGGGCACTAGGGTTCGGGTGGATCAGAGGGCGCGCTGTTTCCACCTCCTCCTGCCTGGGAGGAGCTAGAGTCACTCCGGATCGAGAGACCCCTGCTTGCTCCGGCCGGAGAATAGGAGGTCCGCGGGTATCCAGAGCGAACCCCGCATCCCGGACTCACCTGCACCAGACACCCCTAAAGGCTCCAGGAGGCACTCCTGTTTCCGGCTCCGCCCACGTTCAGCCTCCAGCAGGACAGGCAGCCGAAACCCCCCACCCCACCCCGATCTCCCAGTATAAGTAGGCGAGCCACTTTCTCGCCAAGGATCCCGCCTCCCGCGTCGAGATTGGCCGAGGGGCAGGCTGGTTGGCCAATGGAAGTGCAGCGCGGGTTGAAGGCGTCTGCGGTTGCTGTGCAGACTTAAAACTGCCCGCCGCCCTCCTTGAAGTTGATCGTGGCTCGCTTCTTCTCTCGGCCGCGACCGCGAGGACCGCGCTCCCCTCAGCTCCCTTAGACCTAGCGGCTTTTTAAGCCCGCTCAAAGGAGGCAGGATGGAAGGGAACCGGCCAGGACCCAAAGCTTCATCCGAAGAGTGACTTTAGAAGTTGGGAAGCAAGGAGGAAGGAGTTCCCGCCATCCCCGGGGAGAAGCAGAGGAGCCTGAAGGAGTTTGAGAGGAAAGATTGTCGGAAAGACCCGCCATTTGGCAACGCTGAGGGGAGAAGAACTTGACCCGGGACAGATCCTGGACTAAAAACGAACCAGTAGGACAATATGGCCATCAATTATCAGTCAATGGACAAAGCTGTGGTAGAAAGTTATATTCGTAAGATAAAATTTTCCCTCATAAAAACACTGAGAAAGGAGGCATATGAATGTGCTCACTGGAAAAGGACTATAAGGTCTTGACCTATCAATGAACCAATAGACCAATACGGCCATCAATTATTGGTCAATAGACTGTTGGAAGTTAAAACCCACCCCTCTCCTAGGAAAATGGAATATTTCAGGATATACTAAAAAGGCAGAATATTTCCCCTAAAAAGAAAAGTGGAAATTCAGAGAGGCAGAAACTCAGTCCCCGCCTTTGCTAATGGGCCATTACCAGATCTGGCCTGGGCCAGTCTTATTTTACATAACAAAGATCTACTCTATAATTCTTCCAACAAGACAAGGCAGTGGTAGAAATGGAGTTTCCCTCATTAAAAACACTAAGGGAGAAGAAAGGCATATGTAAAAGTGCTGAAACTGAAGAAGAGTCATCTAATGTAAAGTCCAGACCAGTCGTGGGATTCAAAAAAATTTAGTACAGGTTCTGTGGGCGTGGCTTATTTGGTGGGCATGGCTTGGTCATGTGACTGGGCGGACATGCCTTGGTGGTCATGTGACTAGGTGGGTGTGGCCAACAATGTCACTCACAGCAAGGGGTGCCTCGCCTGGCCCTTCTCCTCCCAGCCATTCCTTGTCACACCTGGCCTCAAGGTATCTATAGTTCTGCAAAAATGTTGTTCACAGTTTTTTTACTTTATTATCTACATACTATAGATGTACTTTATTGGACCACTGAAAGGAGGAAATGGCTCACATGCTTTGCCCAAAAGGGTGATAAGCAACAGGCTTTTAAGGGGCTGCCAGTAAGAAGGGGAGGGCAATGTATTTTAGAAGGCAAACAAGAAGCAATGGATGGAAATTGAACAAAGAGAGAAGCAACCTAAAACTACGAGAAACTTCCTGACAGTGAGAACAATTAAACAGTGGACCTGCTTGTCTCCAAGAAGTTCTGGGTGCTCAATCACTGGAAGTTTTTAAGAAGACTGGATTTAAAGTTACAGTTTTTGTTGACCACACTTTGGACTTGATTCTCTGCAGCCAAAGGCTGTTCCTGGGAGAGTTTTTCTTCAACCAGAAGGTAACCAGGACACTGGGGACAAAGTTGGAGCTAATAAAGGGACTCCTACTGATTATCTGACTGTATTGCCTTTGTGCCGCACATTGGGTCATCACAACTTTGGACATTAGATAAGGTGCCCAACCAACTTTCTGAACTTCCTGCAGATGCTGAATTTATTGAAAACTGCCTTTTTTTGGGACTTAAATACTATACTAGGTAGATTTTTTTTAAAAAAAAATTAGATAATTCAACTTAATTAAATCTGGTAGTTTTAGGATCGATGTTAGGTGGTCCCATTTAATAATCAGGGAAGATCTAAAAAACAAGATAGGGACAGATCATCATGAAGAAAATCTATCTACATGATCATTAAGAGTCAACACTGACTTGATGGTACATCATTAATTGATCAATTTAATAATCAAGCAGTCATCTTTAGTTCCAATAGCAATTTAGAGACCATATTCAATCAAATTGCACTGCAGAAATCTCTAGAGACCTTGAGATTTCATGCATATTAAGGAATTCTGGTATTGCTGACTCTTGTAAGGTTGAAGCCTTGACATTGCAAGAAAAATCATTAAAAATACAAAGGAATAAATATATAGTGTATACTTATGTTGATAAACGAAAGAAAATCAAATGTACATTTTTTTTCTTGGACCCACCATCTGAAAAATGGAACACTGCTTATCATCAAAGACCATATACATGTAATGTTCAACTTACGATGAAAATTTATGCTGCTAAGTAAGACATTTACTAAGCGAGTTTTGTCCCATTTTACAATCTTTTTTGGCAGAGTTTAAGTGAATCATTCCAGTTGTTAAGCTAGTAACATGGTTGTTAAGTGAATCTGGCTTCCCTATTGACTTTGTCAAAAAGTCGCAAAAGTTGATCACCATGATCTTGGGTCACTGGTTGATCATAAGTATCAACCAGCTGCCAAGCATCGAAATGACCTTGGGGATGCTGCAACAGTCATGTGAAAAACACACATAAGTTTTCAGTGCCATTGTAACTTTGGACGGTTTTTAAATGATACAGGCTATCAAGTCACAAGAATGATAGGTCTCATCCTATTTTAAGCATTTATATAGTTAAATCCCATTGTGGCTCTCTTGTGGGAAGTAAGGTGACAACTTTGTGTAAAACACATTCCACATTCTAGGCATTTATACTGTTTCTCCCTTGTGTGGATTGTTTTATGGGAAGCAAGGGTGCTGGGATGATTAACCCTTTTCCCACACTGCAGGTATTGGTAGGGTTTTTCCCCTGTGTGAATTCTTTTGTGGTAAGTGAGATAACTGCTTGTCCTGAAACTCTTTCCACAGTCCATGCATTTATATGGCTTCTCCCCTGTATGGATCCTTTTGTGGGATGTTAAAGAACTGTTTGCACTGAAGCTCTTGCCACACTCGGGGCATTTATATGACTTCTCCCCCGTATGGATGGTTTTATGAGAAGTAAGGGTATTAGAATGAGTGAAACTCTTTCCACATTCCATACATTTATAGGGTTTCTCTCCCGTGTGGATCCTTTTATGGGAAGTAAGATCTGTGCTCCTCATAAAGCTCTTTCCACACTCCAGGCATTTATGTGGTTTTTCTCCTCTGTGAATAGTTTTATGGGTTCTAAGGCTACTGGAGTTACTGTAGCTCTTTCCGCATTCTAAGCATTTAAATGGCTTCTCCCCTGTGTGAATTCTTTTATGGGAAATCAGTGTATCATTCCTTGTGAAACTTTTTCCACACTCCATACACTGATACGGCTTCTCCCCAGTGTGGACCTTTTTATGATAGTCAAAGCTACTGCACTTGTTAAAACTCTTTCCACATTCCATGCATTTATATGGTTTCTCCCTTTTGTGGACAGTTTCATGAGATATAAGGCTACTGGAGTAACTGTAGCTCTTTCCACATTCTAAGCATTTAAATGGCTTCTCCCCTGTGTGAATTCTTTTATGGGAAATCAGTGTATCATTCCTTGTGAAACTTTTTCCACACTCCATACACTGATACGGCTTCTTCCCAGTGTGGATCCTTTTATGATAGACAGGGCTATTGCCCTGGCTAAAACTCTTTCCACATTCTATGCATTTATATGATTTCTCCCCTTTGTGGATAATTTCATGAGATATAAGGCTTTTGGAGTGACTGTAGCTCTTTCCACATTCCTTGCATTTGTATGGTTTCTCTTTCATGTGGATCCTTTTATGGGAAATAAGCATGTCCTTCCTCGTGAAGCTCTTTCCACACTCCATGCATTTATATGGTTTTTCCCCTGTACGATTTCTTACATGGGCAGTAAGTTTATCGTTCCTTGTGAAGCTCTTTCCACTCACTATACATTTGTATGGATTCTCGCCAGTGGGTTTCTTTGGATGGGAAACAAGGTTACCGGAGTAGTTGAAGTTGTTTTCATAGTCCTTACATTCAAATGCTTTTCCCCCCATCTCATCACTCCAATGAGGAGGGCAGTTCTGATTATACCTGTTCCCTTCCTGTCTCCATTCACATGGGTTACTGAAGTTTGATTGTTCTTCAAATACTTCATCACCGTCCCATCCCCTCTCCATTAAGATCTTCTTGGGCCAGCAAATCATAGATTTCCAGAGAAAAAGGAGGATTTTTCCCCCGTGGATCATTTAGCTGGATTCCGTCTTCACTTTTTGTTTGCCATTGATTCTTTTCTCCCACTTCAACTTTTAGAATCTGTATTGGTATCTCTTCTGATTGCTGATAAATCTCATTCTTCCGTTCATTGCCTGCTTGAGAGAGAAAGAAACAGTGGGGGGGAAATACAGTTAAGCCATCTGCTAGGAATGATAGTCACCTAACAGTTGGGTTGGAAATATATAAACCATGATAGTAATTTAATACTGTATCTTTTAAGAGAATGCTGTAATTGTGATTGGCTGAAGTTCCTCCAACGGCCATAAGATGGAGCCAGAAACCTGGTTTCTTTCTCCTTGCATTTCCTGTTTTGCCCTATTGTCTGATCGTCCTTCTACTTGGATTGCTGTGAGTTTTTGCAACTGTTAGCAAACCCCGTTTACTGAACTCTGTTTATGATACTTGACTTCGTTTTTGGATTATCTCTGGACTGATAATAACCGCTTTAACTGTGTATGATTTGGACTGTTCGTTGGACTTTGTTTACCCATTTACTAGAAGTAAAACCTACATTTTACTATTCAGTGTATCTGTACGCTGGTCGTGTGTTATTCAACATTACTCTCACTACGCTTCCCTGAGTGCACTCATTCTTCAAATGGGGAATACCTCAACATCTATTGAAATCATTCCTTTTTTCTAGTTTATGTCTAGGTATTATATTTACCTTAATTAAAAAAAGGACTAGCAATCTTCCAGTATTTGAGGGGCTGCCAGAAAGAAGAGGAGGTCAACCTATTCTCCAAGGCTCCTCAAGGCAGGACAAGAAGCAATGGATGGAAATTAAAGAAGAAGAGAAGCAACCTAGAACTAAGGATAAATTTCCTGATAGTTGGAACAATTGATCAGTGGAACGACTTGCCTCCAGAAGTTGTGGGCGCTCCCATAGTGGGGGTTTTTAAGAACAAAATTGAACAACCATTTTCTGAAATGGTATAGGGTCTCCTGCCAGAGCAGGGGGTTGGACTAGAATATCTGAGGTCCCTTCCAACTTTTAGTCTGTATTCTCCTAAGTATCCTACATTTCATTTTAACGGAGAGATCCATAATAGTGTTAATGAGCAAGAAACTATTTTTTTATTCACTGGTTCTATGCAATGCATGATTTTATGACATATGTCCCCTGACCAACTTTGCTCCAAGTTAAATAATTCAAATAACTATCGTCTTTCCAACAGAGCAACTTCTCTCTTCTCCAATCAGTTTGGTCTCTTCCTTCTGGCTCCAATCCAGCTTTATGATATTGTTCAAGTTTTAAAATCAAATTACTTGATTTTACATTCCATCAGATGACACAGTTCTGTAAGAGCCATTTCCTATTGACTTTTTTCTTTAAAATCCATATAATTTCAGACATGGTTTTTAATTTTTGTTCACAACCCTCAGAGTAAATTGGCATTTATTTTTTGGAGTAAACTCCTAGGATCCCTTTCCTAATGTCAGTAGAGATTTTTATCTAAAATTCCACTAAAAGATTTTAACAGCCAAGATGATCTACTGCTGTGGTGGCGAACCTATAGCACGATGCTGAAGGTGGCATGCAGACAAGTCACCCGGAATAGCCTCACTATGCATGCGCATGTGCGCCTCCGCCAGACAGGTGATTGTCAGGTATGTGCCACGCAATTGCAGGGAAGAGGCGTGCGCAAAGGGCTTGTGGGGGATCTCATGCATGCGCAAAAGCGCGCAGCACGCATACAGGGAATCGTACATGCATGTGCAGGGGCACGCATGCACATTGCATTATGGGTGAAGGCACACAAATTTCCGGCACGCGACAAGGAAAAGGTTAGCCATCACTGATCTACTGGTTAGGGAATATCATGGAAGAAACAAAATATATTCCTTCTAACTAGTTGCCATATTGAGCTATAGGTAATCCCCAACTTACAACCACAATTGAGCCCAATATTTCTGTTGCCAAGTGAGACATTTGTAAAATGAGTTCTGCCCCATTTTACTATCTTTCTTGCCACCCTTGTTAAGTGAATCACTGCAGTTGTTAAGTTAGCAACATAGTTAAGCGAATCTGGTTTTCCCATTGATTTTGCTTATCGGGTCACATAAGGTGATCACGTGACCCCAGGACACTGCAACTGAATATGAGCCAGTTGCCACTTCAGAATCATGTGAATTTTAATCACATGACTGTGGGGATGCTGCAGTGGTCTTAAAGTGTGAAAAACTCATAAGTCATCTTTTTCAGTGCCGCAATAGCAATAGCACTTAGACTTGTATACTGCTTCACAGTGCTTTTACAACCCTCTCTAAGAGATTTACAGAGTCAGCATATTTACCCACCTCGGAAGGATGGGAGGCCGAGTTAACCTTGAGCCTAGTGAGATCTGAACTGCCAAATTGCAGGCAGCCGGCAGTCAGCAGAAGCAGCCTGCAGTACTGCACTCTAACCACTGTGCCACCGTGGTTTATTATAACTTTGAACAGTCACTAAATGAATTGTTTCAAGCCGAGGACTACCTCTATCTGGACAAATTACAAAGAGGAATTATTTACCCAGAGAAGCTACATTCCTAGACATCTCCAGCATGATCTCCCCATGCAGAGCTTTCTGATCAGAATCTAGCAGATCCCACTCCTCCTCAGTGAAGCAAACGGACAACTCCTTGAAGGATATGGAACCCTGAAAGAGAAGCAAAAAATTTCTTACTAATAGGAAAGCTGGGAAAAATAAATTTCTCTCACAAGACCCGTGAAGCAGTGACATTCATAAACCTTTTCCTGGCTGTTTTCAGAATTTGAGGGAGTAAAAGGAAAGGTTTCCTTGTCCATCCTCTCTTGACACCCCCAGGGTCCGAAAGGCTGATTAACTTTATTGCATGTCCCTGGATTCAATGCCCGTGGAGGCCTAGACCACAGATTTGTTCTGGATGCATCAGTTCCAGCTTTGCCTTCCATCCCTCAGAGCTGCTCCAGCTCTATCTTTTCATTGTAAGGGAGCTGATCAAGAAAAGGATAAGCCCTCACAATGGACAAACGGCTGCAAAAGTTGATGGAGTTAACAGAAGTGGCTAAATTCACTTGCTTTGATTAAAGAAAACAACACAATTCACTTTGTTTCCACTTGGAAACCGCTTTTGTACTTGTTCTTGGGGGAGGGAATGAAACTTTGATTTTAAGTTTTGCTGATTAGAAAGAATTGTTGTTATATAAATGGCTAATCAATCAATCTATCTATCTATCTATCCACACACACACACATAAATATATATTAAAAGTTATATATGGATATAGATAGAGATAGATAGATAGATAGATAGATAGATAGATAGGTAGATAGATAGATAGATAATAGAGATAGATAGATAGAGAGAGAGAGAGAGAGAGACAGACAGACAGACAGACACATACATGCATGTAAAAAGTTGAAGTTTTACGTTACTACCTTATTCTACTGCACCCAAAGGAGTCAGAAGTCAATACTTTTCTCTCTCCCCTCTTCCCCTACACTTTTTTCTCTTCCCCTTTTCCTTCCTTATCTTCCCTTTATTTTCTTCTTTTTGTGTATTTTGTTATTTTATATTTTGATAAATTAATCAAATATTTCAAGAGGTAAGAAAAGAACAAGCCACATGGACCTGCTGAGATGGAAAGAGTCCCATGTTGGAACAAAGGTTGAAATGGAGGTGGGAGATAGCCAGGACGCTTCTTGCCTTAACCATATTTGCATTTGCGGGTGAGGGGGGCACAGGAAATTTTCCTCCTATCTGCCCTGGAAAGCCAACAGCTGCTTCTGCATTATCGGAAAGAGGAGATGTTTCTCCTATCAGCTGAGATATGTCTCTGTTCTCTGCCCCTGAAAGATGGGAGGAAATAGACTTTTAAAAAGAATGCTTTAGACGTTCAGGGAAAAACTAGAAATAAATGCTATTGTAGCACACAGGCCCATGAGTTTATTTTAAAAGATTAGGAATAAAACCCTCTGGATGCTCTTAAGAACTTCAGTGCAGAAGGCATCCCTCCCTTACCTGGTGGCATGTCTGGATTCAGATCCTTTGGAGAAATTCCTCCAATGAAATTCTCCTGACAAGGATTTAACGGATCACATCTTGCCTTAGGATGCTCAGCCATCAATTCCTGAAGGAGCGCCTCTATCTGCAACTGTGAAAAAAAGCAAAGAAAGATGTTAGAAGTACCACATGTGGGAACACAGAACCATCTATTTTAAAAAATATTTGTGGGTGGAAATATAAAAATGCCTCGAATATTCCACACTGGCATTATTCCATCACTTGTAAACAACTAGATCTGCACCTCTCCTTGCTCCTTCTCCTCCGCCTGACTCAGGAGGAAGCCTTCAGCCAGAGCCACTGCCTGGGAACTGGTTTCGGCTCCACATTCCCACAACCAATGTTTCATCTGCAGAGGCAGAATGGCCAGGAACTGCTCCAGGACTACCAAATCCAGCATCTGGGCTTTTGTATGTTTTTCTGGGTTCAGCCATTGATTGCAAACTCACAAAATTAACTCACAACACACCATGTATGTAAATATTGATTTTTGTATTTAAAAAAAAGAGCAACTTTTACCCAAAGTCAGGCAAAGCAGGCAGGCAGATTGAGTTGCTCACAGAATCATTCAGTGATCTACCTGCCATTGGCAAGATCAATCTCTCAAATTTGCTTGCCATGAGTCTGCACTGAATAATATAACCTTCAGTCCTAAGGGAGGTTCAGCTGTGCTTAAAAGCAGAGCCGAAGATCTAAAGACTAGCTAGAAAGCAAGAAATCCAACCATTTCCTGCTTCCTAAGCTAATCTTAATCTTCTGGCACAGCAGAATAGAAGATGGCCAGAAAAAGGAAAAATACCAATTTAGCAGGCAAGTTTGCAGGGTAAGGAGTGAGTGGGCGGGGAGGGTTCCCGTGCGCCATGTGGGCAGCACAGCCTTGTGTTTCTGCACAGCCTGGTTTAATTGCTTTGTGGGTGAGTACCCTGTGGGTGAGATGCTCTGCGGCCCACCAAAATTTTCTCACGGCCCGCCAGTGGGCTGCGGCCCATCGGTTGACAACCACTGGACTAGATAACCTACAAGGTCCCTTCCATCTCTATTAATCTGTAATTATAAAAATGGTGTAGTAGAGTCTCCTGCTTGGGCAGAGGTTGGACTAGAGACCTACAAAGTCCCTTCCAACTCTATTAATAATCTGTAATCTATAAAAGCCATTTTTTTTCAGTGCCATTGTAACTTTGAACGGTCACTAAATGAACTATTGTAAGTCAAGGTATTGAGTTCCCTGCATCTTCCCACCCAGCGAAGGAGGCGGTCCTCAACTTAGATTTTTTTTCGGATGCTCCACGTGAAGAAAACAGAATATTTTCTCCAAGCCTTTCCGAACAATAATTGATCAAATTTCGGGGGTGAGGGCACCGATTCGGCCAACTGTTGGGGTCCCGGATCTTGGGATTCACTTGGCAACCGCGGAGCCCAACTACATTTTTTTTATTTTTTATTTTTATTTTTTCATCGTCCCGGCTTTTCCCGGGCTTTCTCGTCCAACTTTCCCCCTGCTTTTTTTTCTCCAGGGGTAACGAAAGGGCAACTTTCGCTTTCCATCCGGAGGGAACCGAACTCAATCCGGTCCTGGAGACGATCAGACAGATTTATCTGCATTCGCGGCTGAGTAGGTCGACAGGAAGTGAGTGTCTGGACTCTCTAGGAAAAAAAGTCATCTTCCACTCACACTTCCGGGAAGCAAAGATTCGGGCATTCCTCGCAGAAACATGGAGATTTGGTGAGGCTGGAAGCGCCTTCTGAGCGCTCAGCGGCAATATCTGCGTTGCTTCATCACAAGAAGCGGATGTTCCGATGAGGCTCCGCGGTTGGAATAAAGTTTCCACTGCCTAGATCGCAGTGGCTGGGGAAACGGGTGGGTCGTGCTTCCCCCGTTTATATATTTATATATTCCTGATTGCTTCCCCTTTCAAGGGATGCGGGCAGGGAAACGGGCAATTTGTCGCATCTCAGGAGAGAGCAAAAGCAATCCATTGTCTACAGAATCTACAGAAGTGAAAGCTGAATTTATGTATCAAGAGGTTTCAGGTGATCTCAGAAAGTTTCAACAAACCCTATGGGTTTGTTAATAAAAGTATAGATCTTTTTGTAAAACTACGTGAAGCTGTTGGAGGATCTGCTTTTAATTACTTTTTAAATGACAACTTTGGTCCCTTCCTCCTGCGGTGTAGAGCTGCTATAGACTACTGTACTGTAAACGATGCAAAATTAACTAAGAAAAATCCCTCAGAGGTCAGTGTAGAGCTCTGCCAAGAGAATAGCAGGAAGGGACCTCAGAAGTCTTCTAATACAGTCTCCTGCTCAAGCAAGAAGCCGCATACCATTTAAGACAAATGATTGTCCAATCTTTTTTTGGCTTCCCAGCCGATAAAATTATCTTGTACTCAAATCTCTCAAGGATTCTCGGAGCAAAGATTTGCTTGCAATGAGAGAGTTCCATTTAGGAGAAATAGAGTCCAGTCCCCCATCTAAAAAGCCCTTTGATTGCTGATGGTCTCCCCAAAACATTAACTCTGGTTGAAACATTATTAGAAAAAAAAATTGGGGCTAGGATATAATATATGTCATATATTAATACTCTTTTTCTTTTTGATCATAGATTGGGAGCTGGATGTATGCTGTTTTATCTGCAAACCGTTCCATAGAAACAAAAACTTGTCGCCAAAGAGAGCTCACCGGTCTGTTTGGATTCCTCACTGGACCTTTTCAGACATTTTGATTCTATAGATGGAAGAAGGTTTGGAGTCCCTTTACCCATTGGGAATTTCGATTGAGCATAGGTGGAAAATGGATAGAAAAACATCAGAATGTGAGGGAACAGCCGTAGGCCCTCTCCTTCCGAGGGAGACCAGTCTGAACATTTGGGAAACACCCAAACAGAAGATCCCAGATGAAGAAAAAATAAGCACTGACATCCAGCGACAAATGTTTAGAGAGTTCTGCTACCAGGAGATTAAGGGCCCCCGAGAAATATGCAGCCACCTTCATTATCTTTGTTCCCAGTGGCTGCAGCCAGAGAGAAATTCAAAGTCTCGGATACTGGACATGGTGATCCTGGAGCAACTCTTATCTATCCTGCCCCCAGAGATCAAGAACTGGGTCAAGGAATGTGGAGTGGAGACTAGTTCTCAGGCAGTAGCTCTGGCAGAAAGCTTTCTTCTGAGCCAATTGGAGGAGAAGAAGCAGGAAGAGACAAAGGTCGGATTGTCCCAAGAGAGTGATAATAAAAATCTCAAAATTTAAGTATACAGTTATTTCAAACCATTTTGGGGCTGGCCATATAATAGTCTTGACTCAGGCCAGCCTTAAAATGGAGGGATCTTGCTCTTATTGCCCAAATTAGATGGGAGCTTAAGTTTCTCAGTCCTTTCTGTTATTAATTATATGTATAAGGAAGGAGTATAACTTCTTAAAGTATTGGTTGCCTTTTCTGAACATTTCGCAGGAGTTGGGAGAAACCCAAGCTCTTCTCCCACAGATGAACCTGGAGCAGAAGGGGAGGTGAGAGGGAAGTTGGAAATATATTTGTCCAATTTACGTTAAACCCATTCCCTTCTGATGTCTACAGTTGCAAGCGAAGACGTCCTGTCTTAATTTGGTCACTGAATGCTGTGAAGGAAGTGGGAATCTGTTCATACCTTCTAGGGATCCATTCTTAGGAGACGTCTCCCAAAAGGATCCAGTTCGGGACAGACCACCAGGTAAGGAATAATTTATTCTAACGGCAAAAAATGATCAAGAGCTCTCCAAACTACAGGTAATCCTCAACTTACAACCATTCATTTAGTGATCGTTGAAATTACGATGAAAAATGTGACTTTTTCATACTTATGACCATTGCAGTATCCCTCTGGTCTCGTGATTTGAATTCGGATGCTTGGCAACTGGTTCATGTTTATGATGGTTGCAATGTCCTAGAGTCATGTGATCACCTTTTGCGACTTCTGACAAAGTCAGAGGAAAAGCCAGATTCACTTAACCAACTGTGTTACTAACTTAACCACTTCAGTTATTCGCTTAACAACTGTGGCAAGAAAAGCCATAAAATGGGATAAAATTCACTTAGCAAGTTTCTTGCTTAGCAACGGAAATTATGGGCTCGGTTGTGGTTGTAAGTCAAGGACTATCTGCACTTCCATTCATGAGCTTCTTTTGCAACCGAACTTTGCTCCTCTTGGCACAAATTATTTAGATTCCCCCAGAATATACTGTATTAAGTATATTCTTTAAAAATGTCAATTTCTTTCATCTTTGTCCTCCCCACAGAGAACAAAACAATGAATCCGCTCTCACTAGGAAATCAAGCATCTCTTGCTGATGGAGTGGAAACAAGGACTATCCTTCCAGCTCAGGTAGGAAGAAAATTTTCCCCCTCCTCGGAACTGCATACGTGATTGAATTAAAATGCATTCCTTCAACTGCTAAAACTGTATTTCTAATCTAGAATCAGTCCTTTTCCTGACCAATAGCACTGTATGAATGAAGTTCACTTGATCAGCTGCCATCCAGCCACCTTCTGGAATAGGAGCAGCTCTGGTGGATGTAAGAAACAGCTCAGGATGGGGAAAATCTGGAATGATATTTTATTCATGCATTAATCGATCAAATCCTGTGGAAATATTAATCAGCCTTTATCTCCAGTGTGATTTCAGCCAGTGGACGTGAGCTATGTCCAGTAATATCCTTAATTCTGAAACTTGTCAGAAAAAAAATATGTTTATTTTATTGCAAGTTTCTGCTCTGGAGATTTCTTAGAGATCTTGAAAGACTTCTCAGTCTGTCTGTTAATAAAGAATTTATTTATTCCTCTTTCAGGATTCCATATCCTTCAAGGAGGTGGCCATCTATTTCACCAAGGAGGAGTGGGCTCTGCTAGACCCTGATCAGAAAGCTCTGCATGAAGAAATCATGTTGGAGACTTGTAGGAATGTGGCTTTTCTGAGTAAGAGTTTCTTTGCTTTCTGTTCAAATAGTTGGGTTAGGTATTTTCTTGTTGGACGGAACCTAATTATTTGTAGTTTTCTGACCTTCTTGGTAGACCAGATCAAAAAACAGATCCTGTGGGAATTTCACAAATTCTGTTTTATTGTGCAATGTAGGAACAGAAACTTGAAAGTTTCTGTTTGTGCCCTCTCCTCCTAAACAAAGTTAAGGCAGGTTTATTTTGCATTCCTTTTTCACACTTGCTTTAATCTCAGGTCATTCCTAAATTCCTTTAGTAGACATAATGTCCAGATATACACATTGCATATTGGGCTGGACGGAAAGTGGTGCATTGCAGGGGTCTTGACATGCTGTCTGGAGGCTGCCAACATCTGGGTGGACTAAAATAGGAGCACACTCAAGAAAGATAGAATTATACCAAACTAGAAATCAGCAAGTTCTAAAATGATTGTCCCCAAAGTGCTTTTCCAAAAGACAATTGGGACTCCCTTGGTTTTTTCTTGAAAACATTTCGCTTCTCACCCAAGTTCTGAAGAAGCTTCTTGGATGAGAAGCCAAATGTTTTCAAGGGGAAAAACAGGAAAATCCAGTTGCCTTTTGGAAAAGCACCTTTGGAGCAATCGTGACCTGGATGATTGAGAATCTCCATGGAAACTTCTGGAATAATTCACATTGTGATTGCAGGTGGGATTGTGCTCCACAAAACAATAGAATGACCTGCAATTTGACAGCAGTGGCAACAGATGCCATGTAGGTATTTGCCTAGCTTCAGCAGGTGTGACTGTTGCAGCCTTTTAGGGAAAATAAGGGTTCTGTGAATGGCTCATGCTATTGTCATTTCTTAGCTAGATTGCTGCAACTCACTCTACATGCAGCTGTCCTTGAAGACCAACCAAAAGCCTTAGGTTCAAACATGCGACTGCATTATAATTAATATGCTAAGAAGCTGCACTGGATACAAGTTACTTTCTAAGTGCAATTCAAGGGGTTTGTTGTAATTTTTTAAGGCCGTGAACATGTCCCTAAAAGATTAAGTGCTAGAAAGAAGTACAGTAGTACCTTGATACTCAACTGCTTTGAAACTGGTTGAATTTGGTACTCAAATGAATTTTGATACAAAACATTTGTCCTGGTGGTCATCATTGGCTTGGTACTCAACACACCACCTAGAACTTGTCAGTGTCGGCGGTCTTGTGACTCACTACATTATTCCTTACGGGAAAATTTTGTTTGGTACTCGTTTTTTTGTATTCATCATGCCTCCTGGAACCAATTAACAAGGAATACCAAGCTACCGCTGTACTTCTTTAACACAATGTAATGATAATTTGGAATATTTTGTCTTGATTCGTTCTTTTTCTCCCAAATAGGTAACGAGCGGAAGAACAAACAGGAAACAGAGACAGAGCCATTGCGAGTCATCAAGGTTGAAGTGGGAGAAGGGACATTTCAGGATCAGTGTCCCTCAAAAAATCCAGAGGAAATTCAAGTAAACATTCGGAGGCATAAAAATACCCATTCGTGTCCTAAAATCTATGACTTCCCGACCCCCAAAGATATTAAAACAGAGAGAAGGCGACAGTGTTTAGATTTTCAGAAAATATTTGAAGATCAATCCGATTTAAGCGAACAATGCGAATGGAAAGATGATGGGGGAAAGTACAGGAGGTTTTGCTCTTTTACTTTGCATCAACAAGATTACCTGGGAAAGAAACCATTTAAATGCAAAGTATGCAGGAAAAGCTTCAGCAAGTACAGTAAAATTATTGCACACGAAAGAATCCACACAGGGGAGAAGCCATTTAAATGCATGGAATGTGGTAAGAGCTTTACGCAGAGTAGTCACCTTACTTCCCATAAAAGGATCCACACAGGAGAGAAGCCTTATAAATGCTTGCAATGTGGAAAGAGCTTTACTCAAAATAGTCACCTTACTTACCACAAACGGCTTCACTCGGGGGAGAAACCGTATAAATGCACCGAGTGTGGAAAGAGCTTTGCTGATTCTAGTTCCCTTCTTGTGCACAAAAGGATCCACACCGGGGAGAAACCTTACAAATGCACGGAATGTGGCAAGAACTTCACCTTGAGTAGTCACCTTACTTCCCATAAAAGAATCCACACAGGAGAGAAACCATTTCAGTGCACGGAATGTGGAAAGAGCTTCAGTACGAAGAGTTCTCTTAAATTTCATAAAAAGATCCATACAGGAGAAAGACCGTATGTATGCGTGGAATGTGGAAAGAGCTTCAAGCGGATCGCTGATCTAACTCGACATGACAGAACACATAGAAAAGAAGTTCCGTACAAGTCTACCAGGTGTGGTAAAAGCTTCCATAACAGCCGACGCCTTACGTCGCGTGAAAGAATAGAAGAGCCATTTGAATATAGACAGTCTGGGGACGAGCTTCCCATTGATTATGTTGACTAATTACTAATAAACGAGAATATATTTTAAAATTTTAATAATTAATAAAGGAAACTAATAAGCAGTGAAGTGTGACAGCTCTTAGCAGCCACATGCTTGGATTTTCTCCGTTCAAGTCTGTCCTGAGGTATGGATGTTAATCACCACAAAGAATTCATACAAAGGAAATGCTGTATAAATTCACTGAATATGAGGGGGAAATTCAGTGAAAATATGTCTCTCTTTTTTTCTTTTTACAATCCTGTAATCCCTTTTTTTGGACTGGACTGGACTGAACTGGCCAGATGCCCTTCCTGACGTCTACATGGAGTTTACAGCAGATATTTTCTCTTTGCACCCTGATAGAGAAACATCTGCCACTACCTAGGGTTGAACTCTTCAGCCTTCTGCGAGGGAGGCAAGCATCTTCACTTCTAGCCATCATGCTAGTGACATTTCTCTTATTTCCCATAAAAAGATCCACACAGGAAAGATGTCTTAAATGTCTGGAATGTGGAAAAAGCTTCAGAGGAGTAATCTTAATGCCTGCAAGAAGGATCCACAGAGGGGAGAACCCGAATAGATGCAGTTAATGTGGAACGTGCTTCAGTATTAACAGATTACTTTATAGGCAGTCCTCAGCGTACAACTATTTGTTTAGTGACTGTCCGAAGTATCACAGCACTGAAAAAACTGGCTTAAAACCAGATCTCGCACTTATAACTATTACAGTATCTGCATGATCATGTGATCAAAATTTGGGGGTAGGCAACGAAATATGTATTTATGATAGTTGCGGTGTTCCGGAGTCATGTGATTATCATTTGTGACCTTCTCAACTGGCTTCTGACAAGCAAAGTCAATGGGGAAATCAAGGTTCTCTTAATGATGATATGATTCATTCAACAGCTGCACCGATTTGTGGCAAAAGGTGTAAAATCAGGTGCAACTCACTTAACAACCGCTTTGCTTAGCAATGGAAATTCTGATCCTAATGGTGGTGATAAGTCGAGGACTATCTGTATATATGAAAATAAAGGCCAAAAGGAAAGAAACCACACAAGTTACGGAGACTGAATAGAACTTTGTTCATTGTAGTAACCTAATTTCCCATAAATGAAACCACACGGAAAATAAGTTCTAAAGTATGGGAAGTGCTTCAGGTGAATGTTAATTTTGCATGACCTCAAAAACAAAAAAAACAGGAGGAAACTGCATACTACAAACATCTACTAATTTTTGATACCTTGAACTATATCTGGTCTTTGATGGTGAAGTTGACTTTAGAAACTGAATGGATCCAGAACACAGTTTAATTTTAACTTCCTTTTATTTATCTTTCATTTGTCAAAATTAAATGAAAGGGTCCTAAAGAATTAAAAAATAACAACTTGGTGGATTATGTGGAATGATGGTTGAATTTTGCTACAAATATTAAAGGTAGGTGCGATGGGAACGTTCAATATTACTGATTGCATTTGTAAAGGTGTTACTTATTACTACTTCATTAGCACTTGGTGAACTTCGAATGTTCTTTGAAACTAACCATATTCCATCCTGGTTATTAATTCTTGGTGGGCCTGGAAGAAATTCTAGTGTTGTCGGCAGAAGGATTTCCAGGTTGCTAAAAAAATTGAATACAATCAACCATTGCTGAGATCAGCTTACCTTTAATTATGTTTTACATGGTTCATTTGTAATTTGTTCTTGCTTGTGTATTACAGATGGATTTTTCTATAAAACTCTTCAAATGATTGTTACGTGTTCACAGTGTTGATAATCTAATTCAGTCAGACTGCTTAGGAACTCGGTTTTGTTCCCTAAAAGTTATGAAGAAAGAATCTATATATAGTCTAGGGCCATGATAGTGAACCGCTGGCACGTGTGCCACAGGTGACATGCAGAGCCATTTGTGTGGGCA
Source organism: Pseudonaja textilis (assembly GCF_049901715.1). Classification (NCBI taxonomy): domain Eukaryota; kingdom Metazoa; phylum Chordata; class Lepidosauria; order Squamata; family Elapidae; genus Pseudonaja; species Pseudonaja textilis. Next base: position 7,230,454 of record NC_141991.1, read on the forward strand.
CGCAAGCCCCAGCCAAACTTACCTGCATTGCACATGCAAGCCTCCCACATGATTTTCGGCCTGTTTGAGGCCTTTTTCACCCTCCCGAGGGCTCGAGAGAAGTCTCTGCAGCCTTTGGAGGCCGAAAAACAGGCCTTCTGGAAATACCGGAAGTGCCAAAACCGAAAGTATCAAAATGGGCCCATTTTTTGGCCTCCAAAGGTTTGCAGAGGCTTCCCTTGAGCCCCCGGGAGGCAGGGAAAACGGCCTCAAACGGGCTGAAAATCAGCTGGGAGGCATGCGCAGTGCAGCTAAGGGGGAATGTTGCACACGCAGAAGGGCAGGGCGCCTTGCATTGTGGGTGTTGGCACACGTGCGCTTTCAGCACACCACAATAAAAACCATCACTGGTTTAGGGCTCTATACTTTTACTGTGTGTATTACCTTTCAGGCAGAAACTCTCACCATTTTCAGGAGGGGCTTTTCATGTTTTCATTGATACACTATTAAACTGGTGCTGGTTCTTCGTGACCACATAATTTTTTCCCATGGTGATCTGCCCCTAATGTGTAGTCTTTCAGATCTCATTTTATGAGTAATGTACGATTGATTTTTGCTTTTCTCTGGGGAATCTTTTCTTTTTTGGATTGTGGATTCTGACAGGTGCTGACAAAGCACTAAGCAGTAAACTGACCTACCAGTAGTTTGTGGTTGATGTAAGTATTCACCATAGTGAAAATCAAGTTATGGTGAGATGTTCCCAAGGACTTTTTTAAACTTGTCAAATGGCCTACTTGGTTTGTTTAAGAAAGAAAGAGATTGAAAAAAGACCTGAAAGCATGAATAGAAGAGATGATTCCACCAGACTGTCAACTATTTGGAAGCCTGCACTCACAAACAAAAAAATCTCCACACCACTAGCCAGGCAAACACCTGGGCACAAACAGATCCCCCCTGATACCTCCAGCTCAAATACACCCCAACCAGGCACCCAGATGAAACCTAGCTTCCTAACAAATGATAGCCATCCATTTACTTGGAGCCAAGTTGCACTAAAAGCCTCCAATATAGGAACACAATGTTGCCAGCCAATCAAGACACAAAAAAAGCCACAAAACAGACAGAAGATATTAGAAACACCAATCAAGCAGAACACAGCAAACTCCAAGACCAATAAACACAGACCAAGACTCCCAACCAATCAGAATGAAGAAAAAACCATTCTGGCACAGCAGTAGGCTAGCCCCAAATTTAAAACTGAAACAGCTGTGATAGTCTGACTCACAGACAAACACAATACACAAGCCTGATGATGGCAGATGAGATTCTGCCGAAACGTCGCTACAACTTTAAAAGCCCAACTATAATGACGTGGGAAAATACCCGAACAAAGCTATTCATGTAAGTACCCATGAAAACTTAAGAAAACAAATATAACTATCGATCGATCGATCGATCGATAGATAGATATAGATATATATGTGTGTGTGTGTGAAATACCACTCCCTCATCATCACAAAATATCCAGAACCATAAAGCCTACAAACTTGAAATTTGGTACATACAGTATGTTCCTCTGGGCTTCTAGGTGCTCACTAAGAAAGGGTTTTTTGAAATGACCATCAGAGCATTAGTATTTCATATATTATTATTATTAACACGCTCTGATGCTAAGGAGTTCTACTCCCCCTCCCCACCTGAAAAGAAATCTATTCCAAATGCAAAACACAAGCAGAGGAGTTTCAGTTTCACAGCACTAAGCAGCTTTAGTACAGAACAGTTAAGCCATGCCCAAGCTCCTTGCTGTCTCCTTGCTCACACAGCAAATACTGTTTCAGTTTCCGAACAGCCCTTAACTCTCACTGTCAGGACACTAGCCAGATGAATACCGATGGATGCTGGTAGGCAGAGGCAGATTTTTTTCCCCTTATTTTCCTCCCCCAAAACTAAGCCTGATCACACAGTTTCGTAGTGAAGCACAGGTATCCAGCTAGTTTTTAATATGTGGAACAATGACAGTGAGGGAGGTACATTTCTTCTATAGTATAATTAAAAGATTACAATAATAAAGTGATAAAATATAGCCTACCCAAGAACTGGACCACAATAACTTTCTGGGACCTCAAATTGTCTTATGAAGTTCTGTCTTCTGGGCAAATCCATGACTTTTTTTCTTTAGTATTTAATCAACATAAATAGGCAGAAAATTTAATTTCCAAGCATTTTACCACAATATGTTTAATGAAAAGAAGGACTAGGGGAGACATGATAGCAGTCTTCCAATATCTCAGAGGCTGTCACAGAGAAGAGGGGGTCAACCTATTCTCCAAAGCACCTGAAGGCAGGACAAGAAGCAAAACTCATCAAGGAGAAAAACTCATCAAGGAAAAAAACAACCTAGAACTGAGGATAAATTTCGTGACAGAACAATTAATCAGTGGAACAACTTGACTCCAGAAGTTGTGAATGCTCCAACACTGGAGGTTTTCCAGAAGAGATTGGAGAACCATTTGTCTGAAATGGTATAAAGCTTTCTGCATGAGCAGAGGGTTGGACTAGAAGACCTCAAAGGTCCCTTCCAACTTTGCTATTCTATTCTATTCCCATTCCCTACTCTTCTCTTCTTATTCTCTATTCTATTCCTTCTTATTCTCTATTCTATTCCTATTCTATCTCTATTCTCTTCTCTCCCTCTGTTCTATTCCTATTCCTATTCTAGTCTTTTCCTATTCCTATTCTCTCTTCTCTTTTCTTCACTCCTCTCCTCTTCTTATTCTCTATTCTATTCCTATTCTCTCCTCTCCTCATTCTCTATTCTATTCCTATTCTCTATTCTATTCTCTCCCTCTATTCTATTCCTATTCTCTCTCCTCTCCTTATTCTCTATTCTATTCCTATTCTCTATTCTCCTCTCTCCCTCTATTCTATTCCTATTCTATCTTCTTATTCTCTGTTCTATTCTATTCTATTCTATTCTATTCCCTTTATTCTATTCCTATTCTCTCTCCTCTCTCTTCTTATTTCTATTCTATTTCTATTCTATTCTATTCTATTCTCTTCTCTTCTTCTTCTCTCTTCTATTCCTATTTTATTCCTATTTCTATTCCTATTCTCTCTTCTCTTCCTCTTCTCTCTTCCTATTCCTATTCTATTCTTTTCCTATTCCTATTCTCTCTTCTCTTTTCTTCTCTCCCTATTCTCTCTTCTCGTCCTATTCTTCTCTTCCTCTTCCTCTTCTATTCTCTATTCCCTGTTCCCATTCCTTTTTCTATCCTATCCTCTGGGCACCAAGTGGGCACTTCCTGACCTCGATTCCTGCGGGCGTTGCAAATGGCCTTCGCTAGATGGAGCCCTCCTGCAACCTTCGGCAACCAACAACTGCATCCTCGTTTCCCAGTTCAGGCAAAGCCGAACAAAGAATTGAGCTCCGGGGAAGCATCAGGCCAGGACCTTCAAAGGCGAGGGGGGTGGGCAGGAAGTGACCATCCACACCCGCCCGTGGGGCTTTCTAGGAAGAGTTTTTCTCTCTCTCTCTGCTTTTAACGCTAGCCAGCGGAGAGCAAAGAAGTGGGGGTGCAAATCCTCGTGGGAAAGGAGGTCTCCCCGCTGGGTTACAGCTGAGCTGCTTAGCAAAGCAAGAGAGTGACTAAGAGGAAGCTGAGCCCAAATTCTCCCCCCAGGTCTTTCTCTGAGACCCAGAATCCTGCTGGGCGGGGTTGCAAAATTGGAACTCGGGTGTTTGCCGGCCCATCGCGGGTTTTGCTTCTTCCCTGCTCGCTCCAGGTAAGGAAAAAGAAAAAGAGCCCTTCCCAAAAAGATGTTGAGGCTCTAGAAAAAGTGCAGAGAAGAGCAACCAGGATGATTAGGGGACTGGAGACTAAAATATATGAAAAACAGTTGCAGGAACTGGGCATGGCTAGTCTAGTGAAGAGAAGGACCAGGGAGACAGGATAGCAGCCTTCCAATATTTGAGGGGCTGCCACAGGGAGGAAGGGGGGCCAGGCTATTTTCCAAAGCACCCAAAGGCCAGACAAGGAACAATGGATGGAAACTGAACAAGGAGAGTTTCAACCTGGAAATAAGGAGAAACTTTCTGACAGTGAGAACAATCGACCCATGGAACAGAAGTTGCCCTCCAAAGTTGTGGGAGCCGTCATCATTTGAGACTTTCAAGAAGAGATTGGACTCCCACCTGTCAGAAATGTGTAGGGTCCTTTGCTTGGATGGGAGGTTGGAATAGACCTACAAGGTCCCTTCCAACTCTTGATTATCTGTTATCTTTTGGGGTCTTTCCTGGCAGAACAGTTTCCTTAAAGGGTAACCTTGCACCAGCCAAGGGATTCTCTCTTGTTCCCTGTAGCAAAATGGAGAGGAAAGGAGGCCACGTGGCCCAGAAGGGAAAGGAGGGGAAAGTTGGGAGGCCGAGGCAGTTCAATCAGAACAGAGCTGGAAGGGACCTTGGAGGTCTTCTAGCCCAACCCTCTGCTCAAGCAAACCATTTCAGATAGGTGGCCATCCAAGTCTCTTCTTAAAAGCCTCCAGCGATGGAGCCCCCACAGCTTATGAAGGCAACTTCTGTTCCACTGGTTTAGAAATTTAGAAATAGGCTTATAGGGCTGGAAGGGACTACAGAGGTCTTGTAGTCCACCACCCACCCACTCTGCCCAAGGCAGGAGACCTTATACCATCGCAGACAAACAGTTGTCCAGTCTCTTCGTTGGAAGAAATCTCCTTCTGGGTTCAGTTCCAAATGGGGAAGAAAGACACTGGAAGCAACGGAGGCTGTTTGGAAAGATGGTTTAATGGTGGACAGGACCACATGGCTTGGAGCTCCAAAGAGAAAGGGACGATCATATGCTTCAAGTTGTCGGGTGAAGTAAAAGAAGGAGGAGCAGAGAAAGATGAGAGTCCCTTGGTTTTATGCCTTCTCTTGGGATTTGAATTTGAGCTTGTATTCTGATTGGTTGTCAGACTCCCATGGAGCCATGCAGGGGCAACTCTGTAGGCTGTCCAGGCTTGGTTGAGCCTTGCTGGATGATGATGTAATGAAAGGGCTTTGGGCAATTCCTATTATAGCTCTACCTGGAGTAGATCTTTGTTATCCGTAGCCAAAAAGACATTAAGAGTTGTTCACCTAATCCTGCATAGCTTTTTTTCTGGTAATATCACACTACTAACTAGAGCATACAAAACATTTGCCAGACCAATACTCGAATACAGCTCATCAGTCTGGAACCCACATTATGTATCTGATATTAACACAGATACATGAGAAAGTCCAGAAATGTTTCACAAGAAGAGTTCTCCACTCCTCTACTCGTTGCAGAATACTTTATGCCACCAGACTTGAAATTCTAGAACTAGAAAACCTAGAACTATGCTGCCTTCGGCCCGATCTAAGTATAGCATATAAAATCATACATTGCAATGACTTTACCTGTCAATGAATACTTCAGCTTCAACCATAACAACACAAGAGCACACATTAGATCCAAACTCAGGGTAAACTGCACCAAACTCGATTGCAGGAAATACGACTTCAGCAACAGAGTGGTCAATGTCTGGAATACTCTTATCTGACTCTGTGGTTTCTTCCCCAAACCCCAAAACCTTTAACCTTCGACTGTCTACTATTGACCTCACCCCTTTCCTAAGAGGTCAGTAGCGGGTGTGCATAAGCGCACCAACTGTCCCTGTCCTATTGTTTCTTTTTATTTTTCTTATAGGTATCCATTTCATGTATTCATAATTATGTTTATACTTATACATGTTATCTTATAATCGCTTGACAAAATAAAATATATAAAATAAAAAACTGTAAAATAGTCTAGCCCAGGCCTTAATGGCCCATTAACAAACGGGGTGTGTAGCTATTCCACCATTAAGCAGACATTGCCAAACACGGACACAAGGATATTTGCACATATCTAATGACCTTGTTTTAGCCAACCGCAGGATGTTTCAATACGATCGCGAAACAATGACTGTTGGTATTCTCTGTCCCAGGACACGTTAGCTAAATATGATAAGCATACTTGCGAACTTGCAAACTATCACATACTTTGTTCTTTGTTCTTTGTTTATGAGTTCTTCCATATAAGGTAAAATTCTGCTACCTCCTTTATGCTCCCCCGCCCGCTTGAAAGAAAATAATAAAAGAGGTTTGTGCAAAGCACTCGGGGCTGCCGCCGGGACCATTCCATCTGCCCCGGGCACGATGTGCTCCCTCATTTGAAGCAATCGGATGTCTGGTGTCTGTTATTGGTATTCACCCTTGCGAGGGTCCCGCTAAACTTCTTCCCTGTGGGGAATTCCATAGGCAGCGGAAGGACGCCGACGGAACAACGGTCCGGTCGCTCGGCGCGACAACTGGGGGCTTGTCCGGGATCCGTCTGCCTTTCGCTGTCTCAAGGTGTGATCTCTGTCTAGAGGTGCACCTCCTTCACTCCCGTTCTTACGCACCTGGCAAAGGCATCATACAATCGTAAGTAATGGGCTCCCGACTTTCCAAAGTTTCGTCAGGTCATAGGGATGAACTTTATACTATAGTGAAGACGGCTAATTCCTTTCAAAAAATTAATGGCACCACTATATATCCTCTTTCAAAAAAATCATTGACTAACCTATTGGCATATATAGAGGCACATTGTCCATCTTATCCTGAGAAGGGAACGCTCCGACACTCTTCATGGCAGAGATTGGGGAAGTACCTACACGATACTCCCCGAGCCCCGCCCGAAATATTAACATCTTGGCGGGCTGTCATGGCAGCATTAAACACACTCTATCCTCCGAAAGAGAATGCTGCACCTCTTACCTCTGATATTCCCCCTCTCTCTTCTTCTTCTTCTTCTTCTACCAACCCTGCTAAATCTGGAGCACAGGTGGAAACTCCCTCTCTTCCACCACCTTACACCAATCCTGCGGAATCTTCTAATCCTCCTCCTTCTGCCCCTACTCCTTCTTCCTCTCCACTAATTCCTCGAGGAGCTCTCCTTTCCTCCCCTCTACCATTGGATGATTCTGAAACTCTTTCCGCCTTCCCTCTTACCCTTCCCCCGGGAGGTGGCGGCAACCCTGTACATACTAACATTGAATTTAAGGTCTTAAAAAACATAAAAGACGCGGCAACTAATTATGGTCTGCACTCACCTTACACTAGAGGCATGCTTGATTCCTTGGTTTCTGGTAATACTGTCATGTTGCTCTATGATTGGAAGATGTTGTTTTCTATGCTCATGACCCCAGCACAATATGTTGTGTGGCAGTCTGAATATGAAAAATGTGTTGATGCAGAAATACGGCGAGGTTTGCCGGCAGCGGTCACGGAAGGCCATCTTAAAGGGACAGGACAATTCGCCACTTTAGCTCAACAACAGAATTGTCCCCGCCGTGCTTTCGCCATTATTCATATGTGTGCAATGAATGCTTTGAAACGAGTGGATGATACAGACTCACAATCCACCCAAGCCTTTTTAAAAATAGTGCAGAATTCTGATGAATCCTATGCCTCTTTCATCAGTCGCTTACAAACTGCATTGGATCGTCAGATTGATACTGCTAAACAGGAATTACTCATGAAATTGGCTTTTTCTAATGCTAACCATGACTGTCAAAAATTTTTGCAACCTGTCGCTAACAAACCAGGGGTCACTTTGGCTGAGTTTCTCCAGCTTTGTAGAATTGTTGGCACAACCACCCATAAAATGGACGCGCTCGCAGCGGCTATTTCTTCTTCTTTGCCTACTTCCGCTTCTTCTCCCGACGCTTTCGCTATAACTCGTAATGGCAACTGTTTCAACTGTGGCAAGCCTGGACATTTTAAAAATCAGTGTCGGATGCCGGGAGGAGGAGGGGCACCCCGCGGCCAAGCTAGGGGTCCTCCGCCTCCTGATTCTAAAGCAAAACCAAAAACTATCTGTCCTCGCTGTCGAAAAGGCTTTCACTGGGCTTCGCAATGTCGTAGTAACCCCCCTTCTGCTCAGCCTTCGGGAAACTAACTATGGGGCTTTCAGCTAGCCCCGCTACCAAGGCTGACCTCCCCACTACTACTTTCCCGGTAGTGTTGTCTGAAGACCTTGTGTATGATGACCCTGGTGCTGTTGTAACGCTTCCTTTAACTGCAACTCTTTTAACACCCTTGCCTCCCTCGTTGCCTATTCTGCTCATTCCCAATTCCACTCCTACCATAGAAGGTATCCTCGCTGCCCCCTTTCTTTATGACTCATCTGCTCTTAATTGCCTCTCTCTTGGAGGTGAAAGATCTTTTTCATGGCCTGTTAACACTATAGTAGCCACTCTTGTTATTGCAACCCTTTCCCCTCTATTCCATGCCCTCACGGGCTTGATCGCATCATCCCTAACTGTTTGCTCTCCTTGGCTGTCTTGCCCACACCAGCCCTTTTCACAGCCATTCTTTTCCAAATTGATCCCAAGACAAAAAAGCTATACATCATCGAATGGCTTCACCTCCCTCACACTTCTAGCCATCACAGTTTTCACTGATGGCTCTAAAACTCATGGTGCTTGTGTCTGGTATGAACTGGCACAAGCAACTGACAATTAAGATGCCTCAACCTTCCCCTCTATTAGCAGGGGAAAGTCATAGTTATTTTCATCAAAACAAAAAGGCTCTGGTTAAACAATTTGGCATTTCTCTGGAAGAAGCAACTACAATCAACAATGCCCCACTTGCAGTTTGCAAGCAAAAACTTTTCCTCAAGGGATTAATCCCAGGGGCATAGAGGCTTGTGAGACATGGCAAATAGATGTCACTCAATTCTCACCTTTTGCCCCTTGGAAATACCTTCACGTGTCTATTGACACCTATTCAGGGTTCATCATAGCCACCCCTCAAAGGGGAGAAACGTCAAAGCACGTTATCAATCATTGTATTCGGACCTTCGTAGTACTGGGACCGCCAAAAAATCTAAAAACAGATAATGCACCAGCCTATATCAGCTCTCAATTCTCTGAGTTCTGCTATCACTGGTCCATTATCCACAAGTTTGGGATCGCCTACAATAGCCAGGGGCAAGCTATTGTTGAAAGGGCTCACCAAACCTTAAAATTGGCATTACAACGATACATGGGGTCAAAAGGCCTTAAAGGCCCCCCTAGCCTCCCAGTATTACAAAATGTGTTAAATGTTTGTCTGTATACGCTTAACTTCCTCAATCTCACTGGCACCCCTCCCCTGTCTGCTGCATCTCGACACTTTACTAAACCATCTGTTTCCACTTCGAGACCACTTGTCTATTATAGACAGTTACCTGATCCTGCGTGGAAAGGACCTGCCGAATTGATCACCTGGGGTCGAGGCTACGCAGCAGTCCAGCTTCCTGACAGAACTCTTTGGGTTCCTGCAAGGTGTGTCCGCCCATATCACCGCCCACAACCAGCGGAGCCATCATCCGAAAAAGATGACAGCACTTCTCTTCTTCCTGCTTGGCTGTTCGTTTCGCTGGACTGATGGGACATCCACCAGCCTTAAGGCCCACAAACCACACAACATCACATGGGTCATCAAGGACGCTTATGGGCAAATACTCAACTCTACAACTAATTACACCATGATTTCTTCCTATTTCCCCAAATTACATTTTGACTTTGCTGAAATGATTATGTATTATTGACAAAAAAATTCCTTTTGTATTCAGGTACAATTGCTTCCCAAAATTGATGTATATAACTCAGAAGATTTTGTTTCTTTACTAGAACCTAGACAATATAACCTTAGGGCAAAAAGAGAAGTAGTAACTGCTTTGATGCTAGCTGTACTGCTGGGATTGGGGGCTTCTGGGACGGCCACAGGTATAGCTGGCCTTGTTACTTCTGATCAGCATTTTCGCCATTTAAGCGCCACCATAGATGCAGATTTACGCCGCATTGAACAATCTATAGTTGCTTTGCAGAACTCCCTCACTTCCCTATCTGAAGTTGTTTTACAGAATAGAAGAGGTTTAGATTTGTTGTTCCTCAAGCAGGGTGGGTTATGTGCAGCACTGAAAGAAGAATGTTGTTTTTATGCAGATAGTTCAGGAGTGGTTTTAGATTCTATGAAAGAATTGAATAAGAGACTAAAGGAAAGGCAAAGAGAACGAGAGGCTCAACACACATGGTATCAGGGTCTGTTCAACTTCTCCCCATGGTTAACCACCTTAGTATCTGCCATTGCTGGTCCCCTTATTCTCCTACTTGTGCTCTGTACTATTGGCCCTTGTATTTTGGGCAAAGTTTTGGCCTTCTTAAAACGCAGATTAAGCCAGTTGGATTCCAACCTGTCACGAACTCAGAAACAGGTAAATACTCTCATATCCCATACACAAGAAAAGCAACCTTTGTTATCATTCTCCTCGGACTCAGACAACGATGAAATCATCAAAAGTGTTGGTAAGACATGCATCCTAATGCACTTGCTAGCCCCAGACTTGGAGGAGGAGGGGGCGAGCAAGAATTACCATTAGGTAGTGTTGATATCACTTTCCAAAAAAATAAAAACAGAGGAGAGATGTTGCAATGTACTGTTACTGACTGGTACGATAAGTGATGGATGGACAATGGAATGTAGCCATGTGATAAGGTGCTGTGTGAAAAAAAAAGTACTAGCTGGAGAAGCGGAGAAATGAGAGTAATATGGGAGAAACGAAAGTTATGGAGATAAGAGTAACTGGGAGGAGCTGAGAAGTAGGAGCATAAGATATCAGCTATGGCATAGGTTTGCATTAGCATAATTATGTAGAAAGCTTCTTTGTCCTGCTATGACGTATGCATGTAGCCTATAAAAGGAGTACCCACCTGCCTGTTTAATAGGTCCATGTGTTATGGGACGATTGCTAAAATTCTTAAAAGATCGCTTACAAGCACTTGATAGTGAAATCAATAATACTCAAAAAACGGTCAGTTTTCTCACATCTGTTATTGTATCCAAAGATTCCGTTAAACAGCCTCTGCTGGAGTGGTCTTCTGACAAAGAGTCAGAGAATGAAATAGATACAAATGCCTCCTATGCTCCCAAAGGAGCCCTATTGGCTATGAGTGATGAAGAATCAGAAGGTGAGTGTTCCTCCTCGTATGAACTGGTGCAACAGGGTCTCAGCAAACCGAAGGGTTTGTTGCCACCCTTTGAATCCATTTCAGAGGAAAAAGGACTTTACCTGGAGACGGCATCACAAAAATAATAAAAAAGGAGGAATTGTAGCTATTCCATCATTAAGCAGACATTGCCAAACACAGACACAAGGATATTTGCACATATCTAATGACCTTGTTTTAGCCAACCACAGGATGTTTCAATACGATCGCGAAACAATGACTGTTGGTATTCTCTGTCCCAGGACACGTTAGCTAAATATGATAAGCATACTTGCAAACTTGCAAACTATCACATACTTTGTTCTTTGTTCTTTGTTTATGAGTTCTTCCATATAAGGTAAAATTCTGCTACCTCCTTTATGCTCCCTCGCCCGCTTGAAAGAAAATAATAAAAGAGGTTTGTGCAAAGCACTCGGGGCCGCCGCCGGGACCATTCCATCTGCCCCGGGCACGATGTGCTCCCTCATTTGAAGCAATCGGATGTCTGGTGTCTGTTATTGGTATTCACCCTTGCGAGGGTCCCGCTAAACTTCTTCCCTGCGGGGAATTCCATAGGCAGCGGAAGGACGCCGACGGAACAATGGTCCGGTCGCTCGGCGCGACAGGGGTGGGGTGGGGGTCTGAGTTTCTGCCTCTTTGAGTTTCTACTTTTCTTTTTAGGGGAAATATTCTGTCTTTTTAGTATATGCTAAAATATTTCATTTTCCTTGAAGAGGGGTGGGTTTTCACTTCCAACATCTTCTGAAAAACCTACAATGTGGGAGCATCTATGACCTCATTCCACTGATTTAATTGTTCTCCCTGTCAAGAAATTTCTCCTGAGTTCTAGATACTAAAATTAGTAAAGTAGACAGCCAGGAAGTCCAGGTTGCTTCTGTTGGGAAGAAATATCCTTCTGGGTTCAGTTCCAAGTGGGGAAAAAGACACTGGAAACATGGAGGCTGTTTGGAAAGTTTAATGGTGGAAAAGACCACGTAGCCTGGAACTCCAGAGTGAAAAGGAAGGATGATCACATGCTTCAAGGTAATGGAAGAGATCAAAAATGGGCTGAGGTGCTGAGAGTGCCTGGGTTTTATACCCTTTGTTGGGATTTGAATTGGAGCTTGTATTCTAATTGGTTGTCAGACCCCCCATGGGGCCATGCAGGGGCAACTCTGTAGACTGTCCTGAATTCCAGGCTTGGTTGAGCCTTGCTGGATGATGATGCCCTTAAAAGGGCTTTTGGCAATTGCTATAGCTTTACCTGGAGATCTTTGTTATGTAAAGTATTCTGGCCCAGGCCTTAATGGCCCACTCATTAACAAAGGTGTGGGTGAGTTTCTGCTTCTGGGGTGAGTCGCTGCTTCTGAGGCGAGTCTCTGCTTCTGAGGCGATTCGCTGCTTCTGAGGCGAGTCGCTGCTTCTGAGGCGAGTCTCTGCTTCTGAGGAGAGTCGCTGCTTCTGAGGCGAGTCTCTGCTTCTGAGGTGAGTCTCTGCTTCTGAGGTGAGTCACTGCTTCTGAAGTGAGTCGCTGCTTCTGAGGTGAGTCTCTGCTTCTGAGGTGAGTCGCTGTTTCTGAGGTGAGTCGCTTCTTCTGAGGTGAGTCGCTTCTTCTGAGGTGAGTCACTGCTTCTGAGGTTAGTCTCTGCTTCTGAGGTGAGTCGCTGTTTCTGAGGCGAGTCGCTGCTTCTGGGGTGAGTCGCTGCTTCTGAGGTGAGTCGCTGCTTCTGAGGTGAGTCGCTGTTTCTGAAGCGAGTCGCTGCTTCTGAGGCGAGTCTCTGCTTCTGAGGCGAGTCGCTGCTTCTGAGGCGAGTCGCTGCTTCTGAGGCGAGTCTCTGCTTCTGAGGAGAGTCGCTGCTTCTGAGGCGTGTCTCTGCTCTGAGGCGAGTTTCTGCTTCTGAGGCGAGTTTCTGCTTCTGAGGTGAGTTTCTGCTTCTGAGGTGAGTCTCTGCTTCTGAGGTGAGTCGCTGCTTCTGAAGTGAGTCGCTGCTTCTGAGGTGAGTTTCTACTTCTGAGGTGAGTCGCTGTTTCTGAGGTGAGTCGCTTCTTCTGAGGCGAGTCGCTGCTTCTGAGGTGAGTTTCTGCTTCTGAAGTGAGTTGCTGCTTCTGAGTTACTCTTTGTAGAGGAAATATTCTGCCTTTTTAATATTTCCTAGGAGAGGGGTGGGTGCTAACTTCCCACATTTCTCTCCTCGATTGGTTTTCATCCATTGCTGCTGTTGTTGTTGTCTTGCCTTCTGGTGCTTTGGATATTTCCCAAAGTTGATTCCCTCCCCCCAGTCCTCTATGTGGCAGCCCTTCAAAAGGGGCCTTGCCTGGTTCAAATCAGCTTTGCTCTTTCCCTCAAATTTGCAGAAATAGCAGTGGAAAGATGACTTGGGACTTTTGAAAAAAAAAATTCTGGGTGAGCTTCCTGGGAAGGAAGTGTCAGGTTGCCCATCTCTGCCCCATGGTCTCTTTTCCCAGTCTTGGGTAGGGGGAGGGATCCTGGCTCAAGGCCGGAGAACAAAAATAGCAGAATAACAGAGTTGGAAGTATACTCAAAAGCAGAGACATCCCCCCTGCCAACAAAAGTGCGTAGAGTCAAGTTTTCCCAGTTGCAACTGTCAGAGTATATTCATGAACTGGAATAGAGCGTGGTAACAAGGTCAGCCAATGAATAGGCATAGCAACTAAGTCAGCCAATGAGGACTGTTTGGAAACTGAAACTAGAAGTAGCCTAGGCATGGCTCTATATTAAGCTCTGCAGCTATGTTAAGCTCTGAGTCTGTCCATTGAAAATAAAACTGTTTCTCTCCTCTGCTGTGTGTCTTGCTTGCCTGCTGAATTAAAGTGAATTAAACTGATGTCTGTTTCTGAGCTGAAGTTGAGTTGCTGTTCTGCTCTGAACCTGTAACATGTCTGCTTCTGTTTGAGTTTGGAGAAATCTACAACTGGTATTGTAAATTTTACTTTGTATGTTGATAAAGAAGTTAAACGAAGCCTCAGCCATCTGTGTTTACTTTTCTGGTGCTGAATTTACGCTGCAGTACTCTGAACAGCAATGTAGGGCTGTGAAAGTTGGACCATAAGGAAGGCTGAGCACCAAAGAATGGAGGCCTTTGAACTCTGGTGCTGGAGAAGACTCGTATTTTCTGCAGTCAAGTTTGGAGGGGTTTACCTTGAGTTTGTATCTATTGGGTGCTCATGTATTGTTGTGTTTGAAACTGAAGTAGTCATTGACAGGCTGTAGCAGATAATTTTATGTACTATGTCAGACCGAAGGCGGCGTAGTTCTAGGTTGTCTAAGCCCAGAATTTCAAGTCCGGTGGCATAAGGTATTCTGTTACAAGCACAAGAGTGGAGGAATCTTCTCATGAAATATTTCTGGACTCTTGATTGTATTAATGTCCGATATGCAATGTAAGTACCAGACAGATGAGCTGTATTGGTCTAGCAAATGTTTTGTATGGTCTAGTTAGCAGTGCAATATTACTGGAGAAGAAGCTTTGCAGGTTTCCTCAAAGTCTGAGTGAGTTTCATAAAAAGATTTGGCCAAAGATTTGAACCAGAATGTTGTTTCGATATCTTGGCGAATGTTCACATTCCTCTGAAGTGTTTTCTTTTTCCTCTCAGGTTGGATGCTAAAAGCATCTTCTGCAATTCTGGGTATCAAAGGATCCAGATCTCACAACCTCAAGATGTCAAAAGGGAGCTTCCATTGCTGTTCTGGTCCCCAAAACAAGGTTACTTTGGAGATCTAGGGGAAGCACCTGGGTTTCTTTTGGCTTGTTCTTTGTTGTTGTTGTTGTTTTTGGATATACGTCTCTGCCCAGAGAAAAAGTGACCTCACCCAACATGACAGGGGGAGGAGACAAAAGAGGCACCAACATCTCTCTGATTGGGACTGCTGGGAGGTGCACAGAAAAAAGCCGCCTGAAAGGAGAAACCACCAATTGGATTGTACCAAATCCCTCCTTCGAGGGATTCTCCTACCAGGACTCTACGCAACCCCGAGAACTTTGCAGCCGACTCTACCAACTTCACCGTGAATGGCTGAGACCGGAAAAACACACAAAAGCTCAGATGCTGGACCTGGTGATCCTGGAGCAGTTCCTGGCCATCCTGCCTCCGGAGATGGAGACATGGATCCGGGAGTGTGGAGCTGAGACGTGTTCCCAAGCTGTAGCCCTTGCAGAGGGCTTTCTCTTGAGCAGGGCAAATGACCACAAGCAGGGGCAGCAGCAGGTGAGAAATTTTAACCTCGGTAAGTCTCTGGGTAACATAATTACAAGCAGTGTTACTGAATGTGCTTTCCGTCACAGGCTAATAACATCATAAGTATCTGGGGATGCGTATAACTAACTGTTCTGACCTAGGCTTCTCCAAAAGGCTCTAAGCAGATTTTTTTTTTGTCCTTTTATTAAATGAAGGTGAATTTCTTGCATTCATATTCAGCCAAAGGCCTGGCAACCACTCTTTCAAGGGTGTAATTAGGCACACAGACCTTATCTAGCCTGGAGAGCTACCAAGTAAATATTTCCAAACACAGTGCTGACAAGGAAGGGCTTGGCACAGAGTCTCTGAGATGCACAGACAGATCTTCACACTGCTGCAGTGAATGCATTGTTTCCTGCAAAAGCCCCCTCCCCTTTTGCTCCTCTTTTAATCCCTATGGGAGGGGCCATTTGCCATCCACGTGTGGCTTTACTCCTACATTGACCCTTAGTTCGTAATTGTTCTTTTCTTTTGGCAGCTCTGCCCATGCGCAGGCTGGGAACCAGCTCCACCTGCTCCCCAACCTCACTGCTGTTCAACTCCGAAGGCAGCTGATAACTTCCAGCCTGCCCTGACCCCTTCTCTGCCTCTGATGCAGAGCCCTCGTCCGAGCCTTCCTCAGCCTCCAGGACTGGCCCATTTTCCTCACCAGTCTCCTCATTGTCCAACTCTGCTGCCAGCTCTGCTAGCCGCCAGCAGGCCACAACACTAACAATCTGAACTAGTCTCTCCATGCATCATCCATACTGAAGCGTGCAAACCATGGCCTGCATTTCCTGTGTCGGATGAGGAGAGCACATGCTTTCTCCTTCTGTCCTGGCCACTTTTTACAGAGGCACAATTGAGAGTGTTTTAACAAACTGCATCACTGTTTGGTTCGGTGGCGGCAGCGCCTCAGATAGAAAGTCCATACAGAGAGTGGTGAGGACAGTCGAGAAGATCATGGGAAATTCTCTTCCCTCTATTCAGGATACTGCTTATAAGCACTTTGCGCTTAGAGCTCAAAGCATTGTTAGAGACCCCACACACCCACTCCACGGTCTGTTCCTTTGCTCCCCTCTGGGACGAGGTTTCAAAGCATTTCTAGCAGGACTACCAGATTCTGTAACAGCTTTGTTCCCTATGCCATCCATCTGGTAAACTTGCAAGATTTGTTTTTCTCGTCATGTACATGTATACATCCGAACTAGACTGTGTTGTTTCTCTGTGTCATATATGTGTGTATATGCATATTTATTTATTTATTTTGTCATGTTTACGTAGTGTATATTGGAGGTGGTGACCCTTTGAGAGCTGTATGCAGCAAAATTTCATTTTAATGTATGTCAATTAGTGTACATTCAAAGTGACCATAAAGTTATTCTAAATAAGTCATCAGAAGGCAATTTTGTTTTTTTGTTTTGTCAAATTATTCTGTTGCCCTTCTTAATAGTTTCCCAGGACATGTCTGAGAAATCCACTTCTCCTTCCAGAGACGGTTATGGAGTTGAGAACAATGAAATGCTGGCATCTCAGAGTTGAACTGTGGAGCCCTTCGTGAGCCCTGAGCTTAATTATTTTCTTGTAAACATTTCATTACCCAACTAGGTAACCTCTTCAGTGTTAGAGGGGAGTGGGGTTTGCTCCCTGTTTATAAACAGTAGCTTGTCCTATCAATAGTGTTCTTTTCTCCTTGATTAGGCTTTTAGTTTACTGCTTGTTTGTCTGTGTTAATCGCTGCTTCTCTGGGTATTGATTGCTGGCTCTACAGTTAAGTTACAGTTAAGTTAAGCTACAGTTAAGTTAAGTTATAGTGCTCTCAGCACTGGCTCTCCACAGGGCTGTGTGCTGAGTCCCCTTTTGTATTCACTCTACACCTATGACTGCACTCCCTCTTGTCCCACTAACTCTATAATAAAATTTGCAGACGACACCACATTGGTGGGACTCATATCAGGAGAAGACGAGACAGCCTATAGGTTAGAGGTTCTCAGACTGGTCTTGTGGTGCAAGAGTCATAACCTCGCCCTGAACATCAAAAAGACCAAAGAATTGATTATAGACTTCAGAAGATGCAAAGCAGAGCCTCTCCCACTATATATCAATGGAGACCGTGTGGAAAGAGTTCGTAGTTTTAAATTTATAGGAATTCATATTTCCGACAACTTTACTTGGTCGGTTCACACTATGGCCACTGCAAAGAAGGCCCAACAGCGCCTGCACTTTCTGAGGTTGCTGAAAAAGAGTGGTCTGAGTGAGAAGTTGCTGGTTACCGTTCTACCATCGAGAGCATTTTGGTAGACTGTGTAACGGTGTGGCATGCTGGGTGCTCTGCAGTAGATAAGAAGATGCTCCAGAGAGTTATAAACACAGCACAAAAAGTCATCGGTTGCTCTCTTTCTTCTCTGGAAGAGATTGCGAAGACCAGACTCCTCTTTAGAACACTAAAAATCTCCACAGACCGCTCTCATCCTGGACATTCATATTTCGAACTGTTACCGTCAGGGGAGGCGTTACAGATGTCTTAAAATAAGGACTAATAGATTGAGAAGCAGTTTCTTTTCCAAGGCAATAATTGTCTTGAATCAAACAGTGAATTTATGATTTAGTACTATTACTATTATTATTATTATTATTATTATTATTATTATTATTATTATTATTATTATTATTATTATTATTATTATAATATATATATTAATTTTTAAATACTCTGTAGTGTGATTGTGATGTGGAGTTTGGAGCACTGTGTTGGAGTAGCCTTCAAATTTCATTGTATTCGTGGAATGCAATGACAATAAAGGTATTCTATTCTATTCTAAGAACAAGACAGAAAAAATGCTTTTTCTGCTTTTCTTGTGGGTATTTCAGGTTCAGGAGCCCTTCCTGTTGGCCACAGAACACTCTCAACCATGGGGGGATCTGCTTTATCCCTCTCAGGAGCTGAGCTATTGGGACATGTCCCAGGAGGGTCCACCTGAGAACTTAGTAGGTAATGGAGGATTCCTTCTGGTGCAGTGGGAATTAACACAGCCTCCCTTGCTTTTGTAAAAGTACTATAACTCTCGTGGCAACGGGTGGCTTTTGTACCTAGTTTTTCTCCGTAATGTTCTCTGAATACTTTTTTTAAAATTTCAGTCTCCAAAAATAGAACATTGATAACTCCTGTGGGACCATCTCTCTTTTGTGGTTTAGAAGCAGCGGTTGTGCTTCCAACTCAGGTAAGCTAAAGCATTTCCACTCTCCCCAGAATCTGTGATTTATTTGAAAAGCATGCAGTGCTCTCTAAAATGGCCCAAATCTCTTTTCCAGAGCAAATTCCTTTCATTGTATTAGTGCCAATCAAGCCAATTTGCCTGGCCACAAGGAAGTTCCTGGCAACCTGGGAACTTGCTTAGGGTTGCATATCATTTGTGAATTGATAGCATCTCAAATTGTCTTCTGGAAAACCTTCCTTCCTTCCTTCCTCTCTCTCTCTCTCTCTCTCTCTCTTTCTTTCTTTCTTTCTTTCATCCTCTTCTTTTTCTCTTCCTTCCCTCCTCCCACCTTCCTTCCTTCCTTCCTTCCTTCCTTCCTTCCTTCCTTTCTTTCTTTCTTTCTTTCTTTCTTTCTTTCTTTCTTTCTTTCTTTCTTTCTCTTTTCCTTCCTTCCTCTTTCTTCCTTTGTCTTTCTCTCTCTCCCTTCTGTCCCTTTCTCTCTCTCCTTCCTTTCTTTTTCCCTTTTTCTTTTCCTTCCTTCCTCTTTTTTTTTTTTTATCTCTTTCTTTCTCTTCCTTCCTCTCTCTCTCCTTCCTTTCTTTTCCCTTTTCTTTTCCTTCCTTCCTCTTTTTCTTTCTTTTTCATCTCTTTCTCTCTCCCTTCCTTCCCTTTCTCTCCCTCCTTTCTTTTTTCCCTTCTTCCTTTCTCTCTCTCTTTCTTCCTTTTTTTTCTCTTTCTCCCTCCTCCCTCCTCTTTCTTTCTTTCTCTTTCTTTCTTTCTTTCTTTCCTCTTTCTTTCTTTCTTTCTTTCTTTCTTTCTTTCTTTTTCATGCCATCCATCTTGTCTGGAGACAATTCACATAGCTATTGTGGGATAAATACATTGGTCCCTGAGGGATAACATAAACTGTCAGTTAAAATATCAAACAGGAATTTCCCAACGCTTCATTCAGCTGTAGTGAATAGTAAACCCAAGGTCTCTCTCATGCCTTGATCTGGAAAAATATAGGGTGTGAACAAATTGTCATTCAGGGACTTTGATGTCTTCCTATGTCCAGGAAAAATGCATATTAACCCTGAAATAAATGTTGGGATCAATCAATTAAAAGAGACCTTGAAAATCCTTCCTGGAGCTGTTGATTAATTGGGAATTATTTCTTCCTATTGCAGAATTCTCTGTCCTTTGATGATGTAGCTATTTTCTTCTCAGTGGAGGAGTGGGATCTGTTAGACTTCAACCAAAAAATCCTGTACAACGAAGTTATGCTGGAAAATGCCAGGAATGTGGCCTCCACAGGTAAATGAAGTAAAGACTTCATCTTTACCCTGACTTCAATTCAGTGGGAAAGGTATTTTCTAGTAAAAAAAAAAACAACTCTGTTTATTAGAGGAAATGTTGACCTGGTTGTACCAAAGGTGCTTTTTTTTTTCCTCAAAAGGCCACTGGATTTTGTTTTTCCTTGAAGACGTTTCACTTTTCATCCAAGAAGCTTTCTTCAGTTCTGACTGAAGAAAAACCAAGTCCAGTTGCCTTTTCAAAAACCACCTTTGGGACAACCATGACCTGGATGACAGAGAATCTCTACAGACATGTTGACCTGGTCATTTCCTAGAGGGAAGAAATTGTTCTTAATTAGACTGCTCTAATGACGCTACAGAGCACTGTACAACAGAACAACTAGACACAAGGACAGTTTTTTCCTGAGCGCCGTCACTCTGCAAAACAAATAATTTCCTCAACACTCTCACACTATTTACTAAGTCTGCATTACTATTACTATTAATCTTCTCATCACTCCTTATGACCCATCCTCTCACACTTGTGACTATATGGCTATAACTTTGTCGCTTGTACCCTTACGATTTATATTGACTGTTTCCTAGTATGATTTGATTGCTTATTGTACCCTGTGACTATTATTAAGTGTTGTACCTTATGATTCTTGACTCTTGACGAATGTATCTTTTCTTTTATGTACACTGAGAGCATTTGCACCACAGACAAATTCCTTGTATCCTTCTATTCTATTCTATTCTATTCTATTCTATTCTATTCTATTCTATTCTATTCTATTGTTTTCATTGTGGACTAAAATTATCTTGCTGTCCTTAGAGAGAATATCCTCTCATTTGGTGATATTTCAAAGCCCCAATAGGCGCACAGGATTTATCACAGGGAAACAGAATTACTACTAATTGTGCCCTACTCATTACTTTGCTTGATTCTCAGGAGGTGCTGCGGCCATTCACTAACATTTGCCTCAGGTCCTTCTTGTAACAGCTGCTACCTCATGAGACCTGAGGTAAAATAACATTCTAGAACCGCAGAAGTGCTTTTTCAAGGGAATGCAACCTCATTCAACCAGTTTGGACTTCTGCTCTCATGTTCCCTTTCCAGTTACAGGTAGTCCTCGACATGCAACAGTTCATTTAGTGACAAAGTTCAAAGTTACAACTGAAAAAAAAGTGACTTAGGGCCATTTCTCGCACCTACGACTGTTGCAGCATCCCCATGGTCACATGACCCAAAATTCAATTGCTTGGCAACTGACTCGTATTTATGACTGTTGTGATTATGTGATCCCCTTTTTGCGACTTTCTGACAAGCAAAGTCAAAGGCGGAAGCCAGATTCACTTAATGACCATGTTTCTAGCTTAACAACTGAAGCAATTCACTTAATAACTATGGCAAAAAAGTTTGTAAAGTGGGGCAAAACTCACTTAACAACTGCCTCATTTAGCAACAGAAATTTGGGGCTCCATTTTGGTCGTAAGTCGAGGACTACTTGTATTTGTCTTCCAACAGCACAGCTGTGATAATAATCACAAAAAGAACTGAAATCTGGGGACACGTGAACAAGAGCCTTATTATTAAGCTTTTGCAAAAGGGAATTCTGCTCTCATGGCAAAAGACATTTTCCCCAGGAGGGCTGGGGTTTATATACAGGTTCAAATATACACCCTCTGCCCCTTTCCTGGGTTCACAATCAATCCAAGCTATGTATCTCCCTACACCACACCCATATTATTGTAGCATAACACCTGTTTCCTTGTCCTTGGAAACTACCCGCGTTCTCATGGCTGTGTCTTCCTTTTATGTCCATCGAAGCATGATGGATCACTAACAGGTTTCCATTGGGTCAGAATGACTCTAGCATCTCTCACATTTATCTTTAAGACAAGATTACAAACCCTGATTCCAGCCAAGAACTTGACATTTTATTTTTAGAACATAACGAGTTACAAAACATAATGTGTTTGTTAGATTCAGTTATATACCTGTCCAGTAATCATTGCACAGGTCATATATCAGATAAACATGGATTCCCTCCTGTTCTTCCTTTTCTCAGGTGTAACTTACTATATGTAATTTTCAGATATAACAACAGCTTTCTCTTATTTTAACATCAACTTTTTCTTGCGTGTTATGTAATCTAATCAATTGCTTCCTTGGATCTGGATGTTACCCTATTATTTGATTCCAGTTTACTTACCTCATTACTGATATCACACTAATAAACTCCAGATTACCTTACAACATGGCTTCATGTTGAAACTGAATAGCAGAGAGAACAAAATGGAAAGTTGTGGGACATGAAATGTAAACAACCCTAGTTCAATTGGTATTCCCCATTTTTACATCCGGGATGGGATCTGATAAGAAAGACAGGAAGGATAGTTAAAATACATGCCCCAATAATTAATCCTACTTTGTGATCCAGAAGAAGTAGAAATGACACAGACTCTTGATAATGTTTAAATAAAAAGGAGCAGCCCATTAGATTTGATCCCTGGGTTCTTGGTCTGAGCTCCAAGCTTGGCAATTTGGTTGCCAATGTTTCATCACCATTCGAGGAGACGACGTCAGTGCGCTTGGAATTGTGTTCCTCTGTCCAACCACTAGTCTTTAAATAGCTTTTTATAAGATGCAGATAAGTGTGGGTGTTGTTTGTTCAGCCATTTCGGAGTCATGGCCTGATTTTGGACTGTTTGACTGGATGTTAACTGGTAACTGTTGTTACCAAGACATGATCTTTGGTTTTAGCTATCATTTGTATAATGTAAATTAGTGTCGTCTGTTCGGATGCTTCTGAGTCATAGTCTGGTTTCTGGCTGGTTGTTGTTAATGGGATGTGATCAGTGGTGGAATTCAAAAATTTTTACTACTGGTTCTGTGAGCATGGCTTGGTGGGCATGGCATGGCTTGGTGGGCGTGGCAGGGGAAGGATACTGTAAAATCCCCATTCCCTCCCCACTCCACTAACCTGCTTTCCAGCTCTGTTCTCCTGTGCAGGGCAACAAAAGAAGACCCAGCCAATCAGCTGGGACTTGGGAGGCAGAGAATAGATAGGGGCGGGGCCAGTCAGAAGTGATATTTGCCGGTTCTCCAGACTACTGAAAATTTCTGCTACCGGTTCTCCAGAACTGGTCAGAACCTGCTGAATACCACCTTTGGATGTGAATTTCTTGTGAATGGATGGGTTATGATTTTTGTTGTTATGTAGTGGGGTGGCTGTTTGTTCATTTGGGAGCATGGTTAACAGAGTTCTTTCATTCTCAGCGATTGCTAGACTGGATTGATGTCAGTGTGCCTGTTTATTGACATATTGGTGGAAATCCAGGCTTTGAGGAATTCTCTCCTTGATTTCGCCTGGGTTACAACCGCTTTAGTTAGATCAAACTTGTGTCTTCGGGATTTGATCCCTGACAGCACGGACATTTCCTGCTATTATTATTTAGCATATGGCTTCTCATACTGTACACAGACTAGCAATATATATTAATTTTTCACCTAGATTAGTAAAATGTAATAAAATATAAATTAAAAAAATATCTATGTTGAAATATCAACATCTAGGCCAAGGATCTTCAAACTTGACAGCTTTAAGACTTGTGGACTTCAACTCCCAGAATTCTCCTGAGCTAACATGACTGGAGGAGGAATTCTGGGAGTTAAAGTCCACAAGTCTTAAAGCTGTCAAGTTTGAAGACTCCGATCTAGGCCATCTAACCATTGAAGCAAAACATAGTTGATATTATATAAAAAACAGATACTGGACTGATATATACCCTCAGTGTATAGCCAGTCCCAATGTGTTCTATAGTTTGATATCACACTGAGAGGAGGATATTTATAGGAGCCATGGTAACGCAGTGGTTAGAATGCAGTACTGCAGGCTACTTCTGCTGACAGCTGTCAGCAGTTCGGCAGTTCAATTCTCACCAGCTTAAGGTTGACTCAGCCTTCCATCCTTCCAAGGTCGGTAAAATGAGGAACCAAATTGTTGGGGTCAATATGCTGACTCTGTAAACTGCTTAGAGAGGAGTGTAAAAGCACCGCGAAGCGGTGTATAAGTCTAAGTGTTACTGCTATTGCTATACAGAGAGTTTTACAGACGTTGTGTGAGGTGTGAATCCTATTTAGGATTGTCCATTGCTGGTGTGGCTGTTCAAAGCCTGGGTACCTTATTTGTGGAGTCATTTGTATGTCTTCCTAGGTCTAAATGTTCAGCAACCCATTTGGTTCTCTATTGGAAATCGATGTCAAAGTTCAAGTGCTCGTGGGAGCTTCCTGGTTTTGAGTCTTCTGGCTTTTACCTTGTCTGCTTTAAAGGTGTAATACGTATTTTTCTTTCTTTTTTGTCCCAAGGAGTTGGATGGCCAGAGAGTGCATATTATAAACAGACATCTGTGAAACAATCACAAACAGTCAGAAACGACATTGGGGAAGGGATGTTTGAAAATCCACAGGGACCAGAAACACCCGAACGCAACCAATTAAACAAGAGAAGAGCAAAATCTTGTACTCCTCAGTGGGCCGAAAACCATTTTTATCTTGGCCAGCAAGGACACGAAAAAGAAACAAAGTGTCTCGCCTGTGGAAAAACATGTAGAGGAAATTCAGATTTCTGCGAATACTGTAGAACGCACAATAAAGCAAAACAATACAAGTTTGGGGAGCGTGGACAAAATTACAATGGGCCCCTCCTTCATACCTTACATCAAACAACCAAAACCGGAGAAAAAACATATCCTTGCACAGAGTGCGGGAAAACCTTCAGCAAGAGCAGTAATCTTAATGCCCATAAAAGGATCCACACAGGCGAGAAACTGTATCAGTGCATGGAGTGTGGAAAGATGTTCAGGTGGAGTAGCGGGCTCACCTACCATAAGAGGATCCATTCGGGAGAGAAACCCTATCAATGCACGGAGTGTGGAAAGAGCTTCAGCGGCCTGAGTTCCTTCACTTCCCACAAAAGGATGCATTCTGGGGAAAAACCCTACAAATGTGCCGAGTGCGGGAAGTGCTTCAGTGGTTTCAGTTCCTTCACTTCCCACAAAAGGATGCATTCTGGGGAGAAACCCTATAAATGCGCGGAGTGCGGGAAGCGCTTCAGTGGTCTCAGTTCTTTTACGTCCCATAAAAGGATCCACTCTGGGGAGAAACCGTATAAATGTATGGAGTGTGGGAAGAGCTTCACTATGAGCAGTCACCTGATTTCTCATAAAAGGATCCACTCGGGCGAGAAACCTTACCAATGCACGGAATGTGGGAAGAGCTTCACTTTAAGCAGCCATCTTACTTCCCACAAAAGGATACACTCGGGGGAGAAACCCTATAATTGTGATGACTGCGGACGGAAGTTCAGGTGGAGCTGTCACCTGACTTCCCATAAGAGGATGCACTCGGGAGAGAAACCCTACGTGTGCACAGAGTGTGGGAAGAGCTTCATTGACCTGAGTTCCTTTTCTTCCCATAAAAGGATCCACTCTGGCGAGAAACCGTATCAATGCGCAGAGTGTGGGAAGAATTTCAGGAGTGCCACTAATCTGAGTGAACACAAAAGGGTCCACTCAGGTGAAAAGCCGTATAAATGCACAGAATGTGGGAAAAGCTTCAGGTGGAGCAGTTGCCTTTCATCCCATAAGAGGATCCACACGGGGGAGAAACCGTACAAATGCATGGAGTGTGGAAAGGAATTCCGGAAGAGCTGTTCTCTCACTACTCATAAAAGGATCCACACAGGGGAGAAACCGTATAAATGCACGGAGTGCGGAAAGAGTTTCACTATGAGTAGCAGCCTGATTTCTCATAAAAGAATTCACACCGGTGAAAAGCCGTATACCTGCGTGGAATGTGGGAAGACTTTCCGCAAGAATGATAATCTTACTTCCCATAAAAGGGTACATACGAGATACAAACCGCGCTAATGTTTTGGACAAAGGGGACAGGTCCTCAGTCACAGCAGTCATCCTGTCTTCAAATTTACACCGAGGGGAGCTTCAAAACGTAGGAAGATCTCATAATTTGCTCTGAACCAGGGGTGTCAAACTCAAGGCCCACAGGCAGGGTACGGCCCATGGGATGCTTACATCTGGCCCATGGGGCCAGCCTGAAAATAGCAAAGGACCAGCCCGCAGTGCCTCTGGCAGACAAAATGGGGCATGGGGAAGTGCATCCGGCCCCTGCATGCCCCATTTTCGGCCTGGACAGCCTCCTTCAGCATTTTGCCAGCCAAAATGGGCTGCATGAGGGCCGAATGCCTCATTTTGGCTGGCAAAGTAATGCAGGAGGCTGTCCGGGATGAAAACAGGGTGCACGGTGGTCACGCGCTGTCCCCCCCGCGCCCCATTTTGGCCAGCAAAGTGCTGCAGGAG
This sequence comes from Pseudonaja textilis, assembly GCF_049901715.1. NCBI lineage: Eukaryota > Metazoa > Chordata > Lepidosauria > Squamata > Elapidae > Pseudonaja > Pseudonaja textilis. The sequence continues at coordinate 7,256,597 of NC_141991.1, forward strand.
GCTGTGCAGAAAGACAACGGGGTGCGAGGGGCTGTGTGTGGCCCCATCTGTACCCCGTTTTGTCTGACAGGGTGCTGCAGGAAGCATCCAGTCCATCTCCCTCCCCTCATGGCTGGCCCATAGAGGAGAACTACAGTGCTGATCCAGCCCTTGACGAAATCCAGTTTGACGTGCCTGCTCTAAACAGAATGAATCTTAGAAACGTATATTATATGGAAATCGATTGTTTTATATGTGCTAATTTACTCCCAATAGAGCTGTGATGGCGAACCTATGGTACGCGAGCCCCAGGCAAACTTACCTCACTGCGCATGCGCGTACCTCCCGGCTGATTTTCAGGCCTTTTGTGGCCTCCCAGAGGCTTGAGGGAAGCCTCTGCAGCTTTTGGAGGCCGAAAAACAGGCCCGTTTCATCACTTCCTGTATTTCCGGAAATAATGGAAGTGACAAAATAGGCCCATTTTCGGTCTCCAAAAACTGCAGAGTCTTCCCTCAAGCCTCTGGGAGGCCGAAAAAGGCCCAAACATCAGTTGGGAGGCATGTGCAGTGCAGGTAAGGGGGTAGCGGGGGGTCGATCGCGCATGCAGAGAGTGGGGGAGCATTGCCTTCTGTGTGCTGGCATGCGAGCAAGCGCAAGCACGCACCCAATTTTTGTCACAGGAGCCCCAAAAGGTTAACCACTACTGCCATAGAAGATTCCTTCCACACATGGGATAAGCCATGTAAATGTCAGACTTTGAAAAAAAAATATTTTAATGAGAGACAAGAAAATACCAAGCATTTGCCCATGCCTTATGTGTTTCTTGTCTATCTGGCATCTAATCAACTGTACAAACCAAATATCTTTGAATGTTATATGGTGCATCAACACTTTTTTATTTCCTTCATGATCTGATGGGAAAATAAGTGGAGTGGTTTTTCATGAACTGAGTTAATAGAATACAGTATTGCAGGATTTGGTGGGAGGTACAGGTGACAATAGCTGTGGATTGTTTCTAATATTAACCCAGTATTTCTCTACAATTTTTAAGGTGTGTGGATTTCAGCTATCAAATCCTCAGCCAGCACTGTTAGACAACCCTTCACCCTAACCCAGGGGTCTAAAACCTTAAACACTGCAAGAGCCATTTGGGCCCGTTTCTCACAGAAAACAAAACACTGGGAGCCAAAAATTTAACAACCGGTGTGACTGGGTGGGCGTGGCCAACTCAACATCACTCACTCTCACCCAGTCACCTCCTGCTCTGGAATATGGAGCGAGTCTCCATCTTCCGCCATCACCCTTACCTTCTCAGACCAGGCGAGGAGTGACAGGGAGGCCAGCCAGTGATGGGATCAGCCAACAGGGAGCTGTAGCAGAGGGCCAAAAGGGCCGCATGTGGCTCCAGAGCCTTAGGTTTTAGAACCCTGCCCTAACCCTAACTTTGGACTTATCCATGTTCACATATTTGTGCCCTAACCCTAACTTTGGACTTATCCATGTTCACATATTTGTTTTTCAGTACTTAAAATCCCTTCTCTTAAGATCCAAATGGGGCTTCTCGTTATTTTTTTTCCTTTCTCGGTCCAATTACAGGTAGTCCTTGACTTATGACCACAATTGAGCCCAAATTTTCCATTGCTAAATGAGTCCGTGAGTTTCCCCCCATTTTGTGACCTTTCTTGCCACAGTTGTTAAGTGAATCACTGCAGTTGTTAAGAGAGTAACATGGTTGTTAAGTGAATCTGGCTTCCCAGACTGGACTTGGCTTGTCAGAAGGTCGCAAAAAGGGGTTCCCTTGTCCTCAGGACAGTGCAACCATCATAAATATGAGTCAGTTGCCAAGTGTCTGAATTTTGATCACGTGACCTTGGGGATGCTTCAATGGTTGTAAATGTCGGCGTTCCAACTAGCCAATACCAAACCAGGAAACTCCGATACAAGCATTTCCTCAAAAGTTCAATTTTATTAGAGTTGTCATATTGTCACATCCGGGGAAACCTATTGTGGTTCATCGGCAGCAGGTGTGGACGGCTGAGGTCCCGGAGGCGGGACTGATGAGGGCCTGCGTGAGGCCGACCATTAGGGAAGCTACGGAGACTGTGGAGCTGGCGGAGAGGCCCCGAGGGCCATGCCAGCCCAGCCCCAGGCTCTCGAGGAAAGAGCGGCGACGGAGCAAGGCCGAGGCCCCTCCTAGAAGAAACCAGCTGAGAACGCCTTGCAAGGATATCTTGGGCGTTAGGAATATCTGAGTTGGTGTTTGGAGACTCTTTGTTTTATTGTTTAGTAACTTTATCTGGTGTTCTTGGCAGCCTTGCAAAAATTTAGCAAGGCTCTTTCTTATTGGAGCTAATTAGTTGGAAGCAGCCTTTTATCTGTGAAGGACCGGGATTCGTAAATGAAACATTAAAAGGGTGTGCTGTTACCTTTGTCTTTGTTTGCTCTCTTGGAACCAGGTTTGGGTCAGAACAAAACCCGAATCAGAGAGTTCCGGGTTTTCCCTTCCCAAAAGAAAATCAAAGATACATCCCCTGCATCCATCAGTCCATCACATGGCCCAATCAAATCTTCTGTCAACTCATAAAACATTTCTATGCCTGTTTTAGAATTGCCATGAACTGGGGGCGGGGAGAGAATTTGAAGGAGCAGTATGGCAGTTTAAAACCAAAAGGTACATTCCATTCTTCTCTTGCAAAGATTGTAACTAAGCTACCGGAATTTCTGCCATGAAAATCCCTAATTGCAGAAGTAACTATGAACTTGTTTCATTGGAGACCATGAATTATGATACACCCAGAGGGGTGTGTGTGGGGGGAAACAGGGTGATAGTGAATTATGTGCCTCAGAATCGGCTTCATACAGGTCATGCCAACATGTTTGCTCCTAATAAATCCTTTGAAGTTTTTGAAGTTTGGCTCAAGGATCATGATTTAATTAGGGCAACTGCCGGAATCCTGACATCTTTGTCCCAACTGAAGACATGGACTCAGGTGGTAGGATTCACTTTGGAATGGACAGAATTGTTGACTTGGATGATGATTTAGATACTATCTGCCTGATCCTTTGCTCATTTGTATTTGTTTTTGCTTGCATATTAAGGAACAATCATAAAATTCTTTAAGCACTAGAAATGTCAGCGTGTTTTAGTGTTTATCATTGAGTTTTAATCAACTGCACCGTAGAAATAGCATCATTTTCAAAATGAAAAAATCCACCGTATATATTCTAAGGCTCATCTTCCTTTGTTCCTTCTTTCACTGGATTGCTTTGGGACATATATCGAGAGGCAGAGGATGATGGGTGAGGAGGTCTATTTTTCCTAACCCAGCAATATGTATTAAGTAGATGAACACAGACAAAGGAGCAACTACTTCCACACAGACTGTTGAAAAAGCAGGAACTGAAGAACACTAATGAAGTATCTTACGAGACCAGGAAAAGTAAATAGCAATAGCCCTTAGACCACTTCACACTGCTTTACACTCCTTTCTAAGTGGTGTACAGGGTCAGCATCTTTCCCCGAACAATCTGGGTCCTCCTTTTACCGACCTCGGAAGGATGGAAGGCTGACTCAACCTTGAGCTGGTAAGAATCGATCTGCCAAATTGCAGACAGCTGGCAGTCAGCAGAAGTAACCTGCAATACTGCATTCTAACCACTGCGCCACTATGGCTGCTTATGGCATTGTAAAGTATGATGAAAGATGCTGTCATGCCCCTGTTGGAGTCTGAATCTGAGGAGGAAGAGGAACAGCTGACAGGGAGTGTAAGTGTAGCTCTGTTGGCTGTGAAGGAAACTGGGGAAAGGCAAAGTCTGACTGGGCAGAGCAGGGAAGAGGTAGAACAAGGGAGAGGGAGTTCAAAGGAAGACCCAGGCCCACCCCTTCTTCATCCTAGGACACGCAGGGAGGAAGGAAGAGGGGAACAATGTGGGTTGTGTGGCTTAAGGGGGAGGAAAGGGCCCTGATTCCCTTCATTAGCCACACCTGGGAATGAGAGCTTAAGAGAGATGTAAGCTGATATGGCAGCTACTGGGAACAAATGTGAGTTTATTTTGTGTTGACTGGTTATCTGCATTCTTGGCATCCTCCCAATCGGGTTGATTTACTGCCGTTCCTTCACATCTGGAATTCCTTCTCTTGCCCTGCCGGACTAATTACCTCATCTTGTCCTGATTGGACTTATAGTTACAGTTTGTTAGTGTTTGGGGACAAACCCCCAATCAGAGTGCACAGCAGCAGTCAAGCCAGGCAGCCAAATGAGAGAGAGGCTGGGCCCAAGAGTATACACACACTGGAGACAAAAACACTGTTTGTAGTTTTAAATAGTTATTTAATTCATTTAGAGTTTAAGCATTGTCAATCAGTCCATATGTCATTATCCAATATATACATCCAGTAACCTAGTCCATTAACTAGTCAGTACAATGTCTTTATCTTCTCCTTCCGATACCTTTCTCTCGAAGACAACGCTGAGTATGCACAGGATATCAGCTCACCAAGTAAACAGTCCTTTTGTTCAGTAGAAACGGTATCCAGCACAGTAGCCAACAAGCAGACGTCTCATACAGGAGTAAACAGTAGGCAGCAGAGAGACCAGCGACCAGAGACCAGTAACCTGGAAGGTTACGTTTCTCTCTACTGCCTTTTATTGCAGCTTGCAACCGCACCCTTAATTATCTAATTACATTGCAGTTTGGTGCTTAAAGCTACAAACACTTAAACCTAGGTTTATACATTTATTCACCCAAACCTAGTTGGTGTATCAATATACCCAACACAGTTTTTGTTGACCATGTTTTGGACTTGAATCTCTGCAGCCAAAGGCTGTTCCTGGCAGAGTTTTTCTCTGGCCCAGAAGGTAACCAGGACATTAGGCGCAAAGTTGGAGCTAATAAAGGGACTCCAACTGATTATCTGACTGTGTTGCTTTTGTGCCACACCCCGGGTCATCACAGATGTTAAAGACAACAAAAATGGGGTTTCACTTCAAAATGAGGATTAAAAAAAAAAAAAAAAGCAGAAGGTTGGGGAAATGGCATCAAAAATTGACCTCAGCAATGCATTTTATAAATTATCCCAAAATATTCGGTTTTGCAGGATGGAGCCATTATTATTAATAAAATCCCCTTTGTTGTTCTTTGGACTATCTTTTGCAAACTTGGTAAGTTATATACTTTGTTCTTGGGCCTGAGATTCTTACTAATATTAATGGACAGGAATGCAAATCATATTTATAAAATTAGGTAGGTTTTTAACACTTCAGCACAATCTTGGGAGAGAGAAACTTGATTGACATTTCCTACAATAGCTTCCAGCTTTCCCTAAGATGAAAAAGGGAAGATTTCTGTAATGTCAGTTACTTTTATTTGGTTGTTTGCTTTCTCTTATTATGGTGGTGAGTTTTTGTGCCAGCTGTACACATTGTTTCTTTTCTTCCTCACATCTGGAAATCTGGAAAAACCTCAGTATTTTTTAAATGGTTTTTCTGATGTATTTTTTTTTCTGTCGTATCTATCTGGGCACTTTTTTCCAGGAATTTCTTTTCCTTCAATCTTCATGGTTTTTCCCATCTTCTGAGTTTCTTTTCTTTTTCTTTTTAATTTAAATTTTATTTTTAAAAAAGATTAAAATACAAAACTCTTTAAAAAATCAAAGAAAAAAAGACAAAAAACAAACATCAACAAGTGCACTGAAAAAAAACCCTATACACATAGATTAAAATAAAAAAAAAAAATCCAAAAAAATTAAATAAAAACAAGATTCTTTAAAAAGTGCATTTTAAAAAAAGAGAAAAAAACCCAAACACCTCTACACATATTAGCCCCACTAGTTGAATACTGATTAATACATTATTACAATTTTGATCTCCTGAGTTTCTATGCAAGGATACACACTAGGCATTTCCTGGTGGTCTCCTATCCCTGCTTAGCTTCCCATCTTCCCAGCCTGGGGAGATGCAGACATGTCCTTAAATATGCTTTGGGATTTAGATACAGATTAAGAGTTGGAAGGGAACGTGTTGGTCATCTAGTCCAACCCCCCGCATAGGTCTCTTGAAAGAACCACAAAAAGGGCCTTGGAGTGTGGGGTTTGAGCCAGGCACCCCAAATCTTAACACACACACCCCACGGCCCTGTGTCGGGGGGGTGTATTTGTAATAAATCAATTTAGGAATTCGGTCTCTGCACAAACACTCCCCCCCCCCCCGGAAACAGGCCCCGTTAAGGGGGGCGGCGGACGTCACAAGCAAAGGAGTACTGGCAGCCTCCAAACTTCACCACGGGATTTGAGCATGCGCAGTCTCCCTTTGTCTGTGGGTTGGCATGAAAAGGAAAGCAAGAAGCGGGTGCGCCCAGCAAAGTCTTCCCCCTCGAAACCGGGTATCCTCACAAAACCTTCCCCCACCCCCTCCCATTCTTCGTGCAGCCCCCTCCTCATGGGCGGGGTGACATTTCTCCCGCGAAAGAGACTCGTCCCCCTCCTACAAGAACCACCGCTCCCCCACCACTCAGGACCACGAAGGAGGAAGCAGGCTACAAATCTCCAGGCAGGTGAGACAAAGCCTTGGGGGATGCTGGGAAAAACGGCGGGACGAGAGAGTTTCTGCAATAAGGAAAGCGGGGGGGAAATGGAGGAGGAGGGGATGGTTTGAAATTTGCATTTTGCAAGGCATGATGCATGCCAGTGCCACCAGGATCAGGCCCTCCAGGAGCCTGGCCTTTTCCCAGATCCAGACCCAAACTCTCCTGTTGGTATATATAGGATCTCTTGCTTGGGGGGGATGGGGGGGTGGACTAGAAGACCTCCAAGATCCCTTCGAGCTGTATTCTGATTCTCCATTTGTCCTCTCTTCCCAACTTCATGGAGACTCCTAGGTCTCCTGAGAAGAGAGTGGACCACTCCTTTGTCTGAAACGGTACTATAGGGCTTCCTGCCTGAGCAGGGGGTTGGACTGGATGACCTCCAAGGTCCCTTCCAACTCCATTACTGTGTTCTGTTATTCTGTCTCTGGATTTCCCGTGGCACGAATGGAAAGATAGTATGCTTAATGCATGCCGATTCGTGTACATTTAAAATAAAGTTATTCTGTATCTAAGAATGCTGCTGAGAGTCTATGGAGATTCTCAGTCATCCAGGTCATGGTTATCCCAAAGGTGGTTTTTTCAAGAGGCAACTGGACTTTCTGGTTTTTCTTTGAAGATGTTTCACTTCTCATCCAAAAAGCTTCTTCGGCTTCTTCTTCTTGGCTGAAGAAGCTTCAGAAGAAACCCTCCCATACCACCACCTCTTACAATATTAGACAACACAGTATCAACCGTAGACACCTTCAAATTTCTAGGTTCTACTGTATCACATGACCTAAAATGGACACCTAACATCAAAAACGTCATCAAAAAAGCACAACAAAGAATGTTCTTTCTGTGCCAACTCAGAAAGCTCAAACTGCCCAAGGAGCTTCTGATCCAGTTCTACAGAGGAATGATGGAGTCTGTCATCTGTACCTCTATAACTGTCTGGTTTGGTTCTGCAACCCAACAGGACAGACACAGACTTCAGAGGATAATTAGGACTGCAGAAAAAACAATTACTACCAACCTGCCTTCCATTGAGGACCTGCATACTGCACAAGTCAAAAAGAGGGCTGTGAAAATATTTACAGACCCCTCACATCCTGGACATAAACTGTTTCAACTCCTTCTCTCAAAATGACGCTATAGAGCACTGCACACCAGAACTAAACACAAGGAGAATTTTTCCCCACATGCCATCACTCTGCTAAACAAATCATTCCCTCAACACTGTCCAGCTATTACAAACTCTGCACTACTATTACTATGAATCTTCCCATCACTCCTTATCACCCATCCCCACCCTGTATGACTGTAACTTTGTCACTTGCATCCTTACGATTTATATTGACTGTTTCCTAGTATGATTTGATTGCTTATTGTACCCTGTGACTGTTATTAAGTGTCGTACTTTATGATTCTCGACTCTTGACAAATGTGTCTTTTCTTTTATGTATACTGAGAGTAGTTACACCAAGACAAATTCCTTGTGTGTCCAATCACACTTGGCCAATAATGTATTCTGTTCTATTCTATTCTTGGATGAGAAGAGAAAGGTCTTCAAAGAGAAACCAGAAAGTCCTGTTGCCTCTTGGAAAAGCATCTTTGGGGTTTGCGTGGGCACTGGGTGGATGGAGCTCTGGCCAAATCCCAAAGATGCAACTGGACTTTCTTGGTTTTTCTTTTTTCTTTTCTTTGAAAACGCTTCACTTTTCATCTAAAGAATTGAAGAAGCTACTTGGATGAGAAGCAAAATGTTTTCAAAGGGAAAAAAGCCCCAAGAAAGTCCAGTTTGGGCAGTTTGCTTGGGCAAGGGGTTGGATTAGATGACCTACAAGGTCCCTTCTAACTCTGATTATCTGTTATCTGTTGCCTTTTGGAAAATAGCAGCTTTGGACAAGCGTGGCCTGGATGATTGAGAATCTCTGTAGACACGGAATTGAATCGAATGTATTTGGTCAAGTGTGATTAGACACACAAGGAATTTGCATCTGTACAAAAGCACCCCTTGTACGTGCAAAGCAACATCATCATAATCATTGTCATCGTATATTTTAAGAAGATACTTGGTTGATACTTGGTTGATGCTGGTAGCAACTCGTATCAACCATCAGAGCCAGTCAATGGTATTTGTGATACATTTGTAAATGTTCAGTTGATTAAGTTTCATGTTTAATGAATAAAAGAGGTAACAAGAACAACAACAATAGTAACACAATAAGTTGAAGAGAAACAACAAGAGATCTACAAATTGAAGTTGAACTATTGTGGAGGCAGAAATCAATGATTATATCAATAGTAAAAGGAGCCTTTGGAGCAATACCTACAGAGCTGCCTAGATACATGGAAAATTCAAACTTATTAGACCTGAATATCCTAACTGCAAAAAAACCCAACAACCCACTTTACTCAGAACTGCCTATATACTCAGATGTTACCTTAACATCTCTTACATCTTAGGTCCTTGGTTGGTGTTATGATATGTACAGAATAACCCTTGAGTAACAAGGATATGCACATGGAAATGTTTATGAGAGTAGTTATGAATAATTATTCAGCCACATACAGATACACTAAATTGAGTTAAAGTTTATTTTAAGGAATAGCACAGTCCAATAAACAGTCCAGATCATATACGTTTTACAGTCCAAAGAATATCCAATTACAAAGTCTTCTTACCGGTTGCCTTTGTCATTTACAGTAAACAAAGATATCAAAGTATAAGCACAACATAAATATAACCTTAGATAGCAACAGAGTGTCAGAGATACAGAATGTCAGAGAGACAGAATGTCAGAGAGACAGCATGTCAGAGAGAACAAGCCATGATCTCTAGCTCCCTCTTATGGCAATTCACAATACAATCAACCAATCGGAACATAGTACAAATCAATACAGTAACTTTGTCTTAAGCTACAAACATACATTGTTGGTTTATATATTGCCAACCCAACTAATTGTTGGACAGATTCCTAACAGTTAGAACTTTTAAGTTTTTACCAGTTCCAGACTGTAAATTGAATTGAAGATTAAATCAATAATATTAATAATAATAGACTAAATAAGATAAGGATAAATAATAATACTACAGCCACATACATGGGTTAATAGACATTAGGCAGCACTGAGAAAATTAAGTGTTCAACAGAGTGATGGCACAAAGGAAAAAACTGTCCCCGTGTTATAGTTGTTTTGGCACACAATGCCCTGTTGTGCCAGGAAGGAGTTGAAACAATTCATGTCCAGAATGTGAGGGCTCTGCATTTAGTGATGAAGGACAAGAGATCTCTTTACTGTAAATCACGGTCCCCTATATGTCTCTTCCATCAGAGACCAGAAATGCTTCAGATTTTCAGAATAGAATAAGAAGAGAACAGAATTCCTTTATTGGTCAAGTGTGATTGGTCACACAAGGAATTTGTCTTGGTGCAAATGCTCTCAGAGTACATAAAAGATGCGTTCGTCAAGAATCAAGGCTCATAAGGTACAATTCTTAATAATAGTCATAGGGTACAATAAGCAATCAAATCATACCAGGAAATAGTCAATATAAATCAAGGATACAAGCGACAAAGTTACAGTCATACAGTCACAAGTGGGAGGGAGTGATGAGGAGTGATGAGACGGTTAATAGTAATAGTAGTGCAGACTTTGTAAATAGTGTGAGAGTGTTGAGGGAATGATTTGTTTAGCAGAGTGATGGCGTTCAGGAAAAAACTGTCCTTGTGTCTAGTTGTTCTGGTATGCAGTGCTCTATAGCGTCTGTTGAGGGAAGGAGTTGAAACAGTTTATATCCAGGATGTGAGGGGTCTGTAAATATTTTCGCAGCCCTCTTTTTGACTCGTGCAGTATGCAGGTCCTCGATGGAAGGCAGGTTGGTAGTAATTGTTTTTTCTGCAGTCCTAATTACTCTTTGAAGTCTGTGTCTGTCCTGTTGGGTGGCAGGACCAAACCAGACAGTTCAGTGGGCGGGAAATGGGTTCACGTCTCCTTTACGAGGATTCTACCCATAGAGCCAGGGGAGAATTGTTGCTGAAGGAGAACAAGATTCTCTGTAATTCTACCATTTTGTTTTCTTCTGGAAGCATCTTGTATTGCTTAATCTGTTTCTTGATGCAGAACAGGAACCGATGAAGAGAGAAGGCCGAGGGCCACTTGGCGCATCTTTGCACCCTGTCCGCTAGAAAGGAACATGGAAAATCAAGAAGAAACAAACAAAATTCTACCTCTATTGGAAGAAGCGATCAAAATGGATTTGCAGTACCTACCAGAGGACAGAAGCGTTGCTCATGCTGCCCTCTCGTCATCTGCACAGCCTGAATGGAAAGCAGAGAGAATTGGGCAGAAGAACCAAGAGGAAGAAAATACCAGCTTGGCTGGTCAGTGGCAACGGTTGAGAAGTCTCTGTGGTAAGGATGCCAATGGGCCACGAGCGGTTTGCAGCCAACTACACTATCTTTGTCATCAGTGGCTAATGCCTGGAAAAAACACAAAAGCTCAGATGTTAGATCTCTTGGTGTTGGAGCAGTTCTTGGCTATCCTGCCCCCGGAGATGAAAAGCTGGATCAAGGAATGTAGAGCCGAGACCAGTTCCCAAGCAGTAGCCCTGGCAGAAGGTTTCCTTCTGAGCCAAGCGGAGCAGAAGAGAGAACTGCAGGTAAGAAGGTGTGCCATGGTGTAACCCAAAAAGAATCAGGGGTTGAAAAACAATCACTGCATTTTTAAACATGTCCCTTCTGGGAAAGTGATAAGATCAGTAGGAGATTGAACTCTCCTGAGGGAAAAGTTTCTTATTTTTATTTTATTATTTATTCATAAAATATGCACTGATAAATTTATACATTTATTATTGACAGATAAAACTATTGTTTTATTTTATTATTATCCACTCTTCAATATTTTCTTTAATGACATAGATGAGGGAATAGAAGGGGAACTTATCAAATTTGCAGATGTTACTAAGCTGGCAGGAAGAGCTAACACCCAAGAAGATAGGCTCAAGATCCAGATGGATCTTGACAGACTAGAACACTGGGCCGTACCTAACAAGATGAAAGTCAATGTAGAGAAAAGGAAAGTCCTACGCTTAGGCAAGAAAAACCAAAATTAGACACATAGACTGGGTGAAACAGGCTCAATAGCAACCAGCTAAATAGGAGTGTGCAGCAGCAGCCAAAAAAGCTAATGCAACCTTAAGTTGCATTAACAGAGAGATACAATCAAGATCAAGTGAGGTACTAATACCACCCTATAAAACCTTAGTAATACTGCACCTAGAGTACTGCATCCACTTTTGCTCACCACACTGTATAAAAGATGTTGAGACTCTAGAAAGAGTGCAGAGAAGAGCAACCAGGATGATTAGGGGACTGGAGACTAAAACATATGAAGAACGATTACAGGAACTGGACATGGCTAGTCTAGTGAAGAGAAGGACCAGGAGAGACATGATAGCAGTCTTCCAGTATTTGAGGGGCTGCCACGGGGAGGAAGGGGTCAAGCTATTTTATTTATTGTTTCCTTTTGGTAAATTTATCAGGACATGTGAAAGGTTTAGTGTAGTTTAGTTTACTGTCACTGCACCTCGTACAACGAAATTAAATACCATCTTCAGTGTACATTACAGCTATAAAAATAAAACACAAACACACATCCTTCACATTCTATACAATTGAATTGAAAACCCCTGATTGATGGTGCATTAATATTGCACTCTATAGTAGAATTCAAAAGAGTTACTGCCCTGGGATAGAAGCTGTTTTTTAATCCTATTTGTCCTTGTTTTTATTATTCTGTACCGTCTGCCAGATGGTCATAATTCAAAAAATGGGTTCCCAGGATGAGATGGATCTGTTTTGAACTTCCTTAAGGCAGCGGGAGCTATAAAGCTCTTCCAAAGAGGGGAGAGGGCAACCCATGATCTTCTGGGCAATGACGTTAACCCTCTGGAGTGCTTTCTTATCTGCCCCTGTGCAATTGGCAAACCATGCAGAGGTGCAGTAAGTTAAAATACTCTCTATGGTGCAGCAGTAGAAGGTCACCAGCAGTTTTTCAGTCTGTTGTTGTTTCCTGAGAAGTCTCAGGTGGTATAATCTCTGCTGGGCCCTTTTGACCAGGGCTGCAATGTGAGCAACCCAGGTCAGATCCACTTCCAAAAGCTTCCCCAAAAGGACTGTGGAATTAGAAACGTTGGGCAGAAATGCATTCTTTCCTCTTGGTTATTATTTCAGCTTCAGGAGCCCTTTGTGGAGGTGGTCGTTGAACACTCTAAAGCGTGGGGAGATGTGCTACATCCCTCTCAGGAGGTGGACTTGGGGGAAGACTCCCAGGAAGAGCCATCTAAGAATATCCCACCAGGTAATGCCATCATTCATACAACCGTACATAATTGACTTGCAACAATTCACTTGTCAGTGTTCCAACTAACAAACTCCAATCCAATAAACTTCGAGACAAGCATTTTCTCAAAGTTCCATTTTACTAGAGTTGTCCTATTGGCACATCTGGGAAAACCCAAATCTGAGACTTCTGGGTTTTCCCTTCCCATTAGAAATTCAAAGATTCATCCCCTGCACCCACCAGTCCATCACATGGTCCAATCAAACATGGTCCCAACTGGAGATATTCTTCCAGAAATTCCTCTCCAGGTGCAGTGTAACATGTCCTTGACTGTGATGACCCGGAACATGGCATAAAGGCAACACAGTCAAATGAGCAATAAAAGTCCCTTTATTATCTCCCAACTTTGCCCCCAATGTCCAGGTTACCTTTGGCTGGAGAAAAACTCTCTCAGAAACAGCCTTTGACTGCAGAAAATTCAGTCCAAAACAAGGTACAGACAAACTGTAATCAAAAATCCAAACAAACCAAGCTGAAGTAATTAACTTGACAGGGCAAGAGAAGGCATTTCAGACATGAAAGCATGGCAAAACTCACAGTTGGGAAGACTCCATGAACACAGATAAGCTACAAAGCTACAAGATAAATTCACATTTGCTCCCAACAACTTGCTGTGTGCAGCTTCCTCTTTTATACACTCTGTTCCCAGCTGCAGCTAATGAAGGGAATCAGGGCCCTTTCCTCCCTGTAATCCACACAACTCACGTTGCTCCCTTCTCTGTTCCTCCCTGCGTGTCCTAGGATGAAGAGGGGGTGGGCCTGGGTCTTCCTCTGAACTCCCTCTGCCTTGCTCTACCTCTCCCCTGCTCTGGTCAGTCGGACTTTGCCCGCCCCCAGTTTCTTCCACAGTCAGCGGAGCCACACTCCTACTCCCTGTCAGCTGTTCGGCTTCCCCCTCTGAGTCAGATTCCAACAGGGGCATGACATTGACTCTCTGAGAAAGAATGTTGTTGAGTCTAATCTTCCATCTCTCTATGAAATCCCCCCTCCCAAATTCCCAGGCACTAAATGTGGCAGCCTCGAAGCTTCCAAGTAAAAGATGGCTTCCAAGGTTGACATCACTTAGTGACCATTCAAAGTTATAGTGACACTGAAAAAAGGGGTCTTAGGACTGTTTTTCACATTTGTTTTTCACATTGATGGAACAGTGCAGTAGATGAAAGCCGGAAGCACATTCCATGCTTGTCTTATGGAGATTGTAGCCTAGGCTACTGGATCTTTTGCCCACAAAAATTTTTCATTGGAGAGCATCATTGATGACACCCAGCCTTTGAACATGTTTCATTGGAGAATCTGATATATGACACCCAGGAGGGTGGAGGGAAACAAGATCATAGGTGATAGTAAATTAGGGATCTCAGAGTTGGCTTCATACGGGTTAGTGCTGGACATGTTGCTCCTTGTAAATCTTTTGAATTCTTTTAAACCTTGGCTTGAGGCTCGTGATTTAATTAGGGCAATCGTCGGAACCCTGACCACAAGCCAACTCTGAGACACGTAATTTACTTAACAATTGTGACAAGAAAGGTCATAACATGAGGCAAAATGTTTGTAACTCCTGTCTTGCTTAGCAACAGAAATGTTGGGCTCCATTGTGGTCGCAAGTCAAGAACTCCCGGTTTCTTAGCTACTGTTATTTTATGACCTTGTTTTGGAAAAGACCTTAGGCCTGAGTGCAAGAATACTTTGGTGTATGATTCTTTTGACGTTTCTAAAACCTGCATTTTCTCCTCTTTTATCTCACTCTCAGAGAATGGAATGTTACAGATGGCACCTGTGGAAATATCTCCTCATTATAGTGAAGCAGAAACAGTAGTTATTCTCCCAGCTCAGGTAGGAGGACTTTTCCCTCTTGCAACCAATTAGAATGACTCAAGGGGCATCCATTTTCAACCAAGATAGCACAGTCAATTTCTCTCACTTTATTAACTTCCCTGTAATCAATATTTGGAGCATGAGCAAACTTTCTATACGTAAATAAGAGTCCACAAAAGGCTGCATTCAGGAGTGGGATTCTGCTGGTTCGGACCGGTTCTATAGAACCGGTTGTTACGATTTTGCGCAGTTCAGAGTACTGGCAGATCATGCCCCTGGCTGGCCCCACCCCTTTTCACCCGCCTTTCTCCTCCCTGCCCAGTCAGTCCTTATTGTGCATGCCCAACATCGCTGTCCGCCCAGCAATGCATTCTCCCCCATCCTGTCACTCCTTAAGATATTTCTTTTTTTTTTCCTCCCAAAAATCAGCTGTTCGGAAGATCAGCTGTGTTGGCATCCCCCTCACTGTCTTACTGCTTCACCCAGGAGGCTTTCCTGAGGCCCAGGAGGCAAAAAGGGGCGTGTAGGGAAGGGGGGTGCTGCACATTTTTCCTTTCTGGGCCTCAGAGGAGCTTCCTGGGAGCAAAAACGCCCCCCAGGAGGCTTTCCTGAGGCCTAGGAGGCCCAAAAATGGAGTGCAGGGGATGCTGCGCCCCCACCCCCTCTGTTTTTTTGTTTTTCTGGGCCTCAGGGAAGCCTTCTGGGAGCAAAAATTCCCCTCAGGATGCTTCCCTGAGACCGAGGAGGCCCAACAGCTGAGTGCGGGGGGGGTGCTGCTGCGAAAAAAAAGAAGCCATGCCCACTCAGTCATGTGGCCATGCCCACCTAGCCATGCCCACAGAACCGGTTGTTAAAAAATTTGAATCCCACCCCTGGCTGCATCATGAGTTCTTAATTGATGTCATTTCATAATTGTTCCTGGAATTCATTCCCCGGTGAATTCATTCATCGGGGAATGGATCAATCTTCACTGATCTGATGAATAAGGACTGCGTTGTTACCTGAAGGACATCATAAGCCATGAGTTAACATTTCACAGAGGATTCAGCGAGCTTCTTTACAGGTTGGCTCTGAAGTTCCTATTTAATGAAGCATCCACGGTTGTGGTATCAGTTGGTCCAGAGGAATATTGGAATCACAACCCTCTGATATCCCATTTCCCTGAAAATAAGACCTAACCCCAAAATAAGACCTAACATATTTTACTTGTGCATCTAATATAAGCCCTGCACCCCCACCCTCCAAAATAAGCCCTACTTAAGCACCAGCACAGCCGACCATCCGACGATTCTATCTGATTGCTTGTGGTGCCGCCAACGCAAGGCAAGAGGTGGTGGAGCTGCCCCATGTGCTCTGCACTGGCTTACCTCAGAGACCCCACAGCCAGGCCATCCATGCCCCGACAGCTGCCTCACGGCAGCAGCACCAACACCCATGTACAGCAGGAATCAATGTGGCCACCGACTCACTTCCTCTGCTTACTCGTGGCCTCAGGTATTAGGGTGTGGATGGCCTGGCTGCAGGGGCCCTGAGGTAAACAGGTGCTGGGTGCATGAGGCAACTCCACCACCCCATTCCTCGTGGCGGTGGCACTGGTGCACCGCGCGGCCTCCTACCCACCACGAACGAGCAGAAGAAATGGGCCCCCCATACATGGAAAACAATAAGACACCCCCCCACCCCCGAAAAGCCTAGTGCTTATTTTCGGGCCCATATGACCCGCTCTTATTTTCGGGGAAACTCGGGTATTTGATGTAATATCTAATGTTTTGTGCAGAGTCAGTAGAATCAATAAAACATTTACCAATCGGTAGGTTGTGTTCTCCTGTTTAGTATCGCAAAATTTATCTGTAGGATGAGATTATTTATCTAGCACAGTTGTCTCCAAACTTTAAGACTTGTAGACTTCAGCTCCCAAAATTCTCAACATAGCTGGCTGAGGAATTCTGGGAGTTGAAGTCCACAAGTCTTAAAGTTGCCAAGTTTGGAGACCTCTCATCTAGCACAAGGAGAAACTCTGGTATTGGGACTTGTTCATTAAAAGATTATATACATCTATATCTATGAAAACATATATATATATATGAAAACATATGTATGTATGTATATGTGTATGTATATGTATATGTATATAATTTCCACTAACTCTTCACTGATAGGGGATTGTTCTCTTCCTATTACAGGTTCCTCTGATTTTTGACGATGTAGCTGTATTTTTCTCTGGGGAAGAATGGGCTCTGTTGGATTTCAACCAAAAAAATCTATATAGGGAGGTCATGCTGGAAAATGCTAGGAATTTAGCCACCTTGGGTAAGTTTTTTTTTTCTTTATTTTATGTTAAGATGATAATTTCTACTACAAAGTAACTAGGAGGATAACAGAGTTGGAAGGGATCTTGGAGATTTTCTAGTCTAGAGGTGGCTAACCTTTTTCGGCTCACGTGCCGATAATTGCGCGTGCGCTTGGGCTCCCGTGCCAGCACCCAGAAGGCAATGCATGCTGCCCCCCCCATGCCCCCTGCGCATGCAATTCCCCCACTGCACGCCATGCATCTGCGTATGCGATCACCGTGTGCACTGCACCTCTATGCATGTGCACGTGTTTCCCGGCTGCAAGCCATGCATTTCGCATGCGTGCGCGATCCCCCACGCTTCATGTCTCAGCGCGGGGGATCGTGCATGCATGCGCGATGTCTTCATGTCTCATTGGTTGATTGTTCTCACTCTCAATCCCCCGCAGTGTGCATCTCTGCGCATGCATGTCTTTATGGGTTCATAAAAAGACAGATAACAGATAATCAGAGTTGGAAGGGATCTTGTAGGTCATCTAGTCCAACCCCCCACACAAGCGGGAGACCCTACACCATTTCTGACAAATGGCAGTCGAATATCTTCTTGAAAGCCTCCAGGGATGACGCTCCCACAACTTCCGAGGACAAGCTGTTCCATTGGTTGATTGTTCTCACTGTCAGAAAGTTTCCCCTCATTTCCAGGTTAAATCTCTCCTTGTTCAGTTTCCATCCATTATTCCTTGTCTGGCCCACAGGGGCTTTAGAAAATAGCTTGACCTCTTCCCCCCTGTGACAGCCCCTCAAATAATGGAAGACTGCTATCCTGTCTCCCCTGGTCCTTCTCTTTACGAGACTAGCCATGTCCAGTTCCTGTAAGACAAAAAAAAAAAAAAAAATAGGTTAATAGAGAAATACTAGATAAGAAGCAGCTAATGGGGTTTGATTCCTAACAGCAGTCTCAAGTTGGGCTTTAAATTTCTTATAGATTTTTTCTTTCTTTTTTGATTCAACAGGTGATGGATGGGAGAACGAGAATTACGGAGAGGCAGCTTTCCAAACAGCCAGAACTGAAATTGGAGAAGAGCAATTTCAAAACCAGCAAAGGCCACAGTGGCCAGAGGCAAACCAGTTAAATGGTGAGCTCCAAAACTCCTCTACCTCTCAAAATCTGGACGTCCATCTTTTCCTGATCCAAGGAGATCACGGAGAAAAAGGTTTCCCATTTGGAGAGACAATTAGAGAGGAATCTGATGCATGCGAACGCCCCAGTATTTATATGAGAGAGGTGCAAGACGGACGCGTGGAAGATGGGAAACGTTTCAAGTGGGACATCCCTCTTGCTTTCCCTCAAAGCATCCACGCAGAAGGAAAACCATATAAACGCATGGAATGTGGCAACAGCTTCAGTAACAGCAACCATTTTATTTCCCATCAAAGGACCCACTCGGGGGAGAAACCATACAAATGCCCGGAGTGCGGAAAGAGCTTCAGTGAAAACAGCTCCCTGACTTCCCATAAAAGGATCCATTCAGGCGAGAAGCCGTACCAATGCGTGGACTGTGGAAAGAGCTTCAGCCAGAGCGGGCAGCTCACGTCTCACAAAAGGATCCACACGGGAGAAAAGCCGTACAAGTGTGCGGAGTGTGGCAAGAACTTCAGTCAGAATGGTCAGCTCACGTCTCACAAAAGGATCCATTCTGGAGAGAAACCGTACAAATGCGCAGAGTGCGGGAAAGGCTTCAGCCAGAGTGGTCACCTCACTTTCCATAAAAGGATTCACACTGGAGAGAAACCTTACAAATGTGTAGAGTGTGGAAAGAGCTTCACCATAAGCAGTCATCTTACTTCCCATAAAAGGATCCACACGGGGGAGAAACCCTACAAATGCACGGAGTGTGGAAAGACCTGCAGTACCAACAGTGATCTTACTTTGCATAAAAGGATCCATTCAGGGGAGAAACCATATAAGTGCATGGAATGTGGGAAAGACTTCAGTCAGCGAAGTAATCTCATCTCCCATAAAAGTATACACTCGGGGGAGAAACCCTATAAGTGCAAGGAGTGCGGGAAGAGCTTTAATCAGCGAAGTAATCTTATTTCTCACAAAAGGATCCACTCGGGAGAGAAACCCTACAAATGCATGGAATGTGGAAAAAGCTTCACTTGGAACTGTCAACTGACTTCTCATAAGAAGATTCACACAGGGGACAACCCAATAAACATGTTGACGGTTGAAAGAGCTTCGTGGACTCCAGTTCTGAGTTGATGGAACACCATGACAAGTTGGACACGAATGCATGACAGACTTGAAGAAAGAATTGTACCTGCAGAGTTGAAGGAAGGACGAAGGAGAAATCAGTAGTAGAATGGATAGTTAAGGTGCTTACAGAAAAATCCTTGAAAAGGTGCGAGTATTAATAGAGACACATCGAGATGCCAAGCATTTATTCAGGTGTACTTCGATTCTTTCCTGACTAGGTAGCATTTATTCAAGCACAAAAAAGCCATGGGATCCTTCAGCGACACCAGGGGTTTTTTTTAACCATGTGCCCGAACTACCAAATGGGAAAGTGAGTTTTCCCCCAAATAATCTGAAATGAATTATGTTTGAAAAGAGTTAGGGCTAACAGGAAGCCAGGCGCCAAAGGACACCATCAAAGCTGACACCAGCCAGAGCTTAGAACACGGGCGTCAAACTCGCCGCGTCACGTTGCTGTCACATGATTTTTTTCCCCTTTCACGGAGCTGGGGTGGGCGTGGCCTGCATGTGATGCATCCAGCCTGCAAGCCACCGATCTCTGGCACAGAACAACTTCAAAGAAGAAAAGTCCATAGAATCGTCAAGAGTCAGACACCACTGATTGGATAAAATCTTCGTTGTTTAGCATTTTGCCTTACATTAATCTCCTGAGAAGCTTCTGTTGAACATGAAGGGATATAGGCAGTGGTGGGATTCAACCGGTTTCCACGGTTCCACAGTTGTTAAATTGCTGGCTGGCCCATCCCCTCCCCATCCAAGAATCCCCACGCGCCCCGTTTTAGCTCCCAGGTAAGTGCAGGGAGGCCCACTAGGCCCAAAATGAGCGTGGGGAGAATATGGTGTGTGTCCTCCCCCTCCCCCCCGTGGCCTGTTTTTGCTCCCAGGACGGCAGGATAAGGAATTACAGACTTCCAAAGATAACGAAACACACACAGTTGGGAAGATGCCAGAACCCAGATAAGCCTTGAAAAACAACGATAGTGCACGCTTTTCTTCCAGAAAGTTGCTATGTGCAAACACCCTTTTAAAATCCTGTTTTCCCAGCTGCAGCTAATGAAAAGAATCAGGGCCTTTTTCTCCTCTGTAACCCATGTTGATCCCTTATCCTTTCCTCCCTGCGTGCCCTAGAATGAAGAGGTGGTGGGCCTGGGTCTTCCTCTGAATGCCCAGCCGGACTGGGCCCTTCCCCAGTTTCCTCCGCAGCCACTGGAGCCACACTCCCACTCCCTGACAGCTGCTCAACCTCCCCCTCCGAATCAGATTCCAATAGGGGCATGACAGTGGCAACCGCATCAGTGTGACACAGTAGCTCTGATGATTGGTTATAACGGGTGTCAAACTCAAGGCCCGGGAGCCAGATCCGGCCTATGAGATGCTTAGATCTGGCCTACGGGATCACTTGGAAACAGCGAAGGACTGGCCTGCAGTACCTCACATGGCCCTCCCGAGCTCCGTTTTTGCTGGTAGAGGATTGCAGGAGGCTGTTAGAGCAAAAAAAATGGGAGCTTGGGAGCCTGTTTTCGCTGGCACAGCACTCAGGCCAGCACAGGTGCTTCCGACACGAGTGACATTGAGCTGGCCACGCCCACCCACCTCCAAGGTCAAACAACCCCGATGCGTCCCTTAATGAAATCGAGTTTGACTCCCCTGGGTTATATGTAACCATGTTTCCCTGAGAATATGACCTCCCCCGAAAGTAAGTCCTTACTTGACTTTTATACATGGGCCCAATATAAGCCTTAATTAACACCCTGCCCATTCCAGTATGCATGGCTAAAAGTTAAGCTACAGTGGGGATGGGGGGGTGTGGAGCCGCCCTACTACTTACCTTTGGAAAGTTGCACCCAGGCCTCGCACACCCCGACACCTGTCTTGCCGGCCTATTTCTTCTTCAGCCAGCAAGGCTTTCCTGAAAACCTCTGCAGCCGATAACAGAGCTCTGTTATCGGCTGCAGAGGCCTTCAGGAAAGTCTTGCTGGCCGTAGAAGAAGTTCCTGAAGGCCTCTGACAGCGAAAAGAAGGCTGGGGGCGACGTGCGCGACGGAGGTAAGTCAGTGGCATCCTCCCCCCAGAAAATAAGACCTGGTGCCTTTTTGGGTGGCAAAACAATATAAGTCCTATTTTCATGGAAACAAGGGTACCAGTTGCTCAGTGCCATTGGAAAATCAAACAGTTGCTGAATGACTGATCAATAAGCAAGGACGACCTGTATTACTTTCCCTCACTCCATTTCCAGTTTTATCCCTGCTTATCTTTCTGTCAACTTGTAAAGGCATTCCTATTCCTGTTATAGAGTTGCCATAAACAGAGGGGGAGAGAGGAAACCTGAAGGAGCAGCAGTTTAAAACCAGAAGTAAATTCCAACACTTCTCTTACAAAGATTGTAGCTAAGCTACCAGGTCTTCTGCCCATGAAAATCCTTAATCGGAGAACGTGTTTGATGACACCCAGCCTGTGAATGTGCTTAATTGGAGAATCTGATTTATGACACACCCGGGGGGAGGGGGGAAACAGGGACACAGGTGGCCGTAAATTACGTAGGCCAGAGTTGGCTTCATACAGGTTAATGCCGGACATGTTACTCCTAATAAATCTTTTGATTTCTTTTGAAGCTTGGTTCGAGGCTCATAATTCAATTAGGGCAATCGCCGGAATCCTAACACTTTCTTTTTCTAGAGGAACCATTACTTCATATTTCTCCTTTTTCTCGCTGCTGGAGGGAGGGAGAAGAGTGCTGATGTGTGAGAGTGTGAATTGTGGATGTATGCAGAGTTTGTCTGGATATATGGATATATCAAGTTAGCTTGCTGTTTGGCTGGCCATTTTCATCTGTTAATTGACTTGACATTAATCTTTTTATCTTGGACCTTGTTGAATATGGAGTGGGGAATATGGCTTCTGACTGAGGCATGTATAGAGCCATGTGTCCATATGCGTAGATCGGGTCCCATACTCATATTTATTGGGAGATCATTAGCAGGTTTTACCTGAAGTGAGCATTGTGTAAATAGAGGTAGTCCTCAGCTTACGACCACAATGGAGCCCAAAATTCCTGTCGTGAAGGGAGACATTGGTTAAGTGAGCTTTGCCCCAATTTACACCCTTTGTTGCCGTGGTTGATAAGTGAATCACTGCAGTTGAGAAGTTAGTAACATCTTGATATATGCTGCTAAAGTGTAAGCTGTGTCTAAAGAGGAGGAAAATTTTGGGCTTGTACCATGAAGCACAGTGCAGAGGAATGGAATGGAATGGAATAGAATAGAACAGTCGAACAGAATAGAACAGAGAATAGAATAGAAATAGAATTGGAATGGAATAGGAATAGAATTGGAATGGAATGGAATAGAATAGAAAAAGGAATAGGAATGGAATAGAATAGACTAGGAATAGAATAGAATAGAATAGAATAGAATAGAATAGAATAGAATAAGAAATAGGAATGGAATGGAATAGGAATAGGATAGAATAGAATATGGAATAGAATAGAATAGAATAAGGAATAGAATAGAATAAGGAATAGGAATAGAATA
This sequence comes from Pseudonaja textilis, assembly GCF_049901715.1. Classification (NCBI taxonomy): domain Eukaryota; kingdom Metazoa; phylum Chordata; class Lepidosauria; order Squamata; family Elapidae; genus Pseudonaja; species Pseudonaja textilis. The sequence continues at coordinate 7,279,440 of NC_141991.1, forward strand.
GAAAAACGAATAGGAATGGAATAGAACAGAATAAAGAAATAGGAATGGAATAGGAATAGAATAGAATTAGGAATAGGAATAGAATATGGAATAGAATAGAATAAGGAATGGAATGGAATAGACTAGACTAGGAAGAGAAGAGAACAGAAGAGAAAAGAATAATGAATAGGAATGGAATAGAATAGAATATGGAATAGAATAGAATAAAATAAAATAAGGAATAGGAATGGAATAGAATTAGGAATAGAATATGGAATAGAATAGAATAGAATAAGGAATGGAATGGAATAGACTAGACTAGGAACAGAAGAGAAAAGAATAATGAATAGGAATGGAATAGAATAGAATATGGAATAGAATAGAATAAAATAAGGAATAGGAATGGAATAGGAATAGAATAGAAAAAGGAATAGGAATGGAATGGACTAGACTAGACGACTAGGAACAGAAGAGAAGAGAACAAGAGAAGAGAATAAAGAATAGGAATGGAATAGAACAGACTAGGAATAGAATAGGTTGGAAGAGACCTTGGAGGTCTTCTAGTCCAACCCCATGCTCTGGCAGAAAACTACTTCAGACAAATGGTCATCCAATCTCTCCTTTAAAACTTCATCCAGTGTTGGAGCATCCACAACTTCCGGAGGCAAGTTGCTCCACTGAATAATTGTTCTCACTGTCACGAAATTTCTCTCCTTGATCAATTTCTATCCGTTGCTTCTCGTCTTGCTTTCTGGTGCTTTGGAGAATTCGCTCGTCTGCCTCTTGTGCTAAACCGAAATATGTTGCTCAGCTCTTTCAAACGTGAATTCGACGTCCTCTGAAACAGAGCCAAGCCTAAAGCAAACCGCGGCTTCGCTTTACATCGGGTTACTGCAAGCAAGCCACCACTAAACTGCGACCTCCTGCAAAAAGAGCCTCCCCCGCCCCTGCCTTCAACCCAGGACAGCCTGCACCAAAGAGCCCGGAGGACCCCCGCGCCAGCACCGTCAAGAGAAATCCCCGGCCCGAGCATGCCCCTTCTAGGAAGCAACTGTCTCTCTCTCTCCCTTTAACCCTTTCTTGGAAGACCAGGGAGTTGAGTGGGGCGGGGGGAGGCTGGCGGGCTTGCGAGGCCGCTGCGTCTTGCATCGCTTTAGGAGCGCGGATCCTTCTGCTGGCGCGGCTGGCTTTGGAGATCGAGTGCAGGATTGCCGGGTAAGGATGGAGTTTGCGCTCCCTTCCTTGCCCCTCTGGATGCCAGGCGAAGCAGCTTTCCTTTTTTTTTTTTTTTTTGCAACCCCGCCTTTGCAATTCTGCCTTGCTTGCAGCCCTTAGAGCAAAAAAAAAAAAAAGTGCTCTAGGATGGGATGCTTTTGTCCTGGAAAACCCGGGCAGGAAGGGTTGAGGGGGAACGGGGCGGGGTGGAGGTGGGCAAGGAGATCCAGGGAGCAAAGGCAGACTTGGCCCAGCTTCGCTCAGCTGTTTCCCTGCAGATCCTCCACTGGCTTCGGTCTGCGGCTAAATCTGCAGCAGAACAGAATAACAAAGAGTTTGGAAGGAAGGGACCTTGGAGATCTTCTAGTCCAGCCCAGAGGTGGTATTCAGCAGGTTCTGACCAGTTCTGGAGAACTGGTAGTGGAAATTTTGAGTAGTTCAGAGAACCAGTAGCAGAAATTTTGAGTATCTCTGAATACCACCTCTGACTGGCCCCGCCCCCATCTATTCTCTGCCTTCCGAGTCCCAGCTGATTGGCTGGCTCTTCTTTTGTTGCCCTGCATAGGAGAATGGAGCTGGAAAACAGGCTAGTGGGGTGCGGAAGGAATGGGATTTTACAGTAACCTTCCCCCAGAAGTGGAGTGGGGATGGATCCTTCCCCAGGGGTGGGATTCAAAAATTTTAACAACCAGTTATGTGGGTGTGGCTTAGGTAGTGGGAGTGGCTTGGTGGTCATGTGACTGGGTGGGCATGGCTTGGTGGTCATATTATTGGCGGGGTGTGGCCAACTCAATATCACTCACATTGAGGCACGCATCTCCTCGCCTGGCCTCTCAGGACTGTGGGGATGCTGCAACAGTCGTAAGTGTGAAAAATGGTCATAAGTCACTTTTTTCAGTGTAACTTTGAATGGTCACTCCACACAAGCAAAGTACCAGCAAAGGAGGGGAAAAAAACTTCAGAGAAGTTCCTGAGATAGGAAGTCAGGTCCTGCCAAGAATGTAATAAGGGTTAATGGAGAGGCAGTTTCTGTAAGCAACACCAGAATGTTTCCTTCCTGCCTTCCTTACAGGATTAGGCCAGTAATTTCTTCTAACAACCGGTTCTCTGAACTGCTTAGAATGTTAACAACCGGTTCTAGCAAATAGGTGCGAACTGGTAGAATCCCACCCCTGTCCTTCCCCTGCCATGCCCACCAAGCCACACCCACAGAACCGGTAGTAAAAAAATTTGAATCCCACCACTGGTCCAGCTCCCTGCTCCGGTAGGAAGGTCTACGGTACCATTTCAGACTAATGGTTGTCCAGTCTCTTCTTAAAAACTTCCATTTTGGAAGATGTCTCTGGAGATTCTCAGTCATCCAGGTCATGGCTGTCCCAAAGGGGCTTTTTCAAGAGACATTGGGACCTTCTGGTTTTTCTCTGAAGACGTTTAGCTTAGTTTTAGTTTACTTTATTCTCATTGCACATCTACAACGAAATCTAACACCATCTTCAGTGCACATCAGGAACATGAAAATAAACACAAACACACATCCTTCACCCTCCACACATTGAATTGAAAACTCCCAACACCGCACCAACACTGCACTATACAGCAGATTTCAAAAGAGCTACTGCTCTGGGATAGAAGCTGTTTTTCAGCCTATTTGTCCTTGTTTTTATTATCCTGTACCGTCTGGCAGATGGTTAATAGTTCAAAAAAAGGGTTCCCAAGATGAGATGGATCTTTGAGAATGTCTTGAACTTTCTTCAGGCAGCGGGAGCTATAAAGCTCTTCCAGAGAGGGGAGAGGGCAACCAAGGATCCTCTGGGCAATGACGTTAGCCTCTGGAGTGCTTTCCTATCTGCCACTGTGCAATTGGCAAACCATACAGAGATGCAGTAAGTTAAAATACTCTCTATGGTGCAGCGGTAGAAGATCACCAGCAGTTTTCATTCAGTTGTTGTTTCCTGAGAAGTCTCAGGTAGTGTAATCTCTGCTGGGCCCTTTTGACCAGGGCTGCAATGTGGGCACCCCAGGTCAGGTCCTCTTTTCTGGTAACACCCAGAAACTTAAAACTGGCCACTTGCTCCAGTCGGTCTCCATTGATAAGCAAGGGCTGGATGTTTGATCTGTTCCTTCTATAATCCACTATAAGCTCCTTGTTCTTATTGGTGTTGAGGACCAAGTTATTGTCTCCATACCACGAAACCAACCGATCCACCTCATCTCAGTAGGCAGACTCATTCCCCGGAGATAAGTCCCACCACTGTTGTATCATCTGCAAATTTAGCAATAGTATTACTAGCGTGAGTGGGAATGCAAGTCGTGCACATAAAGAGTATAGAGTAAGGAACTCAACACGTAACCCTGTGGTGTACCAGTGTTAAATTACCTAGTCTGACCCTCTGTGAGTGGCCAGACAGGAAATCCATAATCCAAAGGCGGTTTCTTTGAAGGCAGAGCTGAAGAGGCTTCTTGGATGAGAAGCGAAATGTCTTCAAATAAAAACAACAACCAGAAAGTCCAGTTGTCTCTTGAAAAAAGCACCTTTGGGACTTCCAGTGTTCTGGAGGCAAATTGTTCCACTGATTAATTGTTCTAACCGTCAGGACATTTCTCCTTAGTTCTAAGTTGCTTCTCTCCTTGATTAGTTTCCACCCGTTGCTTCTTGTCCTGCCTTCAGGTGCTTTGGAGAATAGCTTGACTCCCTCTTCTTTCTGGCAGCCCCTGAGATATTGGAACACTGCTATTGTGTCACCTCTAGTTGTGTGTAAAGTTTCCAGTTTTCCAGGAAGAAAAAAATTCCCAAGATGGCGCAGGGGAGTTTTTCCTGCCATCCTGCTCCTATCAATGAAACATACTTTGCAGAATGGGGAAGTCCTTTGAAATTGACCAGAACGGCATTTGAGCACAGAAGGAAAACAGACACACAACAACACACAGCGAGGAAAGGAGAAGAAAGAGACCCCAGGGTTGTATTGAACAAGACAGGTGGAAAATTCATGGAAAAAAACAATCAATACATCCTGGAAGGGGAAACTACCAGTGGGGTCCTAGGTACTCCTTCTTTCATGGAAACCTCTTCCCAAGAAGCTGACGGGCCCCGAGAACTTTGTAGCCGACTCCACCATGTTTACCGGCGGCGGCTAAAGTTAGAAAAGCACACGAAGGCTCAGATATTGGATCTTCTGGTCCTGGAGCAGTTCCTGACTGTCCTTCCTCCGGAGATGACAAGCTGGGTCCAGGAGTGCGGAGCAAAGACCTGTTCCCAAGCGGTGGCCCTGGCCGAAGGCTTTCTCTTGAGCCAAGCAGAAGAGGAGAAACTGAGGGTAAGACAGGATCATTCCAAAAAAATAATAATAATTCAGTTGCGGGATATAAAGTTACACAATTTTTAAACGCTTCCCTCTTCCATTAATATTAGGAGGAGGAGATGTAATTTTCACTTTAGATATTCCGTTGTCTGTTTTTGAATCTTTCTGGGGATGGGATGGAATGGAATGGAATAGAATAGAATAGAACAGAGGATAGGATAGGATTATATACCCTGTTTCTCCAACAATACGGCCTCCCCCAATAGGAAGTCCCAGCATGTTTTATAGGCACGAAATGAAATTAAGCCCCTCCCCCCAAAATTAAGGCCTATATTAAAACATGCGAAATGGGGGGAATGGTGGGGGGGCTTGCCATTAGGAAGTACTTTTGTTGCACACCCAGATATGGTGCTGCCTACGTTGACCCCGATATGAAGTGCCCCACCAACGCCGAGGTCAACATCCAAGCCGTCGCCGCCCGCCCGAAGATGCAAAGAGGGGGGGAATTAAGTCACCCCTGAAAAGACGGCCTAGCCATTTTTTTCGGGGCTCAAAAGAAAATAAGACCCGGCCTTATTATATGAGAAACATGGTAGGATAGGATAGAAAATAGAACAGAACAGAACAAAATAGAGGATAGGATAGGGTTATATAGGATAGAACATAGGATAGAATAGAATTTCTTGAGTGTCCAGTCACACTTGGCCAATAAAGAATTCTATTCTCTTCTAGAATAGAACAAAATAGAGGAGAGGATAGGGTTATATAGGATAGAATATAGGATAGGATAGAATAGAGTAGAATTCCTTGTGTGTCCAATCACACTTGGCCAATAAAGAATTAGAACTAAAATAGAGGATAGGATAGAATATAGGATAGGATAGGATAGAAAATAGAACAGAACAAAATAGAACAAAATAGAGGATAGGATAGGATTATATAGGATAGGATATAGGATAGGATAGAGTAGAATTCCTTGTGTGTCCAATCACACTTGGCCAATAAAGAATTAGAACAAAATAGACGATAGGATAGAATATAGGATAGGATAGAAAATAGAATAGAATAAAATAGAACAGAACAGAACAGAAAATAGGATAGGATAGGATAGGATAGGATAAAATAGGTTAGAAAATAGAACAGAACAGAACAAAATAGAGGATAGGATAGGATTATATAGGATAGAATATAGGATAGAATAGAATTCCTTGTGTGTCCAATCACACTTGGCCAATAAAGAATTAGAACAAAATAGACGATAGGATAGAATATAGGATAGGATAGAAAATAGAATAGAATAAAATAGAATAAAATAGAATAGAATATAGGATAGGATAGGATAGGAAATAGAAAAGAATAGAATAAACTCCCTACTTTTTTACTATTTCAGGGTCAGGAGCCCTTTGTTGAGATGGCCATTGAAAACTCTATTAAATATCTTCCTCAGGAGCTGGTCTTTGGTGAGATCTTCCAGGAGAAACCATTTCTGGACCCGTCTTCAGGTAAAGAACAGTCCTGAAGAGTCTGTACTGAGCTTGTTTTTCCAAGAATACAGGTAGTCTCCGACTTACAACAGTTCATTTAGCAACCGTTCGAAGTTACATCACTGAAAAAAGGTGACATGACTGTTTTTCACATTTACGGCCGTTGCAGCATCCCCAGGGTCACATGAACAAAATTTGGATGCTGGGCAACTGACTCATCTTTATCACGGCTGTAGTGTCCCCGTGGTCATGTGATCCCCTTTTGCGACCTTCTGACAAGCAAAATCAATGGCGGGAGGCAGATTCACTTTGCAGCCGTGTTACTAGCTTGACAGCTGCAGCAATTCACTTAACAGCTGTGACAAAGAAAGGTCGTAAAATGGGGAAGAGCTCACTTAACAAATGTCTCACTCAGCAACGGAAATTTTGGGCACAATTGTCATAAGTCAGAGTGTTTGCAACGTGATTACTATTGTGAGACAATCCAGGAGCACAACACAGCACAGAGAGGCTTTGTCTTTTAATAGTGGTTTATATACAAGACAGCTGTATACATACATATACATGGTAGGTAAATACCTTGCAAGCAATCAGTCTTTTTTACTCTGCACGGAGAACCAAAATGGAGAGAGAACACAAGGAGGGAGAGATACGCCCTCTTATGGCCTCACATATATATAGACAGCTTCTTAAAGTGGCAAAACCCTGTGGGACCCATCCTCGGTCTTAAAGCGGCAATAACCATGCAGATTCATCCTCATAGCATCAGCCTTACCACAGCTGGTCAGCTATTAAATCTCAATACCTTGACATTGTTTTTAGAAATAATGAAGTTGCTGAGCATATTCAACACACCTTCCTCCTCCTATTTTCCCTACAACAAAACCCTGTGAGGTGGGTTGGGGTGAGAGAGAGTAATGAACCCGAAGTCACCCAGCTGGCTTTCATGGCTAAGCCAGGACTAGAATTCACGGTTTCTAACCTGGCACCTTAACCACTCAAATCAGACAGATTTTGTGATAGATGTTTTGAAAACACGTAAATTACTCTTTGTAATCTCTTTCTCAGCAAATGGAACAGCAGTGATGCTACCTGTGGAAACTTCTCTTCTCTGTGGTGGAACAGAAGCAGTGGTTGTCCTTCCCACTCAGGTAGGAGTAAGATCTCCAAATACCGATGTGATTTCTTCATAATGAATCCTATTCCATTCCTCCATTCCCGGTGCCCTCTCGAGGGGTGGGCTTCTGGGGGTTCTCAGGGGTTCGGGAGAACCCCGAGCTAAGACTTTATGCCCTATGGCACGCATGCTGAAAGTGTCATGCAGAGCCACTTCTGCCAGCATGCGAGAAGTCGCTCGGAAGAGCCCCACTCCACATGCGCGCGCGCCCCCACCAGCCAGCTGATTGTTGGGTATCTGCCACGCATGCGCAGAGGTATGCAGCGTGCAGGAGGGTCGCACGCACATGCGCAGAGGTTCATGGTGCTCGCACAGGAGGGGCGTGTGTGCATGCGCAGGGAGCAGGGGAAGCCGCACACGCATTGATTCATGGGTGCAGGCATGCGTATGTGCATCCGCATGCACTTTTGGCATGCAACATGGAAAAGGTTCGCCATCACGGCTCTATGCGGTTTGGAGAACCCCAAAATCTCACTCCTGGCTGGCCCTGCCCACCCCGCCCTTCCCTCCCCAGGAGTCCCCATGTGGATGCAGGTAAGTGCAGGGTGCGCACGGAGCCTCGGGTAGGGTGAAAAACAGGCCTCCCAGAAGTTCTGGAAGGCCAGAAATGGGCCTGTTTCTGGCTCCCAGAGAGCCTCTGGTGCCCGGAGGAAGCCATTTTCGCCCCCATGGAGGCTCAAGGAAAGCCTCTGGAGCCCAGGGAGAGAAAAATGCTCCCCTCCATCGTAGTGCAGGAGGCCGACTAGGCCACACACCCACCATGGCCACTCCCACCCAGCAACCGGGCAGAGAATGTTTTGCTAAATTTTTTGAAGACCACCCCTGGCCATCTTCTTTATTTTATTAGTTCCCTCTAGCTTGCTTTTTGGATCATGAGAAGCTTCCGGTATTCTGATGGGAACTCTGCAGATGTTATGTCATCTGCAGAGTTACGGCGCTCATGTTGTTATTTGGAAGATGTCTTTCAACAACTTTGTGTAGGTGTTCAGTGGAGTTTGTTGATTAGTTCCCTTGGCCAAACGGAGCTCTCTGACCAATTCATTGAAGAAGCTACTTTCTAGATCAAGGGTGCCCAACCCATCACTCCATGGGCCGGCACCAGGCTGCAGCATACTGGCAACCGGGCCATGCAACTAAGCGAAGTCTCGTACGTGGGATGCAGGAAGCACTGTTGTGGTTCGCTGGCAGCAGGTGCAGACGGCAGCAGAATCGGACAGTGGGGAAGAACGGGGACCAGTCAGGGAGTCTGGAGAGGACGTGGACAAGTGTCCTGCGTCCGATGCAGAGATGGGGCCAGGATCATCTGGGAGTGGAGTGTAGCCTTCAGAGTCTGGCAGCAGCGAGGCAGAGAGGACCCAGGGGAGCCTGTTCCCAGTGTGCATGTGCACAGAGCTGCTAGAAGGCGAGAGCAGCTGAAACAAAAGGGGCAACTCAGGAGTAAGGCTGGGAGGTGATTGCCCCTCCCATAAGTTATAAAGGTCAGGCCAAGAAGACGAAAACTTTGCAGGAAGCAAAGTCGTTTGCTCGGTTCAAAGTCATTCTTGAAACTCTTTGTACTTTGGTTGGTTTTTTTTTGTACTTCGATTGGTTTCTTTTCTAGTTCATTGGATACTTCTGTTTTTGGCAGCCCTTCATAGAACTGAAAGGTGCGTGCTTATCTCGGAGGACTGTTTGAGCTTAACTCCGCCTGGGAATGAAAGCAATTGTTGCAATAAAATAAGTCTTGTTTTTAAAAGAACTATGTGCTTAATTATGGTTTAGGAAGCTTAAGTCAGAACAAGCACACGAAATCATGCCGCCTCTGGTCCACAGAAAAAACTTTCTCCACGGAGCCCGTCCCTGGTGCCCAAAAGGTTGTGGGCCACCGTTGTAGATACAGAAGAGTCCTGATCCAAAGGTCTTGCCATCAGTTGATTCCTAAGCAATGCAGCCACAAAACGGGTTTGAAGGTTCTGCAGAATCATTGGTGTGGGTTGTTGTCATTCTTCCATTAAGAAAGACAACTTGTAATATTCCTGAAACAATGAATTAATTGGGAACATTTTCTTTCTCTGTTAGGAAGCCGTAACCTTTGACGATGTAGCTGTGCTTTTCTCTGAGGGGGAATGGGCTCTGCTGAATTTCAGCCAAAAATCTCTATACAAGGAAGTGATGCTGGAAAATGCAAGCAATGTGGTCGCCTTAGGTAAGGAATTGACTTTCCTCTGGGCTCACATAGGATTGGAACAGATTACAGCACGTAGATTTAAAACCAGAGATATTTTTATTGGGGATTTTACCTGAAGGTTACAATAAAAAAATAACATATCTGATTATTAGTGTTCTAACTGCAGCCAGAATTGTATTTGCTCAAAATTGGAAAAATGAGAAAATTCCAGCGGAGGAGGAAGCGATTAAGAAAATAATGGAATGTGTAGAAATAAGTAGATTAACATTAGCAATTAGAGAGCAAGAAGAAAAAGAATATTTTAAGATATGGGATTTATTTTACCAATGGTTAGATAGAAAAGTAAGAAATTGAAGCACAATGTAACAGTAATGACATATTATAATTATTAATAATTATTTTTTATAATTATCATAATTATATAATAATTATTTTTGAAGAAGCTATATTAGGAATACAATCCAGTAAGAATTGAGATTTGCTCTTGGAATTGAAATTAAAATTTTAGTGATAGTATAATAATGATATAGCATGATATGGAAAGTTGATTAATACAATATGAATATAAAGTTAAGAGGAAAAGATTACAGATATTGTGCACATGATATATGTACCAAACCGACGCTGTACAATTGAAAGAAGGTTTTATTTGTTGTTTTGTATGTTATAAAAAATAAAAAAACTTTTTAAACACACACCCACACCCAAAAGGAACATATTATATACTCAAAAGTAACCAGCAGATATCTTTATTAAAGGAAATTCCCATTTAATATTTTTCTCTCTATGGAAGAGGAAAGTATTCATACGTTTATTGCTTGTGAAGGTAAAGGTTCCCCTTGGACATACATGCTAATTGTTTCTGGCTCTAGGGGGTGGTGCTCATCTCCATTACAAAGCTGAAGAGCCAGCGCTGTCCAAAGACGTCTCCGTGGTCATTTGGCCGGCATGACTAAATGATGCATGGAACGCTGTTTGCTTCCCACCAAAGTAGTCCCTATTTTTCTACTTGCATTTTTTACATGCTTTTGAACTGCTAGGTTGGCAGAAGCTGGGACAAGTAAGGGGAGCTCACATCATTACGTGGTGCTAGGGACTCGAACTGCCGACCTTTCTGATCGACAAGCTCAGCATCTTAGCCACTGAGCCAATTGCGTCCCCAGTTATTATTTCTTGTAGGAAGAGCTAAAACCTTCATTCCATTTCTATAGAGATATCGTACATTTGTATCTTAACCGTGAAATTTTTTCTTCTTTCATTTTGTTTCCAGCAGGTGATGGACAACAGACTGAGAGTTACACAAAGCAACCTTCAAAATCAGTGGAAACTGAAATCAGGAGAAAGATATTTGGAAATCTGTGGGGACCACAAAGGCCCAAGGAAACCCAGTTAAACAGAGACATGGAAAAATCTCTCCTCTCACCGCATGCGTGCGAGGACGACGATAAAAAGTATAGTTCGAACCTTCCTCTTACTTTACACCAGGATTTTGAGCTTAGAGAGAAAAGACATGAATGCACCGAGTGTGGGAAAAGCTTCAGCAAGAACAGCAATCTGAACGCTCATAAAAGGACCCACATGGTAGAAAAACCGTATCAGTGCACAGAATGTGGGAAAAGCTTCCGCAGGAATAATAATCTTACCTCCCACAAAAGGATCCATTCTGGGGAGAAACCGTATCAATGCACGGAGTGCGGGAAGAGCTTTCGCAAAAACAGTCACCTCACATCTCATAAAACCATCCACACTGGGCTGAAGCCATATAAGTGCGCCGAGTGTGGAAAGAGCTTCAGCATGAACAGTTACCTTACTTCCCATAAAAGGATCCACACTGGGGAAAAACCCTACCAATGCATGGAGTGCGGGAAAAGCTTCAACGGCTTGACTTCCTTTACCACACATAAAAGGCTCCACTCGGGCGAAAAACCGTACAAATGCACAGAGTGTGGAAAGAGTTGCAACACCAGCAGCGATCTTACTTACCACAAAAGGATCCATTCCGGGGAGAAGCCGTACAAATGCCCGGAGTGTGGAAAAACCTTCCGTATTAGCTCATCCCTTACTTGCCATAGAAGGATCCATACAGGGGAGAAACCATATCAGTGTCCGGAATGTGGAAAGCGCTTCATAATGAGTTCTTCCCTTACGTGCCACAGAAGGACCCACACAGGGGAGAAACCATACAAATGTTCAGAGTGTGGAAAAAGTTTCAGTCAGAATGGTCACCTTACTTCTCATAAGAGGATTCACGCAGGGGAAAAAGTCCCGTAGCGAAAGGTCTTCTGTTACTCCGATTCCCTTACGCCCAATCAAGGGATGCATTATGTGTGGGAAACAGAATCAGTTTTCCTTCTTATAAAAGATCAGTATGGGGCGGTGGTGTGTTTCAAAAAAAAAATTCCTACCAGTTCGAAGCTTGCTTCATGTGCACGCTTCACGGGGGCATGCGCCAATCATGCACTTTTCACGTGCATGCACAATGATCAAACAAGAAAAAAAACCTGCCTCTGCCTCCCAGCAATTTGCCTCCTTGCAGCAAACAACAACCTGTTTCAGTTTCAGCAAAGCCTGATTAGCACAAACAGCTGATTGTCGGATGGATCTGCCTCCCGGCGATCAGCTGTTTCAGGCTGCAGGTGTTGCCACATCCTATTGCCGCCTCCGCATGCCCCATTTTTGGGAGGGATCGGAATGGGCAAAACTGAGGCGCATTGAGGCCAAAAATGGGATGCAGTGAGGCGGCAAAAAAAAATGGGATTGCGCAGAGGCGGCAATAGGCGATGGCAATCCCTGAAACAGCTGATCGCCGGGAGGCTGATCCAGCCAACAATCAGCTGCTTGTACTGAAATTGAAACTGAAACTGGCTGTTTGCTGCAAGGAGAAAAGTTGCTGGGAGGCAGAGGCCAAAGGGGGGCCGTCGGGTGGTTGGGGCAGTCCAAATTTTCCCTACCAGTTCACCGAACCAGTCAAAATTTTCCCTACCAGTCTGCAAGGACTGGTCAGAACTGGCTAAATACCATCCCTGGTATGGGGGAACCCCCATAGATCTTCTTGTCTATGGAGATTCTTAGTCATCTAGGTTATGGTTGTACCAAAGGTGCTTTTTTTCCAGAGGCAACCGGACTCTCTGTTTTTTCTTTGACGGCGTTTCACTTCTCCAAGTTGGATGTTTCTCTGTGTCATCAGCTTGACCTGAGTAGTGCCAATAGGTGAGGAGCTTTCTTGGAAGTGCTGAAAGGACTGTGTTGTAGCAACATAGACAAAAAAATCTAAGTGGCCTCAATGACTCTTTAAAAGGATACAAATGACCAGCTGTCTGCAAAGAGCATAAATCTTTACATTCCCCTCCATCCAGTCTGGAAACAAAGCTGGAAAAAAAATGGTTACTGTTCGGTACATACAGGACGGTTGCATTGGATTAGGAAATAAATTGTTTTATTGCTGATCATAGTTCAATATGTATTACATTCTATTGTTTCGTGCACACCTGTAAGTGGCTATGAAATAAAAATAGATATTCGTGCCAGCCGATTCAAGTCTTACGGATTTGTGCAAGATGCTAAGCCAAATATCTATATATTACGAAGGTTTGTGTAGATTCAGCCACACTGTCAACTAAAAAATACTCCTTTGGTCTTTTTAGTTGCCAGTAGAAAGGGAGTGGGGGGGAAAGCAGTGCATTCCTTAAATGCCTCAGATAATTGCCTTGGCAGCCCAAAGCTATAGGCATGCAAGAATATTACTAGAGAGCATGATTGATGACTCTTGGCTATGGAAGTGTCCCATTGGAGAATATACATCCAGGGAGTGGGAGGAAGACCAGGGTCAAGAATGAAATGAATGATGTGTCTTAGAGCTGGCTGCACCCAGCTAATGCCGACTTGGTCACTCCTAATAATTCATTTTTTTCCTCTGAGAGGTGCGGCTAGAGACTTACGATTGAATGGAGGTAGATTTGTTGGAGCCCTGACACGCACACACTGTTCAAGTATTGCAGCGTAAATTCAGTGCCAGAAAAGTAAGCACAGATGGCTGAGGCTTCATTTAACTTCTTTAGAAACATATAAAGTAAATTTTACAATGCCAAGTTGTAGATTTCTCCAAGCTCCCAAGAACAGAAGCAAATATGTTACAGGTTCCAAGCAGAGCAGCAACTCAACTTCAGCTCAGAAACAGACATCGGTTTCACTTTAGTTCAGCAGGCAAGGGGAGAAGCAGTTTCATTTTCAATAGACAGACTCAGAGTTTTAACACAGCTTCAGAGCTGCAGAGTTTAATATAGAGTGGGGTGGGCAAACTACAGCCCGCGGGCCGCATCTGGCCCGTTGGTCTGTCCAATCCGGCCCGCCCCTGAAAAAAAATCACTGGGCGTGGCGTATGGCCCTGCGCCGCGTGGCCCCCAAAGCTGCAAAATGGTGCGGAGCGCTCTCGGGGTAGGAAAGAAAGGAAGAACTTTGCAAAGGCCTCGGCTGGGAGTTCAAAATCACCTTTGAGTGCGATCTCCGATGGTGAGTCCCCGCCGATCCCCCTTTTTATTCCGGGGATTCCAGGCTTAAACTTTGCAAAGGCAAAGTTTGCAGGCGGGAGCGTCTTCCCGCCGAGGAGCGGGAAGGGTTCCACCTGGCGGGCGGGCTGGTTGGAGGAGGCAACCTGGCAGCACTCCGGGCTTCCCCTCCGCCGTGCGGCTCGGGGCCAGGCGCGAGCACCTGCGAGTTGAAAGGAAGCCGAAAGTTGCCGGGAAGTTACTCGGGTTTCCAGAGCTTCCAGGCTTAAACTTTGCACAGGCAAAGTTTGCAGGCGGGAGCCTCTTCCTGCCGAGGAGCGGGAAGGGTTCTGCCCGGCGGGCGGGCGGGCTGCTTGGAGCCACCTAAAGCTAGGCTGCTGCTGGCGGAGCCTTGCCCTGCCTTGGTGCCCCGTTTCCCGGCTCGGTGGTCCTGCTCGGGCGGCACTTTAAAAGCCCTCCTCCTCGTGTATGTGCCCGACGAGCCGCTCACCATGATGGCGGCTCCCAGCACCCGACCAACTTTCCAGCAACTTGCGGCGTCCTTTTTCCTCGCGGGCGCTCGCGCCAGGCCCCAAGCCGCACCGTGGAGTGGAAGCCCGGAGTGCTGCCAGGTTGCCTCTTCCAACCAGCCCGCCCGCCTGCCCGCTGGGTGGAACCCTTCCCGCTCCTCAGCAGGAAGATGCTCCCGCCTGCAAACTTTGCCTGTGCAAAGTTTAAGCCTGGAAGCCCCAGAAACACAAGCAACTTCCCAGCAACTTGCGGCTTCCTTTTTCCTCGTGGGCACTCGCACCTGGCCCCGAGCCGCGTGGCAGAGGGGAAGCCCGGCGGGCGGGCGGGCGGGCTGCTTGGAGGAGGCGACACGGCAGCGCTCCGGGCTTCCCCTCCGCCGTGCGGCTCGGGGCCAGGCGCGAGCACCTGTGAGTTGAAAGGAAGCCGAAAGTTGCCAGTAAGTTGCTCGGGTTTCCAGGCTTAAACTTTGGACAGGCAAAGTTTGCAGGTGGGAGCGTCTTCCCGCTGAGGAGCGGGAAGGGTTCCATCCGACGGACGGGCGGGCTGCTTGGAGGAGGCGACCCGGCAGCGCTCTGGGCTTCCCCTCTGCCGCATGGCTCGGAGCCAGGTGTGAGCGCCCAGAGGAAAAAGCAAGCCACAAGTTGCTGGGAAGTTGGTCGGGTGCTGGGAGCCACCGTCGTGGTGAGCAGCTCGTCGGGCGCATACGTGAGGAGGAGGGCTTTTAAAGTGCTGCCCGAGCAGGACCACCGAGCCGGGAAACGGAGCACCAAGGCAGGGCAAGGCTCCACCAGCAGCAGCCTAGCTTTAGGTGGGCTTGGATGCCCCTGAGCGCGGTTTGCTGTTTGTTGTCTCCTGGGACTCACATTTGGAAAGCGTGGAAAGTAGTAGCAGGAGCAGCCGCAGTGTTATTTTTCTCTTTATATAATATATATTATATATATATATATATATATAATATATATTATAAAGGGCCCATTATAAAATGCAGCAAATTATATATAAGAATATTATATATATATATATATATATATATATATATATATATATATATATATTTTCTGAGGTTCTCATGGTATTTGTATGTGGATCTTTGGTTGTTCGGGTTTTCTCCCGTGTAAGATTCAAAGTATCTAGGCAACGTTTCAATGAAGTCTCATTCATCATCTTCAGGCTTCTGTCTTCGGCTCTGTGCTTCTCAGAGTGATGTGAGATTGCAGCTGCTTCTTCCTTTTAACTGCTAGTGGGGGTGGGACTTGATTGGGTGGGGGCTTGGCTGTGTTCTGATTGGGTGGGGGTGTTTCTGGCGGAGTTTGGGGGAGAGAAAGAAAGACTTCTGCTGCTTCTGCTGCTTTCCTTGCATGAAGCCAAAAGTCTCTCTCTCTCCCTCCTGTGAGAATGGAGCTGGAGATGGTATCCTGCAATCCCAAATAAAGAACGATCGATCGAAAAACGGGGTGTGGAATTTTCCTGCAGACTTTTGGGGGCGGGGTCCCAGGTTCTCTGGTCAATCGGATTTAAAATTATGTGTTTGGTGGTCCCTGAGGTCCAATAGATTGGTGACCCCTGCTCTATAGGATCATAAGACCATGGAATTGGAAAGGATCAACAAAGTTGACCTTGTCCCAACCCGTGAATGTGCAGGATAACCAATCCCCAAGAAGTGGCTATCCAGCCTCTTCTCAAAAACCTCCTGAGACAAACAACAGACAACTTATGGAACTAACAATTAGGAAGTTTTTCCTTATTTTTTAACATCTAGGGCAGTGATGGCTAACCTATGACACGCGTGTCACTCGTGACACGCCGAGGCACTTTGACTGACACGCCTGTTGATGTGGGGAAAACCTGCACATTTAGAGGCTGCCTGTGCTCTGCTCCAATCCCTGCTCTCTGCTTGTTGTGTGGAGGCGTGGCGTCACCGCTGCCGCAAGATCTTTGCAACAGAGAACCAGTTTTAACTGCCATAAACTGAGGTTTGTCAGTTTCATTACCTCAGGAACGCTACAGGAGGAAAGGAAATCCATGAGGTTCACAGCCTTGTAAGGTGGCCTTCCGATCCCCACATCCTGCACCTGCAGCCCTGAGACCAGGGAGATGAGTTTCACAGCCCTGTATGATCACCCCAGCCCAGTCCGTCATAAATCAAATTATTGATATTTCTTGAAGTGACACACAACCCGAGAAAGGCTACACTTTTTCCTGATTTTTGACACACCAAGCTGAAAAGGTTAGCCATCACTGATCTAGGGCCTAGATGTTAAAGAATAAGGAAAAACTTCCTAATGGTTAGATCCATAAGTTGCCTGTTGTTTGTCTCAGAAATTAGGACTAAAAATAGGTTTTAAATTGCAATTGCCTAGATTCTAGGCAATTACAATTTAAAACCTATTTTTAGTCCTAATTTCTATGGCCATGGAGAATAGTTCCAAACCATCTTCCATATGGCACATTTGTGAACACTGAGATAATATCTCCCTTCAGCTGTCTTTTCTCCAGACTGGGGATTCCAGGTTCCTTCACCAAATCCTCCTTTGTCATCTCCTCCCTTATCTTTGTCACCTCCTCTGACTCTATTTTCACCTATCCTTTTGGAAATGTATTCCCAGTACTCTGCAGACTCCAGATGTAGTCTCACCAGTGCAGTGTAGAAAAGAACAGCTGTGGGATGAGGCGGGGATCGGTCTTCTATCAACAGAGACTATGGAAGGGATCAGGGAGAAAGTGTTGTGGTTAGCCAGCAGCAGGTGCAGATGGCTGAGGAGAGCAAGGACTCAGATGAGGGGCCAGGACCATTAGTGAGTGGACTGCTGCCTTCAGAGATTGTGGGGGCTGGCAGCAGCAAAGAGGAGGTTCCCGAGGAGCCTGTGCCAAGTGCAAGTGCACGCAGGATTGCTCGCAGGAAAGAGCAGTCCTTTTAAAGAGGGAGTCCGGATTAGCAATTTGGTGAAGAGGGAAGAGGGAAGGAGGGGTGGCAGGGGGGAAGCAGTCTGCTTCACATCCTGGCTGCAAACGTCTGAAGACCAACTCACGGCACCCGGTGCTCACCGCCCTGCAAGGATGGGATGAATCTCACCATCTCACCGCCCTGCAAGGATGATTGTAGAGCCCCTGGTACTGGCGAGCCCCACTGCCTTACCTTCTAGTAAGGATGGGTCGAATCACAGATCGTTGAGCGCTTTTGAATTTAGTGCGTACCGAGGAGTGAGTTCTTTTCTGGCGTGCTGGTCAAGGATGAGAAGAATCGGAGATCTCCGAGTACTTTTGAATGGAGCGTTTGCTGAGGAATGCAGCTCTTTTCTGGCTTGCTGGCAAGTCTCGGGCATTGATAATTATACGGTTAGAATGAGTTACGAGGGCACTGAGAAAAGTGACTTATGGATGTTTTTTTCAACTTAGAACATTCCCATGGTCCTGGACCCAAATCCAAATGTTTGGCAATTGATTCAAGCTGCATCTGAATTTTGATCACGTGACCATGGGGAGGCCACAATGGTCATGTGTGAGAAATGGTCATAAGTCACTTAATCCAGTGCCATTGTAACTTCGAACAGTCATTAAATGAATTGTAAGTCAAGGACTATCTGTATACAGCTCTGCAATGGTTATTACCCAAAAGTCATTTCAAGTCCACATCCAGCCATGGACGCTCCATGGTGCACTCTGGGCTAGTACCTTTCTCTTAGGCCAGCCTATCTTGCAGGGTTATTGTGGAGAAGAAGGAGAGGCTCTGTTGAGTTCTTGGAATATCTATCTAATGAACACACATGCAAATAGAGAAAGGCTGTTTTATTCTTTGAATTTTCTTAGCAATAAATTGTGGGGGGAGCAGAAAGAGAGTCTGTGTAGTATATGCGTCATTTAACTCAGATTTCAGTTCCAATATGCAAGTCATTGCTATTGTGCGACTAAAATTTGTAAGCCTCTATTATCTAGGAAACAAAATGAGCTACCATATTAATTTCACGAAATTGATTTCACAACTTAAAAGAAATTTCTCACACATTTACAAAGAATAACTCGAATGTCTTTATCCAAAGATGATATCATTAACAAAGTTAATTTCATATAATATGTAAAAATAGTTTTAGGAGCCACGTGGCCTCCAAAATCTTCAATAAATAACCAAATAACAGGTGCTTAAGTAAAATAGGATCCCCTCTAAAACACTGAGATAAGTCAAGCATCAGAACTGAGTTAAGATTAGAAGCTCAGTTTACCCCAAATAGTGTACATTTGCAAGCAGGATTATTCTATAATATAAACTTTTCACAGGTCAAAATACATTACAAACCAAAACAGATCTCATCATTTGTCCTTATTTTATGAATTTATAGGTACAGGGCTCTGTAGGGTTCTTTTATCAGTCTATTGCTATCAAAGTTTTCTTCACATTAATTTTAATGATCTCACACATTAGGTCTCCTCTGATGTGAAAAGAAGTAAAGATTTTGCTAAGGCGCTTCACTCATTCAGTCAGTTTAAAATATTTCTCACGTGCATCAATTCTTTTATGGAAAGCAAGTGAATTATGATCACTGAAATATTTTACACACTCCAGGCATTTAGATGGTTTCTCTCCTATATGGATCCTTTTATGAGAAGTAAAGTCTGACTAACTCTGACTGAAGCTTTTTCCACACTCAGTACATTTATAAGGTTTCTCTCCTTTTATACAGATACAGATAATCAGAGTTGGAAGGGGCCTTATAGGTCATCTAGTCCAACCCTCCGCCCAAGTGGAAGACCCTACACATTTCTGACAAATGGCAGTCCAATCTCTTCTTGAAAGTCTCAAGTGATGGCACTCCCACAATTTCCGAGGGGAAGTTGTTCCATTGGTTGATTGTTCTCACTGTCAGAAAGTTTCTCCTTATTTCCAGGTTAAATCTCTCCTTGTTCAGTTTCCATCCATTATGCCTTGTCTTGGCCTACAGGTGCTTTAGAAAATAGCTTGACCCCTTCCTCTCTGTGGCAGCCCCTCAAATACTGGAAGACCACTATCGTGTCTCCCTGGTCCTTCTCTTCACTAGACTAGCCATGCCCAGTTCCTGCAACCGTTTTTCATATATTTTAGTCTCCAGGCCCCTAATCATCCTGGTTGCTCTTCTCTGTACTTTTTCCAGAGTCTCAACATCCTTTTTATAGTGTACTGGATGCAGTACTCTAGGTGTGGTCTTACTAAGGCTTTATAGAGTGGTATTAGTACCTCACTTGATCTTGATTGTATCTCTCTGTTATTGCAACTTAGGATTGCATTAGCTTTTTTGGCTGCTGCTGCACACTGCTGGCTTATATTTAGCTTGTTGTCCACTAAGACTCCAAAATCCCTCTCACAGTTACTGTTATTGAGCCTGGTTTTTATGAAAAGTAAGTTTGCTGCTCATACTAAGGTTTTTTTTCCCACATACTATGTATTTATACGATTTGTCTCTAGTGTGGATCCTTTTATGTGATCTAAAACGGGAATCCACAACCCCAGGTCTGTGGATCCACACTGGTCCACGGCATGACAGCAATTGGACCACGCAGACAAGTGAAGCCCCATCTGCAGGATGCAGGTAACATGCAGGTAACCTTACCCCCTCCATTCCACAGAAAAAACTTCACAGATGCGGTCTCTGGTTGGGGGCCCCAAAGGTTGGGGGCCACTGCTCTAAGTAATTAATAGGGGAAAATTAAATGAACATCATATTTTTTCCATCCTGCTTCAGTATCCTGTATCCATCCTCTGCTGTAAACATTTCCTCTTTCCCAAATGGAACTTTTTATTGGCGCTAAAACAACCCACCCCCATCATAATGGCATCTCCGCACACTCCAAGTCTGTGCATTGTTCCGCTCTCCCGTGGATCCCTTTCTGCGAAATAAAGGAACTCACAATCTTGCATCTTCGGCACTAAATGCATTTATATGGTTTCTCTCCCGTGTGAGCTCTCTTACGGAAAATAAAGCAATTGATCATCCTGAAGATACTCCCAGGCTCTGTTCATTTATGCGGATTCTCCCAAGTAGGTTGTTTTCCCGGAAGCATCGTTAGTGACTGTACTTGCTCTTCCCACATGCCGCTTGTTTACCTCCTTTTTCCCTCACGATGAACCTTTTGTGACGGATCATAGGGATGTCTTTGCACGCCCCGCGTCTTTCAACGGTTCTCCGCTATGTGGATCTTTTTATGGGAAGTAAGATTGCTGTTCCACCTGAAACATTTTCCACAGCCCGTGCATTTGTAGGGTTTCACCCCTGTGTGGATCCTTATATGGGATGTAAGGTTACCGTTCTTGCGGAAGCTTTTCCCACAATCCAGGCATTTGTAGGGTTTCTCCCCTGTGTGGATCCTTTTGTGGGCATTCAGATTACTGCTCTTACTGAAACTTTTCCCACACTCCAGGCATTTAAAGGAGGATTTTTCTCCGGCGTGGGCGCTTTGGTGTAAAGAGACAGCACGGTCCCAGTTATCATTTTTTCTTTGCTTCTTGTGTCTGTATGGTTCCTCTTCGATGAGGGTTTCACAGCAGTCACAGAAATTGGACATATTCCTCAATATGTTTCCGCACCTTATACAATTTTTCTTTTTATGATCTTCTTGGGGCAGGAAGACATGGATTTCTGCACATTGTGTTGTCGATTTCTCCACCCTGTGGTTGAATTGGGTTTCCTTAGGCCTTTTTGGTCCCTGTGGGTTTTCAAAGAAAGTTTCTTTAATTTTATTCTTGACTGCTTGCAATTTTTCCGCTACTGGCTTCTTATCATCCTCAAACTTCTGCTCATCAACTGCTTGAGAAAAAGAAAAAGAAAAAGTGCGTGTGTGTGTGTGAGATGATTTAGGCAAAAAGTGAGGGTGCTAAGAAGGATCATGCTGCATTAGTTGCACATTTTATATTAACGTCATCACAATTTCCCCACATTTTCATTTCTTTCGTGCCATATGGAATTTTTCTCGACTTCTGGTGCTTTTTCATTGTGTTGTTGGAAACCACTGTCATATAACTAGGGTAACCTATAGGTTGACATCAAAGCAGTTGGTGGACTATGACCTACAAGGTTCCTTTTCTTGAAAAATTTGAGCCACAATTTAAAAGTACCACTGGATATCAATGCAGCGGCTGCATCAATTAGATCTTGAGTCAAATAGGTAGGAGGTTATACCTCCTAGTCATGCTAAGAGGAGAGCCAAATTATTAGGAATTCCATCCCTTCACTTGACATTGTGGGTCTCTCTAGGTTCAGAACTTCGACTGGGAGGTGACTCTCTGCTCTTTATAGAGACAGCATAAAGATTTTAGCCCTAGTACCAGAGCAAATGGAAGGGACAATGCAGTTAAGTTAAGTTCTACTCAACTGTAGAAAAAGAACAGAAAGAAAAGAAATAAATTACTTCTTCATAGCACTTAGACTTATGAGGGTAGAGGTTCGTTCTCCGAGGTTGTGGGTTGGAGCTCGGAGAATGAAGCTTTACCCTCATCCTACACCTGAGTTACAAATATTTGCTACTATGGCAGAACTTAGACTTATATACCGCTTTACAATGCTTTACAGCCCCCTCTAAACAGTTTACAGAGTCAGCATATTGTCCCCAACAATCTGGGTCCTCATTTTACCAACTACAGAAGGATGGGAGGCTGAGTCAACCTTGAGCCAGTCAGGATCAACTCCTGGTATTCCGTAGAATTAACCTACAATACTGTATTCTAACCACTATGCCACCACAGCTCCTATTCCCAGAGAAAAAGGAACCCTTACGTATGGAGGCCACAATCTTAGCATTTTCCAGCATGACTTCTGTGTATATAGTTTTCTGGTCGAAATCCAGCAGAGTCCATTCTTCCCCAGAGAAATTAATTGCTATATCCTCAAAAGAAACAGGATCCTGGAGAGGGAAGAAAATGTCGCTATCAATGTAAAATTCTAGGAACTATTCACAAATTCTGTTTCTTAATGAAGAAATCCTCCAGATCAGTTTTTATATAGGGAAAACGTGTATCTTCCCTCGAGACATCTGCCACCAAAATTGGTCAGAATTCAAATCTGATTGATGACATAGCTGGGACAATATTTTATTAACTGAAGTTATCTTGCAGGGCCTTCAATTCAGTTCAGAGACAGCCATACCATAATCTAGATTCAACCGATGGGACAAATTCTGGGTGAATTATTGAATAAAGGCTCAAGTCTTTACTGGAAGATGCTTTTATCAACTTGTTTTTATAGTGCTAGGTGACGTTTTAAACAGTGGCTTATGTTAGTTCTGAGAGATCAACTTGACACTTATTAAAGACTTATATGAAGATTTTGGGAGATGCCCTTGAATGAATCACACACGATCCTGTTAATAGGCAAATGGATGGGAAACTGCTCATGATTTTAAAAAACTGACTAAACAGGATCTCACATTGAAAGAAGTGGCTCTGGAGCAGCTCACTGAATGCTTTGATTAAATCACCTTTTGATTTTGGAGAGTAGAATCTTCTTCCTACCTGAGCTCGAGGCAAAACTGCTGTTTCTACTGCACCGCAAAGAAGAGATGTTTCCACAGGTAACAATGGTGTTGTACTATTCTCTGAGAGTGAAACAAAAGGTGTAAAAAGTACTTGTTTTTAAAACATTCTTTGTGCATTCTGGAGCAACACTACACAAAGGCCATTCTGGCACACAACGGGCTGATATAAGCAGTTTAGCCAGAGAAACTCCATTTTGTTGAAATCTCCATTGTTTGTTCATGTTTGTTTTCAGGGACCCTTGCTCTGCCCTTCGTATTTCTGGAAGGCTCATGAGGTTGCCATTAGCAAAGAAGTGCCCTGTCTCTGAGAAGCAACAGTCTCAAAACCAACTCCCCTTACCTGCTGCAGGTAAATTAGCTAGGATGTTTTGCATTCTAAGCTACCAGCCTTTTTGGTTAGAGATAGAAAGGCTACAGTACTTCTCAGAAAACAACAACTGAATGAAAAACCGCTGGTGACCTTCTACCACTGCTCCATAGAGAGTATCATAGTTACTGCACCTCTGTATGTTTTGCCAATTGCACCGGGGCAGAAAGGAAAGCACTCCAGAGGGTTAATGTCATTGCCCAGAAGATAATTGGTTGCTTCTCCCCTCTTTGGAAGAGCTTTATAGTTCTTGCTGCCTTAAGAAAGTTCAAAACATTCTCAAAGATCCATCTGGGCACCCTTTTTTTTTTTTTTGAACTATTACCATCTGGTAGACAGTACAGAATATTAAAAACAAGCACAAATAGGCTAAAAAACAGCTTCTATCCCAGGGTAGTAGCTCTTTTGAATTCTGCTGTATAGTGCAGTGTTGGTGCAGTGTTGGCGGTTTCGGTTCAATGTGTGGAGCGTGAAGGATGTGTGTTTGTGTTTATTCTCATGGTCATGATGTGCACTGAAGATGGTGTTTGATTTCGTTGTACGAGGTGCAATGACTAAAGTAGGGCAAAGTAATAAAGATACTTTCTGGAAGGGCAATCCTATACAGGCCATCTTTGACTTACAATGGCACCCCAAGTTGCTCTTGGTAAGTAAGACATTTGTTGTGAATTTTGCTCCATTTTATGACCTTTCTTGCCATAGATGTTGCGTGAATCACTGGAGATCTTAAATTAGTAATATGGTTAAGTAAATCTGGTGTCCCCACTGATTTCACTTGTCGGAAGGTTGCAAAGGTGATCATCAACACTGC
This sequence comes from Pseudonaja textilis, assembly GCF_049901715.1. NCBI lineage: Eukaryota > Metazoa > Chordata > Lepidosauria > Squamata > Elapidae > Pseudonaja > Pseudonaja textilis. Next base: position 7,303,450 of record NC_141991.1, read on the forward strand.
AATTGTCATAAATATGGGCCAGTTGCCAAGTACCCTAATTCTGATCACATGACCGTGGGGAAGCTACAATGGTCATAAGTTTGAAAAATGATCCTAGGTCACTTTTTGCAATTGCCGTTGCAACTTTGAACAGTCACTAAATGAACTGTTGTAAGTCGAAGACTACCTGTAGTAGGGATGTGAATAATGTACCGCCTATGGTCTGCTAACAATCATATGTCTTTGTTTTTTTTACAAGAGTATAGAGATTCTGCTAATTTGTGTAATTGCGGCTCTCATTTTATGACTTGGATCCCAAGAGTGAGCCTCCGTGTACCTGTACAGAACGAATAAGCTGTAATTACCTGCCTTGTTTGATAATTGGCTCCTTTGCACCAGGTAATGATCCCAGCATTTGACTGGGCCATTCCACAGTTTGGCCAACAGGGCGGTGCTACATCAGAATAATTCTCCTTTTACCTGTGGAAGTACTTAGAGGTGGGTCTTCCTGGGAGATACCTCTAGAAGCCAGCTTCTGAGAGGAATATGACACACTGCCCCTTGCTTTGGGATATTCAACAGCCATCTCCATGAAAGGTTCATAAACCTGAAGAGAAAAGAGTATATTACTGTCTCCAAATCCATACTGCTTCCTGGAAGAACTTGGATTTCCATATCTTCTAGGAAAGTAATAGTATGATCTGCTTAGTGAGGAAATGAAATGTTTTCCTGTCTTTCCTACCCCTATAAGAATAGAGTAGAGTAATGATATTAATGTATTTAGGAATATTTGATTGACAATACAAGAACATACAAAATGTAATTGTAAGTGAAGACTATGAAGTGGAAGCACAAAACAATCTCTTAGCCAACTGACGCACTGTATATACATATACGGAAGATGGCTTGATGTTTTTATGTTGTGTTTGTCTATGTCTTAAAAACAATAAATCTTTTATTAAAAAAAAAAGAATAGAGGAAAACAGAACAGAACCAAGTTATTGACCAAGTGTGATTGACACACAAGGAATTTGTCTCTGGTGCATAAGCTCACAGTGTACATATAAACAGAATTAATAGTTCATAGATCATAGATCATGGTTGCAATCATTAATCATAAGTTACAAACAACAATTGGTAAATCATAAGAAACCAATAGAAGATGGTAGGAAAGATGAGAAGTTGAAAAAAGATGAGAAGTGAGTCTGTGCTGTGGGAATTAAGTGTTTAGTAGAATGATGGCACAGGGGAAAAATTATCTTTATACCTGGTTGTTCTGGCATGCAATGCTCTATAGCAGCATTTTCTATAGGGAAACCTTTAAGAATTTTGTACCACTGGTTTCACGCCATGATCATCTTGAATTACCTGGTGATATTCTCTCACCTGCATTTCTGCTAGCTTCTTGTCCTCCGCCTGGCTCAGGAGAAAACCTTCTGCGAGGGCCACTGCCTGGGAGCTGGTTTCTGCTCCACACTCTCGCACCCAGCGCTCCATTTCTGGGGGCAGGATAGCCAGGAACTGCTCCAGGACCACCAGGTCTAACATCTGAGCTTTCGTGTGCTTCTCTGGCTTCAGCCACTGATGGTAAAGGCGATGAAGTTGGCTGCAAAGTTCTCGAGGTCCCTCAACCTCCTTACAGAAGAACTTGAAAGGGTGATGCTGCACAATCCAACTGGTGGTTTCTTCTTCCAAGATGTTCTGCCAAGACCTTCCCCAGAATTTTCCAAGAGTCCCAGCCAGAATTATAGGAGAGAACTTCTCTTTTCCTTCCTTTGCTGTGTACCGCGAGTTTATTTTTTCTCTGGGCTGAAATGCTGTCCCAAACAAATCCAGAGATTTCCCTACATCTGCAAAACAACTTTCTTTTATAGAAGCAGAAAAGTAAGAACAGCCCCCTTGAGCCATCTTTGGGAGAAGTCTGGCTTTTATCCTGAACCAATTAAAATCCTCGCTCACTATGAAAGATGTTTTCAACTGCCAAGCTAAAGGGAAAAGGAAACAAACAGTTAAGGAAAATAAAGGATAATATTTGTAGCTTAGGGTTGAAATGAAGGGTCCTTGGTGCTCTCCCAACTTGCTTGTTTTCTTGCCGACATTTCATTACCCAACTAGGTAACATCATCAGTGCTGGTAAGATGTGAGGTTTGCTCTCAGTTTATATTCAAGTCTTGCAACTTGCCCTGTCAGTGTCGGTGGGGGTGTTCTTAGAGATTATTTGGTTTGTCTGTTTGCTGTTGCCTTCTTTAGTAATTTCTTGATTGAGGCATTGTTTACTTGATTGTTGGTCTGATGTTAATCTTGGATTTAATTTTTGCTGATCTGGGTTGTGGATAGGTGCTTGGGTCGTTTAGTTCCTTTTTTTTGCTGGTTGATTGTCTCTTTTGCATAGTCTATAGATGTTGTTAATGTCTATGTTTCTATTGATGGCTGATTTGACAGAGTGCCAGGTTTCTAGAAATTCCCTGGCATTTTTCGACTTAGCTCAGGGTATGTGTGTATGTGTGTGTACACACATACATACATACATACATACATACATTGCGGTATCTAAGGGACTGCCACGAGGAAGAGGGGGTCAATATATTCTCCAAAGCACTAGAAGACAGGACAAGAAGGAATGGATAGAAACCTAAACAAGGAGAGAAGCAACCTAGAACTAAGGAGAAATTTCCTGACAGAACAATCCGTGGAACAACTTGCCTCCAGAGGTTGTGAAAGCTCCAACACTGTACGTTTTTAAGAAGACATTGGACAACCATTTGTCTGAAGTGGTGTAGAGATTCCTGCCTGAGGAGGGGGTTGGACTAGAAGACCTCCAAGGTCCCTTCCAACTCTATTGTTGTTGGTTTTGTTATTCTTAATATTGTTTAGGACAACCACCATGTAGGATAAACAGGCAGAAGACTAGCAAAATGCATCCACGAGCACCAACCAGCAGTCAGAGGACATGATGAACGTTCCTTAATTTCACAACATATAGACAGACTTAATCATAGTTTCGATGGGGAAAATGTGACCATCGTAGACCAAGCCAAATCCAAAAATGCCAGGGAATTTCTAGAAGCCTGGCACGCTGACAAATCAGCCATCTGTAGACACATAGACATTAGCAACCTCTACAGAGTATGCAAAAGAGACAATCAACCAGCCCAAAGGGGAACACTCGATCAACTCCAAGATTAACTTCAAACCAATAATCAAGTAAACAACGCCCCAATCAAGAAAGTAACAAAGAAGCCAACACCGAACAGGCCAACCAAAGAACCTCCAATATGCCCTCCTCCAACACTGAGACGGGAAGCCACTTGAATATAAACTGAGAGCAAACCCCCTTACTAAACACTGATGATGTTACCTAGTTTGAAACATCTGCAAGAAAACAAGCAAGCTCAGATCGCACCAAGAACCCTCTCAGGCAAGGAAGAAACAGAAAATATAATCCAAGGAATTGAAGAACAAACCCTTTTACTCAGAAATTTTTACCCCTTGGAAATTCGTTGTAATAGATTATATGGATGAAATCACAATTGCACACTTTTTGAGAGGACCCTGAAGGATATGAGCATAGTAGACCTTTTAGCAGCAGAGGAAGTTTTGAATGCGATGGATCTTCTTGGATGGTGCTTCTCACACCTACTTCTGGTTTGCACAGAATTTTTCCTGCAGCCCAGAACAAATGGCCTTGAAAATAAACTGCATCCCCACCCCCCAAAAACCTCATTTCTTGGTTGGGAAGAATAGAGGGCCCGTACTGGAGGGACGTTCTATCAGCAGGACAGGGTCTCCAGCAATGAGCCCTCCTAAGATTAGCTGCAGGGGGAGCAATCCCAGATTGATTCAGAGACCCAAGAGAGCCTGTCTGATGCTTCCTCCTGGGCCATCTTTGCTACTATTGCTGATGACAACTGCAGGAAAAGAACCAAGATAACCCAGGAAGGACTCCAAGCCCCCCATCTGCACAACACTGAAGGCAATGGCTTCAAACTCTTCAGAGAAATTCCTGCCAAAGAAAGTTACCGCCATAGTGAAAGGTTTCTCTTGCCTGATGTGACCAGAGGATGAAGCAGATCAGTCCAGGCTTCCTCTCCATCCACCTTCCGATCTCAAAACAGGACCGGGCTCCAGCTTCCTCACCGTCAACACAATGCCTGACTGTTGCTTGCTGGCAGAACAGATGCAGATCCGCACATGGGGTCTACTTTCTTGCAAGGGCTCCCCTCGCCTTCTTTGTGTGCTGGCAGTTTATGGGTTAACGGGAGAGAGTGCTTTTTCCTAGCCAAACTGCAAGTCGAGACTGTGGCTTGTTCCCTCCCTTTCAAAATCCTGTTGGAATCCTCTCCTGAAGGAAAGAGAAAGTCTCGCTTCCTCCAGATCTCTGGGTGTTATGATGCAAGGATCCACTAGATGGCGATGTCTGCAAGCACCTTGATTCACAGCTCATCCAAAGAGGCCATCAAGCATATTTAGAATAAAATAACAAAGTTGGAAGGGACCTTGTTGTAGGTCATCTAGTCCAATCCGCTGTCCAGTCTCTTCTTGAAAGCTTCCAGTGATGAAGCACTCACAACTTCTGGCCTTTGCCCAACTTTGCATTTATGCCCCTTATGATCCGAATGCAAAGATCTTTCTTGATCCATTCTTGAAAAATGAAAGATTTTTATTCCCAAAGTAGTGGAAACTTAATACTTGTTTTCTCCTACACGCTTGACAAACTAAACTAAATAAATAAATAAAATAAATTATTGAGTCTGTCATCTGCACCTCTAGAACTTTTCTGGTGCGGTTCTGAAGCCCAACAGGGCAGACACAAACTTCAGAGGATAATTAGGACTGCAGAAAAAACAGTTGCTACCAACCTGCCTACCATCATGGATCTGTATACTGCATGAGTCAAAAAGAGGCTGTGAAAATATTTACAAACCCCTCACATCCTGGACATAAACTGTTTCAATTCCTTCCCTCAAAATGACACTATAGAGCACTGCACACCAGAACTAGACACAAGAAGTTTTTTCCTGAATGCCATCACTCTGCTAAACAAATAATTCTCTCAGTATTGTCCAACTATTTACAAAGTCTGCATTACTATTACTATTCACCTTTTCATCACTCCTTATCACCCATCCCACTTATGACTGTATGACTGTAACTTTGTTGCTTGTATCCTTATGATTTATATTGACTGTTTCCTAGTATGACTATCATTAAATGTTATACCTTATGATTCTGGACTCTTGACAAATGTTATCTTTTATGTACACTGAGAGCATTTGCACCAAGACAAATTCCTTATGTGTTCAACCACACTTGGCCAATAAAGAATTCTATTCTATTCTATTCTATTCTATTCTATTCTATTCTATTCTATTCTATTCTATTCTATTCTATTCTATTAATGTAGCATGGAAAATAATTCTAGTTCCAAGCTAAAGTGAAAGAAAAAGATTCAGAAAAATGTAAAACTGTAGCCTAAGACATTGACAGAATCCATATTTGCCCTTTGGAATCTGCTTATAAATAACACTTTGGGAGTATTTATAACAGGGGTGTCCAACCTTGGCAACTTTAAGACTTGTGGACTTTGCTTTGCTGGCTGAGGAATTCTGGGAGTTGAAGTCCACAAGTCTTAAAGTTGCCAAGGTTGGACACCCCTGATTTAGAACAAGATACAAAACATGAATCCCCAAATTCCTCAACCCATTGATCCTCAAATGTTGATTATATGAAACTAATTTAATAAATATTACCTCAACTAATTCAATAAATATTACCTTATTGTTGGAAATAAAACCTGGTCTGTTTCCTGTTCCAAGCCAGGAGAAAAACATTAGGCAGAGGAAAATAAGTTTGAGGAAAATAAGTTTGAGGCCATAAGTGGTCTCCACTTGCTAGCCAGAAACAGTAGTGACAGCAACATGTTTCTAGGATGGCTGACAAATTGATCTGGTCAGTGGATGAGTTTGTATGTTTTGGGGGCATTGTAATTGAAATGTCTGGGTCTGTGTGCAAGAATATATCATTTAATATTTATTTTAATGGCTGATGCCAGATTCCTATGCGGTCATGTAGGGGTCATGAGTGGTTCTATAGGCAAAAGGGAAATGGAAATAATAGATGTTTTGTTCGTCTGAGCTAATCTTGTCAGCCAGAATAGCCTGGCTTTATGCATGAATACAAAATATAGAGAAAGAATGAAGTTGGGAGATTTTGTAAAATAATTCTGGAAACAAGTCATACAAGGAGTCTTCATTTCAAAAGATCTAAGCCCCAGAACAAGAAAAAAAATATTCTGAACCAAATGGTGTACTAATATATTTAATAAAATATACCAGAATAATATTTCAACCATGTAAAGTATATTAAGAATCATCATCACTGTCATTAACAAATGAGGAGACTTTAAGGTTCAAGCACTTGTCTTCTTTTCGGGAAACCCCAAGAACTCATCATCACTAGTGTCAGAATTTATGAAACTCGGTTGCTCACGATCACTGATATCACTTTCTTCGCTATCTTCATATGTGATGCTATCTTCAGTTCCATCTAAGGCAGAGGTCTCCAAACTTGGCAACTTTAAGACTTGTGGACTTCAATTCCCAGAATTCTCCAGCTGTTTGGAGAATTCTGGCTGGAGAATTCTGGGAATTGAAGTCCACAAATCTTAAAAGTTGCCAAGTTTGGGGACCCCTGATCTCAGGCATTGCTAATGCCACATTTTTTGAATGACCATCCAACAGTTTCATCCTTCACTGAGTGCCATGATGTTTTAAGCCATTCACAAACTTGAGTGATAGTGGGCCTCTTCATTCGTCCAGTAGGTGTCAGATCATGATTACCAGCAACCATCCATTTTTTCTGCTCTTCTCACATAAAGGCTTTAAATGGTTTGTTGAAGGAAACCTCAAGACGTTGCAACTGGCTGGTAAGACCCCCCAGGATTGATAGCTAGATGAGTCTTCACTTCTTTAAAGCTCTTTTTTGTAGTTTCACTAATACGTGCTCTAAACTTGAGCACCAATAAAGCTTTTTTTTTTTTTTCAGAAGCTCTCCAGGACATTTGGACCACACTTTTTCAACTCACAATCTCATTCCATTTTCATCCTTTCTCATGAACATGCACAACTCCTACTTGTGGAATCACTTCTTTTGGAAAGTTTTTCCTTTTGAAAATTAACATTGGTGGCAATTTGATGCCGTCTGCACAGCAAGGACAACACAACCGTGTGATGTGTTTTCTCATGTCCTGAGGTTTTCACGGTTATGGTTTTGGCATCTTTCAGATCAACTAGTCTTATGAGATGCCACATCAAAAGGTTAGCGGGACTTCATCCATATTCCCAACCTGGCCAATTTCAAAATCATTTTTCTTCCTAGCATCAACTGCAAATTTATGAAAAGACAGAATCTTAAGATTCGTATTATTTTGGCACTTTTTGCGCAATTCTCATTTTGGTGCGCAAAGCAAGGCCACATCGCCTCATAAATCTGTAGCACCACGATGGTGATCCAGTAAAATCCTGAATGCCTTTCTCTACAGCAATGCGTTTGGCTTCATATATTATCATTTTTGTAGAAACCGAGAAGCCGTTATTCCGGTGACATGTGATCCATTCTTTCATGTACACATCTAACTGTGGCCACTTGGCGGCATGCCCACGGAAAGTGTGCTTACTTTTATCTACTTTTTGCAGTTGATCCTCCTGTTTCCTCCACTCTCTTATCATTTTTTCAGTTGGAGGTGGCCCAAAGTGTCTTGCCGCTGCTCTGTTTCCATGTTCCTCGGCGTATTTTATTACTTCCAGTTTAAAAGGAATTTTATATGCTAGTCTTTTCTGCTTTGGCATCCTTGTATGTGGCATGAGGAGGTACCCTAGTAATTTTCTGCAAAAAAAAAACAACACACAGTAGTGAAAGAACTGTCAGCAATGTGTCTTTTACTATAGCTGAGAACATCAAGGAATGATGCGCTATTATAGGGGATCTGCTGCGGACATACTGTTATGCGGGTGGATCTTCTGCTGAGGCACTGTTATGCGGGACATATTTAAGGTTTTACCTTTATAGGGGATAGTTTATGAAGAGGACACATTCTTAGGTACTATTCATACAACCAAACTTTGTTTCAGCACGCTTACATCTCCATCAGAATGCCCCCTTACATTAGGTGTCCCCATCAGAGTACCGTGAATATGGAGCGCCGAATATAGAGAAGCGGTGCAAGAGGGCAGGAGGAGGAGCCTGAGAGGACCACAGATGGATGTCCTCTCATGTGCCAGCTCTGCCTATTGACTCCTGCACTGCAGAAATGAGACAGAAGAGGCGGGCAATGATAAAGACAAAAGAGGCGGGGTTCAGCACTGTAAAAGGACCCCACTGCCATGTCCTGGCTGCTATTCACCAAAGGACCGACACTAGTCCACCGTTGGGGACCCCTGAGGTAATACACTTCACGGTCTGTGACACAATATTCACTCCGTAAGACGCACAGACATTTCCATCCACTTTTGGGATGGGGGGTGGGGAGTTTGTCTTATGGAGCAAAAAGTATGGTATGTAGTTTTTCTTCAATTTGTACTCTCTGATTTAAGGTAAGAGAGAAAGGTTCCTTCTGGAACGTTACCTGCTCTCCTTTTGTTTCTCTAAAGTGTGGCTTTTGGAACAGTCACATAATCCCAATTTATCTCGGAGCATTTTTCCGGATCCTGTACAAACTTCTTTTTCTTGGTTATCATCTTCGGTCAAGAAGACACTGGTATCTGCATATTGAAAAGGAGAACATTTCGCCAGCCTCCCTTTTAACTGGTCTTCTTTAAGGCTTTGCTTTCCAAACATCCTTTCTGCAACTTCATTTCTAGCTGTTGACACAGATGCTGCTTCTTCTTCTTCTTCTTGGCTAGAACCTCCCATTTCCCATTCATCAGCTGTTTGGAAGAGACACAAAGAAAAGTGGACACAAATGATTTAACACCAATTGTTGCATCCCTTATTTGAATATTACCAAAACTCTGCCCTCCAGCTTTTTTCTTTTAATCCAGGGGTCCCCAACCACCGGGCTGCGGACCGGTACCGGTCCGTGGAACATTTCCTACCGGGCCGCTGGTTTGCTGGGCACCGCCATCTTGTTTGACGAGAAAGTGCTTCCGGGTGAGCTTTTCCGGTTGGAAAGCGGTGTTTGGGTCCTGAAGGAATCCTCGCGCCTTAGTTTCATCGAAGGGGGGGGACTTCGAACGAAACTAAGGCGCGAGGATTCTTTCAGCACCCAAGGCAAGGCGAGCCGAGCGACCGTCCTGAAGCCATCCCAAAGCAAAGCCCATTGACAAAGGTACAAAGGAGGAGTTGAAGGTGGCGGGGAGAAGCGGGGGACGGCTGGCTGGCTGGTCGCTCAGCTCGCCTTGCCTTGTCATGCGTGCTGATGCCGATCCCGGGCCGCGGATCGTTTTGTGATGCTGGTACCGGGCCGTGACACAAAAAAGGTTGGGGGCCACTGTTTTAATCCTTTTTGTGAATCTTCTTCCACCAGGATGTGTTCAAAAACATGGGGCTAGGCTTGGTGTAGAGTTGATTTTGAGATTTGCCGTAGGCTGCCTTCTCGCCCTCCATAATGCAGGACGCAAACTTAAATCCCTCGGATCAGCTCGTTTTGAATTTCAGGGTGGGCACCATCAGCTCCGCTGCTCCTTCAGATTCAGTTTCAAGGAAGCAGGAGAGTTGACTGAAAGATGAGAATATTATCTAAGTGTTATAAATAGAGGAAAACATCGCCTAGGCAGGAAAATGGACTTGATGAAGGTGGATCAGTGACGGACTTGAACCATCAGCCTCCACTCCGTGAGGAAGTGTTGCCTTTGGGAAAAAAATTGGTTCTCGTGGGTGTTTGGTCATCCTCACATTTTCAAGCAAAATTTATACAAGAAGCTTTGGAGAAAATGGGTGGGAGAGTCACCTTGATGGAAGATCCCATCTCTTGAGAAGTCAGTGCATCAGACAGCCTGATTCTCTAGCATTTACTTTCTTGTGATGTTCTCTAGGGGGTTCCGTCATTACAGACAGAAAACATAAAGAGGAATCGAGCCCTTAAAGTTATCTACAAAGTGGAATGGGTAGGATTGAAAACTGTATGGGAGGACCACTGTCCTCATTCCACAGGCCCCATAGGGTTTTTAGCTCATCTCAACAGATGAAGTAGAACTGGAACAGCAAATGAGGACAATGTCCTCCAATATAGGGAGAGAGGAGGCCAATATTTCTCTGAAAAAGTCACCTGCGCTCTCATTTATTTATTTAGTGTATGGCGTATAATACACGCGTAGCAGCAGTAAATAAATGTATAGAATGAACACATAAGATGATCCGCATAAGATGGAAATACAGTTTGTGACTCACTAGAAAATACCTTCCACCAGAATTTCATCCCAGAAAAACATAGCCTCTTACTTAAGGAAGCCAAATTCCTTGCGTTTTCCAGCATGACCTCTTGATACAAGTTTTTTTGCTCCAGATCCAGTAGGGCCCATTCCTCCACAGAGAAAAACACAGCTACCTCCTCAAAAGAGATTGAGTTCTGAAACAGAAACAACAGATTCTATGCATGCCTCTTGGTAAGGATTACTTGAATAAATCTAAGCGCAAAATTTCTTTTTAAAGGACAAATCCTGCTTTCCAAATAGGATAAATAAGCAATTTCCCTGGACCAAGCTACAGCCTTTGTTTGAAAATACACCTGGGGTAATATTTCATGACTAGAGAGGAGCACCCCTATTCCTTCTCTATCTACTGATAGATGGGCCTTGGATGTACCACTGATGGGAGGATCCAGGCCTTCCCTGAAGTTGGTTTCTATAAGAAGAATTTAGAGCAGGGGTGTCCAACCTTTCACCTTCCCTGGGCCACATTAGAAGATGAAAATTTGGTTTGGGCCGCACATAAAATAAAATAACAGTAACGATATCCGATCATCCCCAAAAACCATAGAAAACATAGTTAACATATTAAATTTATTTGGAAATGAATTTAGTGAGATGTTTTTATTATTTATTATTAATTATTTATTAAAAATTATTTATTTTTTATCACAGTTTTTTTATCACAGTTTATTTTCCGGCCAAATTTTGCTGGGGGGGGGGAAAGCTCGCCTGCCTCACGCCTACCTCTCCTCCTGCAAATGGCCCGGCTGGATGAGGCAGGACTGGAAGGCAGAAGCAGCAGCAGCAGCGGCGGGGGCAGAAGCCTTCCCCTGCCACCGCTGCTGCTTCTGCCCCCGTCGCCGCTGCCCCCGCCGCCACTTCTTCCCCCACCTCCGCCGCCACTTCTGCCCCCGCCGCGGGGGCAGCGGCGGTGAGGGCAGAAGCAGCAGCGGTGACAGGGGCAGAAACACAATACTCACGGAAGAGCTATATGTGCATAAATGCACCAGTGTGCCTACCGTCCCTGTCTTACTGTCTCCATTTATCTGTATTTACATCCTTTGTTCATACCTATACTTGTTAGCTTGTACACGTTAAACAAACAAATAAACAAACAAATCTATATATATAAAAGTAAAATACCACTCACGCATCATCACAAAATTTCCAGAACCGTAAAGCCTACAAACTTGAAATTTGGCACGTATCTTCCTCTTGGCTTCTATGTGCTCACTAAGAAAGGATTTTTCAAAATGACCATCAGAGCATTAGAATTTCATATATATTATTATTAACATGCTCTGATGCTAAGGAGTTCTACTCCCCCTCCCCACCTGAGAAAAAAATCTGTTCCAAATGCAAAACACAAGCAGAGGAGTTTCAGTTTCAGTTTTAGTTGCACAGCACCAAACAGCTTTAGTACAGAACAGTTGAGCTAAGCCACACCCAGGCTCCTTGCTGTCTCCTTGCTCACACAGCAAATACTGTTTCAGTTTCCAAACAGCTCTCAACTCTCTCTCTCACACACTGACAGGACGATAGCCTGATGAATACTGATGATTGCTGGTAGGCAGAGGCAATTTTTTCCCCTTATTTTCCTCCCCCAAAACTAAGCCCTGATCACACAGTTTCGTAGCGAAGCATGGATATACAGCTAGAAAATAATATGAAGCTGTTGGAAGAGGTGCTCCAAAAATTACTGTGAGGGACTGAGATGGCGTCTATTTATAAATGACACTAGGAGAAATTAAAGAAATCAGAACTATCTATGAGGTCACTGCAGATTATTGACGTATAGCAAGACATTCTGTCTAAGAGAACATACCAAAAGGAGTTTTGAGTAAATATCTATTTTTATCCTGCAATACTGCATTCTAACCACTGTGCCACCAACGGCTCCAATAATATTATATTGTCATGTCTTGCAGAGTTGAGACCATAATTATATTACCAAGTACATTCCCTTCAGCATCCAATGGGAAGGAGGGTGGCTCTGCATTGTAAGGTGGTTCCTCTTGAAATAATTACCTGTGTGCATACAGCACTATGGGACTTCCTATCACAATACCAGGAAAGCTGCTTGTGTAGACGGACCCCTCTCCCACCTATTTAGGACAGGGCTGGATCAGATTGAAGGATATGTGCAGTTTGAAGAAGAAAAGGTTTTTCCTACCTTCCTTTGAAGTACGAGCGCTGCTATTGCTCCACTAAAGACAATAGATGTTCCAAAAGGTAATACCATCGACGTTGCTCTGGTTTCTGAGAGAGAGAGGGAGAGAAAAGGAACTGTTCGTTATACAAACACCCTTCCTCTTTTCTGGAGCCTGTTTCAGTTTTTTATGTATGTTGATTGGGTGACTGACAGGCCTGAGTGCCTTGTGGGCAGAGAACAGCCACCTGGGTTACTCTGATGAGGTTGTATAAAAGCTGGGAGGTAATGGAAGCCAGGGATATGGAAGGAGAATATTTGTAGCTCAGGGTTGGAATGAGGGGTCATTGGTGCTCTCTGAGTTTACTTGTTTTCTCAGAAACTCAAACTAGATAACATCACCTGTGCTAGTCAGGAGTGCTGTTTGCTGTCAGTTTATATTCTGATAGTTTTGCCTATCTGTATGGGTGGGGGAAGTCTTAGAGATTAGGATTAGAATTAGAATTCTTTTATTGGCCAAAAGTGGTTGGACACACAAGGAATTTATCTTGGTGCAAATACTCTCAGTGTACATAAGAGAAAAGATACATTCGTCAAGAATCATCAGGTACAACATTTAATGATAGTCATAGGGCACAATAAGCAATCAAATCATACTAGGAAACAATCAATATAAATCGTAAAGATACAAGCGACCAAGTTACAGTCCTACAGGCACAAGTGGGAGGGGATGGGTGATAAGGAGTGATGAGAAGATTAACAGTAATAGTAATGCAGACTTTGTAAATAGTTGGACAGTGTTGAGGGAATTATTTATTTAGCAGAGTGATGGCGTTTGGGAAAAAACTGTTCTTGTGTCTACTTGTTCTGGTGTGCAATGCTCTATAGCGTCATTTTGAGGGAAGGAGTTGAAACAGTTTGTGTCTGGGATGTGAGGGGTCTGTAAATATTTTCACAGCCCTCTTTTTGACTTGTGCCATACGCAAGTCCTCGATGGAAGGCAGTAATTGTTTTTTTCCGCAGTCCTAATTATCCTCTGAAATCTGTGTCTGTCCTGATGGGTTGCAGAACCAAACCAGACAGTTATGGACAGATTCTTTGGTTACTGATGGCTCTTTGGCAGTTTGTATGCAAAAGAGAGAATCAACCAGTCCAAAAGAAAACAAAAGACTCCAATTTCTTTTGGGCTGGTTGATTCTCTTTTGCATAGTTTACAGATGTTGTTAATTAAACCAAGCCATCTCTTTATCTCTTAAGTGCTGACATCTGCTGAGGGCTATTGAGGAGGGTGTGGGCTATTACAAGTGAGCCTGCTTCCTGCCTCAAAAAAAAACATGTTTCTCCATTTCTCATTCAGGGAAATATAATATTCTGCCTTTTTAATATTTCGTAGAATATTTCATTCTTCTAGGAGTAGGGTGGGTGCTAACTTTCTATACCAGGCGTTTCCAAATTTGGTAACTTCAAGACTTGTGGACTTCAACTTCCAGAATTCCTCAAGTTTTAAAGTTGTCAAGTCTGGAGATCTCTGTTCTACACTACCCTTGTTAGCTCATTAGATTACTGTCCATTAATATGTCAAACCTTATGATCCCCAGCAGGGACCGGTACACAGTCTGGAGCGGAGAGTTAACACAATAAACAGCACAGAGATTGATTTCTGGATATCTTCAAGATTCCATTCCGAATCTCACGGAGGTGTGCTGGATGTTCCCCTCCTGGTCAGATAATCAATCAGGAAAGATGTTTAAAAAATTGGGGGTTTTTTTTTCCCCCTCAGGACATGGCCTTTGCCCCAAAGGTGGGATAGAATCAAGATCACATGAAGTGTTAATACAATTTTATAATGCCTTGGTAAGGCCACACCTGGAATACGGCATTCCGTATTTATACGATATAAAAAAGATGTTGAGACTCAGTGCAGAGAAGAGCAACCAAGATGATTAGGGGACTGGAGACTAAAACATATAAAGAACAGTTACAGGAACTGAGTATATCTAATCTAATGAAAAGGAGGACTAGGGGAGACATGATAGCAGTGTTCCAATATCTCAGGGGCTGCCCCAAAGAAGAGGGAGTCAAGCTATTCTCCCAAAGCACCTGAAGGCAGGATAAGAAGCAACAGGTGGAAACTAATCAAGGAGAGAAGCAACTTAGAACTAAGGAGAAATTTTCTGACAGTGAGAACAATTAATCAGTGGAACAACTTGCCCCCAAAAGTTGTGAATGCTCCAACACTGGAAGAAGTTTTTAAGAAGATGTTTGGATAACCATTTGTCTGAAGTGGTGTAAGGTTTCCTACCTAAGCAGGGGGTTGGACTAGAAGACCTCCAAGGTCCCTTCCAACCCTGTTTATTCTATTCTATTCTATTCTATTCTATTCTATTCTATTCTATTCTATTCCCCATTCTATTCTATTTCCTATTCTATTCTCTATTCCCTTTTCCATTCTATTCCATTTTCTATGATTTGATTACTTATTGTACCCTATGATTATTATTAAGTGTTGTATCTTATGACTCTTGATGAATGTATCTTTTCTTTTATGTACACAACATTTGCACCAAGGCAAACTCCTTGTATGTCCAAACACACTTGGCCATTAAAGAATTCTATTCTATTCTATTCTATTCTATTCTATTCTATTCTATTCTATTCTATTCTATTCTATTCTATTCTATTCCCTATTCTATGCTATTCCCCATTCTATTCTATTTCCTATTCTATTCTTTATTCCCTTTTCCATTCTATTCTATTTTCTATGATTTGATTACTTATTGTACCCTATGGTTATTATTAAGTGTTGTATCTTATGACTCTTGATGAATGTATCTTTTCTTTTATGTACACTGAGAGCATTTGCACCAAGACAAACTCCTTGTGTGTCCAATCACACTTGGCCAATAAAGAATTCTATTCTATTCTATTCTATTCTATTCTATTCTATTCTATTCTATTCTATTCTATTCTACTCCTGCTCTTTTCAAGAGGCAACTACTTTCTTGCCTTTGAAAAAAAGAAACACCTTTGGGACAACCATGACCCGGATGACTGAGAATCTCCACAGAGGACAAGCCCTTTGAAACATCCAAGCTGATTCCTTTTTAATGGCACACCAGCCGGATACTTTCTTAAACGGTTTATATAAAAACGCAGTAATTTTTTAAAAAAAAACACTAAAAAGTTCATGCACGAAAGAAACTCGGGCAAAGCCTATGATGAGGATTAATGGGCATCCGAAGGCATCCTTTACCTGAGGGTCTCTTCTGAGATGGAGCCTCCTGAGCGATTCCTCCAAACAGCAGCTCCAAGGAGCGATCGCCCACCTTTCCCGCGGGCGGTCCAGCAGCCATTTAACTCTTGTGCTGAAATAACACACACACACAAACAAACAAACACAAACGGTCATGGGAAACGACAGAATAATCTGCACGAGGAGAAAGGGACGGTCGTGAGAACCATCGGATGAGCGACTCAAAAAAGACACGGCGTGTAAGGCTCACGTTTCCAAAGAAGTAGCTAGGACTGGCCGAAGGGAAAGGGGGAGTACTTCTCGCCCGGCACCCGCAGGGAAGAGGCTCTGCCCCTCGTCCGGACTCCGTCCCCCCAAAAAAAGAAGCGCGCAGAGCAGCTTCCACGACCCGCCTTCCTCGCAGCGCCGCCGGCGACGGCTTCTGCCCAGCCCAGGCGCGCAGCTGCAATTGCGCGCCTGGATTGGAACCTCCCAACCTCCCCGGAAGGAAGGACCTCTTACTTGGGGGGCTTTACAAATTGCAACCACATCAGCGGGTCTCCTTCGGGCCACCTCCGTTCTTTTCCGTGCAGGGTTTTGGCGGTTTGGGGGGATTTTTTTTGGGGGGGGGGAGAGATCCCGGAGGGGGCTCTTTTCTGTTGAGCAGGAGGCTGTTGGCAAGAGGGCGCCCCCGGGCGGATCCTGCTTCTAATCCTGGAAAGCAAAGGGGGAAGGGGACGCCCAAGGTGATTGTCGAGGAGGAGCTGGAAGTTTTAAAAGATTGAGGGGGGTTAATATGTGGACTTTGTCCCGATCTTCCCACACCACTGTTGAGAAGATAATGGCTTTCCTAACGGAGACCTGTTCTTGCAACGAGAGCTTGTTGAGAAATCCGTGCGCCACTCCTTGCCTTCAGAAGTTTACTTATTGATTTGATTTGATTTGATTTGATTTGTCAATATAGTTCAGATTTATGTAAAAGTATACCGTATAGATACATAAGATTTATGTAAAAGTATGTATTCCGTATAGTTAAGATTTATGTAAAAGTATATATATCATATAGTTAAGATTTATGTAAAAATGTATATACCATATAGTTAAGATTTATGTAAAAGTATGTATTCCATATAGTTTTGATTTATGTAAAAGTATGTATTCCATTTAGTTAAGATTTATGTGATAGTATGTATTCCGTATAGTTAAGATTTATGTAAAAGTATACCATATAGTTAAGATTTATGTAAAAGTATGTATTCCGTATAGTTAAGATTTATGTAAAAGTATACCATATAGTTAAGATTTATGTAAAAGTATGTATTCCGTATAGTTAAGATTTATGTAAAAGTATGTATTCCGTATAGTTAAGATTTATGTAAAAGTATATATACCATATAGTTAAGATTTATGTAAAAGTATGTATTCCGTATAGTTAAGATTTATGTAAAAGTATATATACCATATAATTAAGATTTATGTCAAAGTATGCATGCTGTCACGAAAGCGTAATGAATGGAAATGATGTTGTATGTAAGAAAAATTGTTTAATAAAAATTATTTTAAAAAATAAAAGTCAGCCAGGTTTGAGAGATACATTATTGAGCCAGGTTGGAATGATAAATTTCTGTATTTATTTTGATTTGATTTGATTTGTCAATTGCTTACAATGTAAGTGTAAACATGAGCAAGAATACAGGAAATAGGTACGAATAAATGGGGACAATAGGACAGGGACGGTAGGCACGATTGTGCACTTATGCATGCCTCTTACAGACCTCTTGGGAATGGGGTGAGGTCAATAGTGGATAGCTTAATGTTAAAGGAGTGGGGGTTAGAGGATGTAACAACAGAGTCAAGTTGCGCCACTGGAAGCTTTCAACAAGAAACTGGACAACCATCTGTCAGAACAACAGAATAATAGAATTGGAAAGGACCTTGTATCTATGGAGATTCTCAATCATCCAGGTCATGGTTGCCCAAAGTGGCTTTTTTCAAGAGGCAACTGGACTTTTTGGTTTTATTTATTATTATTTTCTTTGAAGAGTTTGAAGCTGAAGCAAAAAATCTTCAAAGAAAAGTAAACAAAACCAGAAAGTCCAGTTGCCTCTTGAAAAAGCCCCTTTGGGGGCAAGGGACCTTGTAGGTCATCTAGTCCAACCCCCTGCTCAAGCAGGAGACCGTGCACCATTTCTGACAGGTGGCTGTCCAGTCTCTTCTTGAAAGCCTCCAGTGATGGAAGCACCCACAAGCTGTTCCATTGGTTGATTGTTCTGTCAGAAAATTTGTCCTTATCTATAGGTTGAATCTCTCCCTTGATCAGTTTCCAAACATTATTCCTCGCCTGGCTTTCAGATGCTTTGGAAAATAGGTTGACCCACTCCTCTTGGTGACAGAAATGGTACAGGGTCTCCTACCTGAGCAGGGGGTTGGACTAGATGACCTACGAGGTCCCCCGCAACACTGTTATTCTGCTGTGGCTATCTCTGGTTTGAATCACAGAGGTTAATCTCCATTTATCTAAGTTTCCCTGTATTTTCTCAGGTGCATGGCGGTAGCGATCTTCCTTCCCCTTTTGTTGCAAAAAAGGCAGCATCTATCCCCGTTATCTGCTATGGCTTTTGAATTGAAGCAAGAGATCAGATGTAGGCTAAGACCCCACCACAAAATGCAAGCAGAACTGTTGGTTGCCAACAAGATAAGTCAACGGGGAAAGCTGCATTTGCGTTAGAGACTGTGATTGGCTTAACAAATTGAGCCAAAATGATCGTAACATTGGGCAATACTCACATAGCAACCTTACTTAGCAGTCAGTCACCTTGCTTAGCAACAGAAGCTCCAGTCCCAATTGGGTTCCTAAGTCGAGGACTATCTGTAAATAAAACTGCAAATAAGGCCTTTTATATTTCACATTCCACCTGATTGTATGTTGTACTTGGCCCAAGTACCAAAGGCATCCTAACCTGGTGGCTTCCTCAGCAAAGGGACAGGAGAGTTGTGTTCGACATTGCAACGCAGTAGGCAATTCAGCTAGAACCGGTGATGTCAAACCTTTTTGGCAGTAAGTGCCCAAAGTGCGCATGTGCACGCGCATACACAAAATGCAACACATGCATGCTCACCCGCACATCCCTGCCCCTCGTACATGCATGGCAGAGACCTGAAGACTAGCTGGCCTGCGGCAGGCATGCGCACGTGCATGGCAGAGCTGAGCTGGGGTGACGGCGCACATGCCCACAGAGGGGGCTCTGGGTGCCACCTGTGCCACAGATTCACTACCACTGAACTAGATTATGTTATTGGGAGAGGTCTCAGGAAGCTGGGAGAGATGCTCTCAACTTACAAATAATGCCAGATATTTGGGAAACGGCTTCTGCTTTGTAAACTTTGGCTAGTTGGGAATTGATAAAGGGAAGGGATTTGAATCTGAAAGAGATTCAGCTGTTTTGTATAAAGCGGAATGTAGAATAGAAGCAGAAATTGAGTAAGAATAGAATAAGAATTGGAAAAGACCACAGAGGTCTTCTAGTCCAACCCCTTGCTTAGGCAGGAAACCCTATACCCATGATGGTGAGCCTATGGCACAGGTGGCACACACAGCCATTTGTGCCAGCACGCGAGCCGCAGACAAACTTATCTCAATGCACATGCGCGCGCACCTCCCAGCTGATTTTCGGCTGGTTTGAGGCCTTTTTCGGCCTCCCAGAGGCTTGAAGGAAGCCTCTGCAGCCTGAAAAATAGACCGATTTCATCACTTCCTGTATTTCCGGAAATACGAGAAGTGATGAAACGGGCCTATTTTACAGGCTTTCGTCAAGCCTCTGGGAGGCCGAAAAAGGCCTTAAACCAGCCGAAAATCAGCTGGGAGGCACAGTGCAGATAAGAGGACGGCATGAGAGGGCGCGCATTGCCTTCTGGGTGCTGGCACACAAGCGCCCACACAATTTTTGGCATAGGAGCCCAAAAAGGTTAGCCACCATATACCATTTCAAACAAATGTTCTTTCTTTTTGAAAGCCTTCACTGTTGGAGCCCCTACAACTTTTGAAGGCGAGTTGTTCCACGGATTGTTCTGTCAGGACATTTCTTTAGTTCTAGGTTGCTTCTCTCCTGGATTAGACTTTTGAAAAAAAGAAACATCGAAAGATAACATCTTTATTCAGCGAGTTACATGGTGACAACAAAACCAGGGCTTGGAACCAGCACGGTGTTTTCTTCAACCCAAGACAGCAAGGAAAAAGTAAATACAACATCAACAGCCCTTGTACTGAGCAGTCCGTACAACAAGGATAAGTATGAATGTTATGCAAATCGTTCTCTCTTGCTGAGCTCATTGTTCATCAACTGTTCTCAGTAATGATGCTGAAAAAGGACATTTACAACCAGTTCTTGTTTCTTGTGGTCAAATGCAGCCAGCTTTACAGAACCAAAGTCAATGGGAAGCTGGCAGTAAATCAAACATTATGATCATATGAGGTCACACTTAATCCACCTTTATTTGCTTAACCACCCCAGTGGAATGACTGACATTAGTCCAACACAGACACGATACTGTCGTGATGGTGATGGTGTTGTTTAGTGCTGGAGTTGACAGTTCCAAATTGGGATAATGGCAGACTACCTATAGCAGGGGTGGGCAAACTTTTTGGCTCGGAGGTCTCGTTGACTTTTAAAATTTGACAGACGGGCCGCCACCTGGTGTCGAAATGCCTGTCATTACAAGTCAAAATCAAATGAATGCAATCATTCAATCATTCACATCAAACCTTAATTCTGTACCAATCTTCGGCGGGCTGTATTAAAAAGACCAACGGCCGGATGTAGCCCCTGGGCCGTAGTTTGCCCACCCCTGGCCTATAGTCTCCTAAATTTTTGTCACACAATTCATTTAGGTAGTTCTATTACTTTCTATCCATTTCTCTTGAGTTAATTTTCCTATGTCCAGAAGAGGAGTGAGATTGAGCAAATCCCTTTGTCTATGGAAATTCTCAGTCATCCAAGTCATGGTTATCCCAAAGGGGCTTTTTTTGAAGAAGAGACTGAACTTTGTTGTTTTTCTTTCTTTGAAGACATTTCGCTTCTCATCCAAGAAGCTTCTTCAGAGCTGAAGCTTCTTGGATGAGAAGCAAAATGTGATATGTAAAATTATACCTGTGAAAATATAAAGCAATGGTAAGGCAATTTTGAACCTCTGCGTTAACCTAAGATAATTTACTGGAATATTATGTAAGAATTCTCTATTATTTTGTTTAAAGGTTACATATTTGGCAGGTTACACTGTCCAGTGTCATGTTAATGATGGACATTATTGGAAATGGAAACGGGTAAACAGGACGAGGAAACAGATGTTAAGCTACAAAACTAGGGGTGCTATGTAGCTAGATACGTAGCTGGATAGATTGTGAACCCAGGAAAGGGGCAGAGACTGTATATTTGAACCTGTATATAAACCCCAGCCTTTCTGGGAACCACGTCTTCTGCCCAAGGGCAGAATTCTCTTTTGCAAAAGCTTCATAATAAAGCTCTTATATAAATTGTTCACAGGTCTTCAGTATCTTCTGAATGGTTGATTTTTTTTTTTCACATGAAACGTCTTCAAAGAAAAATAACAAAGCCCTGTTGCCTCTTGAAAAAAGCACCTGTGGGACAGCAAATCCCTTTCCACACATCATACATTTATAATTTTCTCACCAATGTGGCTTCTCTTGTGACAACTGCTTGTTCTGAACTTCTTTCCACGCTCCAGCCATTTATAGGGATTCTCTCCGGTATGGATGCCTTTGTGAGAAAGAACAATTCTGCTATCGCAGAAACTCTTTCCACAAATTACCACACTTAAGATGGTTTCTCTCTGTGTAAAGTATCAAAAGTAGATCGGGTGCTATTACTATAGCCATTTCCACATTCCGTACGTCTCTATGGTTTTGTAATAGGATCATACGGAGCTTCTGCTGTTACAGGAACTCTTTCCACGGTCTACACGCATAACTGATTTCTCCCCTGAGTGAATCTTTCTATGGGTATTAAGTGCACTAATTTGTCGGAAGCATTTTCCGCACTCGCTACATTTATATGGTTTCTCCCCTGTGTGGATCCTCTTGTGACGACTGAGGTGACTGCTGGTTATGAAACTCTTTTCACATTCCATGCACTTATACGGTTTCTCCCCTGTGTGGATTCTTTTGTGGGAAATCAGGGAACTTGAATTAGTGAAGCATTTTCCACACTCGGGGCATTTATATCGTTTTTCCCCTGTATGGATCCTTTTGTGGGAAATAAGGGAACCTGAATTAGAGAAGCATTTTTCACATTCATCGCATCTGTATGCTTTTTCCCCTGTGTGAGTCCTCTTGTGGTGACTAAGGGTGCTGCTGCTTATGAAACCTTTTCCGCACTCCCTGCATTTATACGGTTTCTCCCCGGTGTGGATCCTTTTATGGGAAGTAAGATTGATACTCTTGCGGAAGCTCTTTCCACACTCGGTGCATTGATATGGTTTCTCCCCAGTGTGGATTCTGTTATGTACAGTATAATTATATTTTTGACTGAAGTTCTTTCCACATTCCCTGCATTCGTATGGTTTCTCCCCAGTGTGGATCCTTTTATGGGACGTGAGAGAACCTGAATAAGCGAAGCACTTTCCGCACTCTGTGCATTTATATGGTTTCTCCTCGGTGTGGAACCTTTTATGGGAAGTCAGAAAACTTGAACCGATGAAACACTTTCCACAATCCTGGCATTGATATGGCTTTTCCCCACTATGGATCCTTTTATGGGAAGTGAGGGACCCTGGCATAGTAAAACATTTTCCACACTCCTGACATTTATATGGTTTCTCCCCTGTGTGAATCCTTGTATGATAAGTTAGATGTTTTACAGAACGGAAGCTCTTTCCACACTCCTGGCATTTATATGGTTTCTCCCCTGTGTGGATCCTTTTATGATAAGTAAGGTGTTTTGCAGAACGGAAGCTCTTTCCACACTCCACACACTTATATGGTTTCTCTCCTGTGTGGATCCTGTTATGAGCAATAAGGTCTTGAGCGTCGTTGAAGCTCTTTCCACACTCCTGGCATTTATATGGTTTCTCCCCAGTGTGGATCCTTTTATGGGAAATAAGATGTTTTGCAGAACGGAAACTTTTTTCACACTCCGGACATTTATACGGTTTCTCCCCGGTGTGGATTCTGTTATGAACAGTATAATGATATTTTTGCCTAAAGTTCTTTCCGCAGTTCTTGCAGTGATATGGTTTCTCCCCGGTGTGGATTCTTTTATGGCATTTGAGGGAACCTGAATTGGTGAAGCACTTTCCGCACTCTGTACATTTATGTGGTTTCTCCTCGGTGTGGAACCTTTTATGAGAAGCAAGGAAACCTGAGGATCTGAAACTCTTCCCACATTCCTGGCATTGATATGGCTTTTCTCCAGTATGGATTCTTTCATGAGAAGTGAGGGAACCTGACATAGTGAAGCATTTTCCACACTCCTGGCATTTATATGGTTTCTCTCCGGTGTGGATCCTTTTATGGTAAATGAGGGAACCTGAGAGAGTGAAGCATTTCCCACAGTCCTGGCATTCATATGGTTTCTCCCCGGTGTGACTCCTATTGTGGGAAGTTAGGCTTGTGGCAAAATGGAAGCTCTTTCCGCATTCCTTGCATTCATATGGTTTCTCTCCTGTGTGGATCCTTCTATGGGATGTAAGATAACTTGAGTCTCTGAAGCTCTTTCCACACTCTAAGCATTTATATGGTTTTTCTCCAACTTGTATTCCCTGACTTAAGATAAGAGGAATAGTCCTTCTGACGCGTTTCCTGCTTTCATTTTGTTTTTCTACAGTGCGGCTACTGGAACAGTCACATAATCCTGATTCACCTCTGAGAATTTTTCCACATGATGGACACACTCTTTTTCCTTGGGCATCTTCTTCAGCCAAGAAGACACTAATATTGGCACACTGAAAAGGAAAGCATTTCTCCAGCCCCCTTTTTAATTGGTTTTCCTCAGAACTTTCCTTTCCAAACATCCTTTCCATAACTTCCCTTTTCTCTCTTGGAAAAGGTGCTGCTGCCTCTTGCCTCTTACCTTCCACCTGCCATTCACCACCTGTTTGGAAAGGAAAAAAAAAGAAAGTTGACACGAACTGAGGTGTGAAAGTGATCGAGCACCATTTTTCCATCCCTTATTTGAATACAGCAGAACCTCTGGTCACAAACGCTTCTGACCATGAACAAATTGGGTTCCGACCAAACAATTCACAAAATTTTTGAATCTGGTCACTAACACATACTCGGGTGGCAATCAAACACGACCCCTGACCCAGAAATTCCTGAAAACGAAACATTAGACGACGAAGGAATCGCCAAAGTTATGGAACGAATTATGGTCGTGACCAGAGGTTCTACTGTATTATCAAATGTTTGAATATTATCAAGGAATGGATATATCAAAATAAAATCTCAAAATTGATAGAGGAGAGCTAGAATGCATGGGGAAAAAAATCACTTTCTTAGGATCGCATATCAAAGTAGTGAACGCCGCCCAGAAATAAAACGCTGGATTGCTCTGTGTCACATAGCAGTGATGAACATGAGCCAAATATGAATAAAAAAGACATCTACCTGGCAACCAAATGTATGTTAGTCCATTCTATTATGTTCCCCTAATTACTTAGAATTGTGAAAGTTGGACCTTATAAAAGCAAGACAGGAAGAAAATTGACTCGTTTGAGCTGTGGTGGTAGAGAAGGCTACTGTCAACTAAAAAAAATACTCCTTTGGTCTTTTTAGTTGCTAGCAGAAAGGGAGTGGGGGAAAGCAGTGCATTTCTTAAATGCCTCAGATAATCACCTTGGTAGCCCAAAGCTGTCGGCATGCAAGAATATTACTGGAGAGCATGATTGATGACTCTTGGCTATGGATGTGTCCCATTGGAAAATATACATCCAGGGGGGTGGGAGGAAGACCAGGATCAAGGGGGAAACGAATGATGTATTTTAGTGTCAGCTGCACCCAGCCAACGCCAATATGGCCACTCCTAATAAATCAATTTTTTTTTTACTCTGAGAGATGTGGCTAGAGACTTATGATTTGAATGGGGGTGGATTTGTTGGAGCCCTGACAGCTACTGCGTAATCCTTGGACACCAAAGACGACTAACAACCAATATTGTAGCACACAACAACAGAAAGGTCGCTGGAAAAGGCAAAAATCACAAAACTGTGCCTCACTTATTTTTTCCATGTCACGTGGGGAATCCACTGGAGAAAGGACTTATATTTGGAAGAGTTAGTGGTAAAAGGAAATCAGGCCACCAAAGAACATGGTGGCTGACACCACCTGACAACAGCCAGAGCATAGAACAACTCAACAGAAGTAGTGCAAGATTGGAAGATGTGAAGACACCCGAACATAGAATCACCAAGAGTCCGACATGACTGAATGGATATCATCATCATCATCATGGAAGAACATATTGGTTTAATTTTCATCTGAAAAAGGGGAAGTGCTGGGAAAACCTGGACCTGAGCTTTAGCCTTCTTTCCATGAGTAAGTTCTCCTTTGATTTTTTGGGGAAAAAAGAGGCTCTTGGGGGTATTCTCATTCATCTTAAGTTAACTTAAGAAAAGGAAGCATTGAAGAAAGTGATAGCCCCATCAGAGAGCCTAACAGTCACATCCTTGTGTGATTGACTGGGTTTCCAAATGCCATCCATCCAGACAGAAAACTTCAGAGGTCTTCTAGTCCAACCCCCTGCCTAGGCAGGAAACCCTACACTACTTCAGACAAATAGCTATCCAATCTCTTCTTAAAAACTTCCAGTGCTGGAGCATTTACAATGTCTGGAGGCAAGTTATTCCACTGATTAATTGTTCTCACTGTCAGGAAATTTCTCCTTAGTTCTAAGTTGCTTCTCTCCTTGATTAGTTTCCACCCGTTGCTTCTTGTCCTGCCCTCAGGTGCTTTGGAGAATAGGTTGACTCCCTCTTCTTTGGGGCAGCTCCTGAGATACTGGAACACTGCTATCTAGTTTTTTCTTTTCGTTAGAGTAGACATACCCAGTTCCTGCAACCATTCTTCACGTGTTTTAGCCCCAACTCCCCTAAGTTGCCCTTCTCTGCACTCTTTCTAGAGTCTCAACATCTTTTTTTTACATTGTGGCGACCAAAAAAGAGGAAGAGAGAACTTAAATTTATCCACAAAGTGGGACAGATAGGATTGGAAACTGCACGAGAGGGCTCCTCGCCTCTTTCTGGAGAGACCACAAAGGTTTTAAGCTCATCTGTTAACCAAATAGGAGTAGAAAGGCAGACAAGGACACTTTCTTCTACTGTAGGAAAAGAAGAGGGCAGCATTTTCTCTGAGAAAGAAATCATCTGTTTATGTCTGGCTAGAAAATACTTTCCACCACAATTTCAGTTCAGAAAAACAGAATCCCTTACTTAGACAGGCAACGTTCCTTGCATTTTCCAACATGACTTCTCGATACAGGGTTTTTTGCTCCAAGTCCAACAGGGCCCATTCCCCCATGGAGAAAAACACAGCTACATCTTCAAAAGAAATGGAATTCTGAAACGAAAACAAGCATGTTGTACGCACTCTCTTATTAAGGAACAATGCAAATTTTCTTTTTTATGATCGCTTTCAAGTAGGATGAATAACTTCACTGGAGAAAATGGGCAGAGCTACAGGCCTTTGACTGGAAATATGCCTGTGATAGACTTTTGCAATTTTGGCTCATTCTACAGGAATGAATTCCTTCTCTGTCAACTGATGTTGAGTCCTGCCTAACATTTCAGAAACTGCTTTCATGTTGCCCCTCAATACAATCTTACTGAAATGATATATGTGAAGATTTTGGGAGAAGTACTCCGGAAAATACCATCTGATGCTAAGATGGCATCTGTTTGCAGATAACATGAGTGGAAATTTTAAAAAGAAAAATAATTACTGTGAGGCCACTGCAGTTTATTGACATATATATTGATATATATCAAGGCACTCTGTCTGAGAGAATATCCCAAGAGGAGTTTTGAGTAAATATCCGTGTTTATTTCAAACTAGTTCACGTTGAATTTTATAATAAGACCCTTTTTGAATCATAAGCAATCATGTGAAACTATATGTAACCTTGTTCTTCGCATCCTCCATGTGGGAAAGCTATATTTCAGGAGGAAATATTTGGCAATGCGAAGCTGTCTTGTTCCAAAATTGGTCCTGCATGGAACATAACCGCAGTCTATATAATGTGTAGCAGTATAGCTTGTTGTACATCCTTCCACGAGGTCCAAGGACACAGATAAAATATGATCAAAGCACTTTGTTATAATGAGGACTGAGAAGAATAAAATGAAATATACTATTGCAGAACTACTATATTTAAGAATAAAGATGAATCTTGTCCCTCATACCTCTCACATCCTGGACATAAACTGTTTCAGCTCCTACCCTCAAAACAATGCTATAGATCAGAGATCACCAACCTTTTGGACCTCGGGGACCACCAAACTCATAATTTTAAATCCCACGGACCACTAATGTGAATTTTGTCTGATGGTGGCTTGCTGACGTTGGTGGAAGAGTCAGTCCCATATTCCAGAGCTGCAGTAGTCACAGGACTGGCCCTTTGGTCATCTTGGAGCAGCTGCTCCGCCACCCAGGTGCACCCGCCTGCCATGGACTGGAGGAGCTCCTCCGGGATGACCAAAGGGCCAGTCCTGTGACTCCTGCAGCTCTGGAATATGGGACCGACTTTCCCACCAATGTCAGCAAGCCACCCTGGGGAGGATTTCCCTCCCCCGCCATTGGTCTTATCTTCCAGTTCCAGCTCGCGTGGCTCTACTGAAGGTAAGGTTTACGCTCAGTCGAAGGGTGAGGGCCAGCGGGTAGGTGGGCCATGTGGGTAGCGCAGCCTTGTGTTCCTGCGCAGCCTGGATTAATTGCTTTAGGGGGAGTACTTTGGGAGGGACATTTATCTGCAGACCACCAAAATTTTCTCGCAGACCACCAGTGGTCCCCAGCCCACCAGTTGGCAACCACAGCTGTAGAGCACTGCACACCAGAATAACTAGACACAAGGACACTTTTTTTCCCCAAACGCCATCACTCTGCTAAATAAATAATTCCCTCAACACTGTCCAACTATTTACAAAGTCTGCATTACTATTACTGTTAATCTTCTCATCACTCCTTATCACCCATCCCCTCCCACTTGTGACTGTATGACTGTAACTTTGTCGCTTGCCTCCTTACGATTTATATTGACTGTTTCCTAGTATGATTTGATTGCTTATTGTACCCTATGACTATTATTAAGTGTTGTACCTTATCCTGATGAATGTATCTTTTCTTTTATGTACATTGAGATCATATGCATCAAGACAAATTCCTTGTGTGTCCAATTGCACTTGGCCAATAAAGAATTCCATTCTATTCTATTTTCACAGATCAAAGCAGAGTTCAAGGAATTATGGAGTTGGCAGGTGACTAGAAAAAGAATGGTTGGCTATCTATTATAAAACATAAGCTGGAAATATTCCTTGTGTGTCCTCTTAAGCAGAACACCTTGACGTATGCCAGTAAACCACAGTAAACCTCATTCAAACGATCATCCTAATTTCTTCCTAGTTTTCACTTCCACAACTCCATGAAATGTATTTCCACAATACTTAGCCTATGTTCTTCGAAACTACTTGAAACAATAATATTACATGGTCACACATTGCAGATACCCTAATTATATTACCAAGTACATTCTACTCAGCAACCAAGGAGGAGCAGAGTGGCTTCAGATTGTAAGATGGTTCCTATTGAAACAATTACCTTCAGAAATACGGCACAATGTGACTTCCTATCAAAGTATAAGGAAGCTGCTCATGAAAACCACACACACACAAACACACACACACACACACACACACAGAGAGAGACTTTGTGGATGCTGGATCATGCTGAATGACACTTGCAGTTTGAGGAAAATATCTTCCTACCTTCCTTGAAAGCATAACTGCTACTATTCCACCACCACAGACAATAGATGTTCCGGAAGATACCATCGATGTTGTTCTGGTCTCTGAGAATGAGAAAAAAAACAGAGGTGTCAGCTTTGGAAGCCATATTCCACGCTACCACATAACTTGAGAGTGTGGGAGGCGGGGTGATTTCAACTGAGTAGCTCTAAGTAGACAAAATAAAATTCTTTTGTTAGTTCAAGTTCATTTAGTATGGCGCAGGATGAAATGAGGATCTTACTTTTGGACAGATCGTGATTGGGCCATGTGGTGTAATGACAACAGAGGAGGGATGGATTTGTAGTTTGGGAAACTGTGGGAAGCCCGAAAACTACCTTCTAATAAAGGTACTTTTGAGATATGGTCTCGGAGTTACTGATTGGAATGGAGGTTTGCTGGAGCCTTGACATTAGGAACTATTTGTTATAAAAACATTCTTCCTCAATTCTGGAGCATTAAATTCAGAAAGCCCGTTCTTTGTGTATACTGACTGGGGTGTGTGTGCAGCAGGCAGCAGTGACTTCGAGCTGAGAACAACCCATCTGAGTTGTTGAGATTGATGATGTACCATAACACAGTGGCCCCCAACCTTTTTTGAACAAGGGACCGGTTTCACGATTATTTATTCTTCCACGGACCGGTACCTGAGTAACGCGAGACTCCACCGCCATCGGGACGGCTCTTCGTTCGAAGCTGCCTCCCCTCTTCGACGAAACTAAGGCGTGAGCACCCAAATGCCGCTTTCCAACTGAAAACCCGGAAGCACTTTCCAACCGAAAACCCGGAAGCAACCGAAAACCCGGAAGCGCCGTCGAAACAAGATGGTGGCACCCAAGCTTTGCGGCCTGGTAAAAAATGATCCATGGACCAGTACCGGTCCGGGGACCGGTGGTTGGGGACCCCTGCCGTAACAGGCCAACTTCTTATAGTTCTCTTCTGATTCCCAGGAGGGATCAGGATGCAACCTGGTGGGGAATCTGTGCTGTAAAGCACCGCAGAGAGGTATCTTCAATGACTTCCCACCCCATATCCCATGGAGGTATGCCGACCATGTTCCCTCCATGGCTTTTGGAACAGCTTATTAGAAAGACTGGCTTCTTTTTAATTGCCAGGAGACTTCCTTGAGGGGTGATTGCAGGTGGTCCTCCACTTACAACAGTTCGACTAGTGACCATTCGAAGCATCCCCATAGTCACGTGGTTTACATTCGGATGCTCGGCAACTGACTCACGTTTATGATGGTTACAGTATCCCGGGGTCATGTGATTCTCCTTTTGTAACCTTCCAACAAGCAAAGTAAATGGGGAAACCAGATTCCCTTAACAACTGCATTGATTCACTGAACAAATGTGTCAAGAGAAGTCGTAAAATGGGGCTTAATAAATTTCTCCCTTACCAACATAAATTTGGGGCTCAATTGAGGTCTTCTGTTGAGTGTCGGGATTCCGGCAGTTACCCCAATTACATCATGAGTCTCAAGGCAAACTCCCAAAACTTCCAAGGATTTATTGGAAGTCAAGATGTTGGCATGACCTGGGTTTAGCCGACTCTGAGACACGCAATTCACTGTCACCCTTGACCCTACTTTCCCCCCAACCCCCACCCCTCTGGGTGTATCATAATTCATATTCTCCAATGAAACACGTCCATAGCCAAGAGTCATCAATCATGCTTTCCAATTAGATGTTTGCACAGCAGAAGCTTCAGTCATTTAATCAGTCTCTGAAGAAAATATGAATGGAATGTACTTTCAATCCCACACTGCTGCCTGCTCTTTAAAACTCCCGCCCCCTTTCTTTCTGTTGGCAACTATAAAATGTGTATAGAAAATGTTTTATGAGTTGACATTGAGGACTATGTATAAAACAAAAAATAAATTCACAAATGAAGAATAGGGGTAGGGGTGGAGTAAGATAGGATAGGATAGGATAGCAGAGATGGAAGGGACCTTGAAAGTCTTCTAGTCCAACCTCCTGCTCAGGCAGGAAACCCTACACCATTTCAGACGAAGGTTATCTCTTCTTTAAAACTTCCAGTGTTGGAGCATCCATAACTTCTCAAGGCAACCTTGCCCACTGATTAACTGTTCTAACTATCAGGAAATTTTTCCTTAGTTCTACAGTACATTTCTTTCCTTAGTTACTTTCCATCCGTTGCTTCTTGTCCTGCCTTCAGGTGTTTTCCCTCTTCTTTGTGGCAGCCTCTGAGATATCAGAATACTGCTATCATGTCACCCCTAGCCAGTGGTGGGATTCAAATTTTTTTACTACTGATTCTTTCGGTGTGGGTTGGTGGACATGGAGGGGGAAGGATACTGCAAAATCCCCATTGCCTCACCACCCCACTAACCTGCTTTCCAGCTCTCTTCTCCTGTGCAGGGCAACAAAAGACCCAGCCGATCAGCTGGGACTTGGGAGGTATAAAATAAATAGTGGCGGGGCCAGTCAGAGGTGGTATTTGCCAGTTCTGGAGAACCGGTAGCAGAAATTGTTAGTAGTTCGGAGAACCAGCAAATACCGCCTGTGACTGGCCATCTATTCTCTGCCTGCTGAGTCCCAGCTGATCGGCTGGGTCTTCTTTGGTTGCCCTGCACAGAAGAACGGAGCTGGAAAGCAGGGGTGGGGAGGGAATGGAGATTTTGCAGTATCCTTCCCCTGCCATGCCCACCAAGCCACGCCACACCCACAGAACCGGTAGTAAAAAAAATTTGAATCCCACCACTGAGGCGGAGCCGGTCAGAGATGGTATTTGTCGGTTCTCCGAATTACTCCAAATTTCCGCTACCGGTTCCCCAGATCTGGTCAGAACCTGCTGAATACCAACTCTGGTCCTAGTCCTTCTTTTCATCAAACTTTATATTTCTTTCTATGTTTCAGCCTCCGGTCCCCTAATTCTCTTTGTTGCTCTCCCCGGCACTCTTTCTAGAACCTCAACTACACCGGGGTGACCAAAACCGGGGTGCAGTCTTCCAAGTGTGTGGGTCCCAGTCCAAGGCAGGCAAAGTCCACCCTGAGGATTCAAAAGGGCAATCAGGAAGGAAGCTTTTACCTACTGATCTCTTCTCGGGTGGATCCTCGAGAGGGACCACCCCCCCCAAACAACAGCTCCAGGGAGGGATGCTCGCCCTCCTTTCCTCCGAGCAAATTCCGTGGGAATCCTCCGAGCAAATTCCGTGGGAAACGATCGGAAAGAAGGCCAGGCAGAGAGGTCTCCCCTCCAAAAGAGGGGCTGCAGGAACAACCCAAAGGAGTGACCGCAGGAGCGACCCAATAAGAAGCATCCGAAGGTCACATTTCCAAGACTCTCCCCCCCCCGCCCCCAAAGTCGCAACCAGGAATGATAGAAAGAAAAAAAAAGGAAAAAGAAAAAAAAGGGGGTGGGGCTTGGGAAGGATTCTCTTGCCTCTGGGATGCCTTTGAAAATTGCAATGAGAGAGTACTTTTCCTAGAGAGGCCCCCTTGGGCAATTCTTCCCCCCCCTCGCCGTACAGGTCCTCCAAGAGGTTGGGAGGGTTGCCAGTAAAGAGTTTTTCTAAGCGCAAATAGAATGTTTCTTCCTAGAGAGCAATTATACACACAAACACACCCTTCCTCATACAGGTCCTCCAAGAGGATTGCCGGTAAAGGGTTTTTTTTTAAGCGCAAATCTGGGTTGTGCATGTTTATTCCTGTACTGTACAATAATGTATTGTCTTGTATGGATATTGAAACCGATTGGCACTGAGGTAAAGCCCCACCTCCAAAGCTATGAACCTCATTGGGTCGGCTGCATGCCGATCAAAGTCGGATTGGAGTCATTGGCCCATCCAGTAGACGGCGCGGGTTCCCGAGTCGGATGTTTGTTTGGCACTGGAAGAGGGACCCGCCGCCTTCCCTGCTTTCTCTTCCTGAGGCCGTTAAGCAGCCATAGAGTCTCATTCACTGGGAGCGCTGTTAGTCTCTGACTGTAGTCTGTGCGCATGCTCCCAAATTCCAATCTATATTTGCTGTATTAACAATCTGCAATCGTTATTAACAAGGTAGAATGAGGTGTTGCCAAAGAGGGCTGGGGGGAAAAGGGAAAACAAGACTAGGCTTATCTGAAATGGGATAGGTTCTCCTGTTTGAGCGGGGGACTCGACTAGAAGACCTCTAAGGTCCCTTTCAACTCTATTGTATTCTAAAATTTGGATTTATTTATTTTTTTGGACATGGTATATGCAATCATTTAAAAAATGAATAGCTGCAGGAATAGCTGAGAAGCCTCACTAAGACAGGACAATGCTAATACATGAATAAAAAACAGCTATTGTGCGTGCTGTAAAATTTCACAAGTGTTGCAGGCTCCCATGCAACATCCTTTGTGACCATCCTAGCTGGTTTCTAACAAAATAACTCAACTGGAAAAACTGAACTGGCTTAAAGACTGTTACATCCTCTAACCCTCACTCCTTTAATCTCAAAACTATCCACTATTGACCTCACCCCATTCCTAAGAGGTCTGTAAGGGGGCATGCATAAGTGCACAATCGTGCCCATCATCCCTGTCCTATTGTCCCCATTTATTCATACCTATTTCCCATATTCTTACTCATGTTTATACTTATACCCATTATCTTGGAAGCTACTGACAAATGAAATAAATAAAATAAAGACTGTGGGTGATCGACTTAACTTTACCCCCAAAGTTCATAAAATTGGGCAGAAGCCATTTAGCAACCATCCTGCTCAACCACAGATCCAATTCCAATTGCTGTCACAATCTTCAGAGGAAGCAAAGGCAGCTGCCTTTTTGCATTTCAAATTTCATGTTGTGCTCGGGCCAAGTGCTAAAGATATCCTTATCTGGTCGCTTCCTCAGCAAAGGGGGAAGACATTGCAATGTGATACTCATTCAACTAGTTGTAGGTATACTGGGAAAAGTCCCTCAGAAAACTGGGATAGTCAATATGCAAATAATGCCAGATTGTTGGGAATCTGCTCCTGCTTTGAAAAGACGGCTAGTTGGAATCTGGATGCAGCAGTTTTGCATGAAGCAGAATGCTACTTGAACAAAATATTCTTGAGCAGAGCTGTCAAAATTTTCACATGACACTATGAGTTTGACACCTGTTCTTTAAGAAGGGGTATCAAGGATGCTTACCTGGCTTTAACTGTAGGTTACCGTGAAGGCTTGTGGAGTGCGGCAGCATAAAAACATAATAAAGCTCTTACATGTAAGCAGTGTTAAAGTTTGAGGAATCTGCTACATTAGAAGCAATCCGTCTCTTCCTAACACTGTGCTTCAAGATGGAGTCTTTTGGGAGGCCAACCCAGACTAGCTTCTCCTCAGATTTAGGAGACACCACATGAAACTCTTGATCAAATACTTCTCACCTGAACAATTTTCAATTCTTGATGACTTTTTATGTTTCTCTTGAAATACATGTTTTTGTCTTGGATCCATCCCATCTTTCATGAACTGGGTTTCCATTCCTGGATGCCATATCACTTGCCATCTGCAGGTTATGTCAGTTGGTGCTCCATTTAAAACCCAAGAAATACTTAGACTCTTTTGATTAGACAAAAGATATCTTTTACTGGAAATGAAGTGGTAGCAACGCAAATGGTATGTCTGTGGAACTGGTTGGAGTTCCCAACCAGGTCCGCTGTTTGAGCAGGAGCACCAGCCGCTCCCATTGGCTGGCTCCGTTTGACAATCGGCTATAAAAGCCGGCTGTCGAGCAGAGCCAGCCCTGTTGTCGCCAGCTAGTCTGCCAGTTAGCCAGCAGACGCGACAACCCTTTATTCTCTGCAATAAAGCCTTGTTCGTTGTACGCTCTGGTTCCTGCCTCTTCCTTACCATCGCTCCACAACAGCAAAGATTCTGAATCTGAGGAAATAGGCGCGTAAATCACATATACAAAGTGATGGAAATGTTCCCACCCCCAATAGTTCAAATGATTCTTCCAATTAAAAGTTGTGAAGAACATCATGTGGACATCTTCAGGTGGTGATGAAGTTTCTGTCCATTGACCTTGGCATACTTTGATAAAGGTTTGCAGCTGTGCAGAGAAGAGAAAGCTAAGCAAGGAATAGAAACCTAAGCAAGAATGCACTCTCCCCCCTCCTCATTTTATACAATGCTAGTTTACACCACCTGCAGCTTGCTTCCCAACTTGTCCCCCCTCCTCCCCCCGGTTACTTATGGCAGCCGAAAGATGCAAAGCAATAGTAGAAGATCTTGAAGGCTGACAGGTTATAACTAAAAATTTTCTATTTATTGGGACTGGAAAGGTAAACTGAAACTCCAAATTAGAGAACTGCTGAGGTACTACAACCAGTCATCTTTCATCATAAGCTACTTTTCCAATTAGTGAAAACTGACACTGGACCAATCAGTAATGATTCAAACTCTTCTCAATCTGAGAATCTCTGCTTTGGATGGCATCCTTAAATATTTATGGGGCTGAACTTCAACCCAAAGTCGGGATGCAGACATAGCTCCATAATTAAGTAGAGAATATTAGGTTTCATCTTCACTGTAACTCTGGAGGAAGAAAAGGTTTCATCTTCACTGTAACTCTGGAGCACCCCTGGTATTCCTTTCTTGCCTGTGTTAAAAGTGCATTTAAGAAAGAAAGAAAATGAAAGTTATAAGACTGGCATTTTATAAAACTATTTTTAAAGCAAGAAAAAAAAACCAAAAGGTTGCTTTTTTATTCAGTAAATTACATAGTGACAGCAAAGCCAAGGTTGCCTTAGAACCAACCTGGTGTTTTATTCATCCCAAGAGTGAGGCAGATAGACCTTGTACTGAGCAGTCTGTACAACAGGGATAGCATGAATGTTATGCAAGTTGGTTTCTCTTCCTCACTGCCTTGTTCAGCAACTGTTCAAATAACAACACTGAAAAAGTATATTTACAATCAGTTCTCAAACATAGGCCCATTACATCATTTTTGTGGTCAATGCAGCCAGCTTCAAGCCAGCTTCTGACAAGCAGAGTCCATTGCAAGTCATGGTTATGTGTTCTGCTTATCATGCAGTTATTTGCTTCACCACTACTGTGGAATTACATCACCAGTAATGTCCATGCCTGACACTTCACGTAGTGATGTTGTCATTTAGCAATGAGGTTGTCAGTCATAATTCCGACAATTGCGGGCTACCTGTGGTCTTTTTGTCACACAATTCATTTAGGATATTTTTGGTTTTGCAAGTTTCTCACAAACTAATTTTACTATATCCTTAAGGTGACTGATGTTGAGTAAAATCCTTTCCACACACCATATACTTATGATTTCTTATCAGTGCAGATCTTCTTGTGGGAACTAAGGTCACTGCTGGTTGTGAAGTTCTTTCACACTCCATGCAATTATACGGATTCTCTTTGGACTGGATGCTTTTGTGGGAAAGAATAATTCTGCCATTCTGGAATTTCTACATATATATATAGTTTTGCTTCTGTGTGAAATATCAAAAGCAGATTGGTGCTAGTACTATAGCCCTTTTCGCAGTCTATACAGTTATAGGATTTTATAATAGGATTGTATGAAATTTCTAGTAATCCAGAAATCCTTTCCAGTCTACCTTACCTGATTTTTCCTCCGAGTGAATCTTTCTATGTTTCTTAAATGCATTACTTTGTATAAAGCTTTTTCCACATTCACTGCATTTATATGGTTTCTCCCCTGTGTGGATTCTTTTATGGGAAGTCAGGGAACTTGAATTAATAAAGCACTTTTCACACTCCGTACATTTGTGTCGTTTTTCCCCAGTGTGGATTCTTTTATGGGGGAAAAGGGAACTTGAATTAGAGAAGCATTTTCCAAATTCATTGCATTTGTATATCCCCACTGTGTGGATCCACCTGTGTTGATAAAGCATACTACTGGTTATTAAACTTTTTCTGCACTCCATACATTTATATGGTTTCTCCTCGGTGTGGAACCTTTTATGGGAAGTCGGAAAACTGAAAACTGAAACAGAAATGTGAATCCCACACCTGGTTTGGTGTTTATAGAAGAATATAAAACTTGTCAGCCCTGCCCCAACCAGGTTCTCCAAGCAAGCAAGACCCTCGACTCCATTCATGTCAAAAGGTATACTTTACTAAAAGCCAAGTGGAATACAGAATAGCAAAAGTCAGAACTTAAGCTCACGCACCAAATCTTTCCCAATAACTTTTCCCCCTTTGTCCCTTCCCATTGCTGGTCATTCACCCCCACCCCCACCCCTCCACGTCTAACCATATTCAAATAAATTGTTTTCAAAATGGCGACTTTCTAGCCGCAGCAGCCTTCTCCCAGGGCAACAGCCTTGAAGTTTTTCACCGCAAGGCACTTTAACTGAGAGGCACATTCTTTTCCTTTCCTGTAAGCATTCCCCCCTTGGTCCGTGGTAGACTGGCAGTTAGCAAATGTGGAACTCAAGCGCATGATGGCAATTCTGAAATTTAATACAGGAATGTCTACTAAAATCTTCTCTGGACTTTTTCTGGGCCTCCAGTATCTTTTCTTGAATCAGGGTGACCGTATTCCAAATGTGATCTCATCAGTTCAGTGTAAAACAGTACTATCACTTCCCGTGATCTTGATGCTGACTCATATTTAAGCAGTGAACCATTAGGACAGGGGTGTCGAGCTCGCGTCGTCACATCGTCACATGACGTATCGTGACTTTTTCCCCCTTCACTAAACCAGAGGTGGGGGTGGCCAGCGTGTGACACATCCGGGCCCCGGACTGTGAGTTTGACACCCCTGCACTAGGACATCCCTCTCACAGTTACTACTGTGAGGCCAGGTACCTCCTATTAGGTAGGATGATCTGACATCTATTTTTGATGTTTGAGAGCTATGGCCTCATTTGTTCAATAAAGTGGTCGGAGGAATCAATGCAACAACAAACAGTAGTAGTGATAACTCTTTTTCAAAGATACCTCTATCAGGGTAGTAATTTAAGAACTGACAAGTTGTTGTAATGATGCAATGATGGGAATGAGTAAGCAAGGTTTTTAGCTGCTGTCCCTTTAAGAGCCTGTATAATAAGAAGAGGCCCTGTTAGGGCATCTCTCTCTCTCTTGTTGTGTGTAATTGATGCTGGTTTGACTTCTGCCTGTAGTACGTGTATGTATAGTATATATTCTTTTGTAGATAAAACCACTATTTATTACAAACCTCTGCTTGCTGGTATTGCTCCTGGGTTGTCTCACATAGTAAAGCTGTGTGCACTCTGACAACCGCTCTTAATATTAAGCTCTCCCAAACTATCACCAATGACTAGCAGCTGTATCTTCTACTGTGCCATTAACGTTTCCATAAAGCTTCCGGTGTTTCTACAAACTCCTGTTATTTCTAGGCATTTGGTTACCTATTCCAGGGAGCCCCAACCACCGGGCCGCGGACCGGTACCGGTCCGTGGAACATTTCCTATCGGGCCGCCGGTTTGCTGGGCGCCGCCATTTTGTTTTGATGAGAAAGTGCTTCCAGTGAGCTTTTCCGGTTGGAAAGCGGTGTTTGGTCCTGAAGGAATCCTCACGCCTTAGTTTCATCGAGGTGGGGGCAGCTTCGAATGAAACTAAGACACAAGGATTCTTTTAGCACCCAAGGCAAGGCGAGCCGAGCGACCATCCCAAAGCCCATTGACAAAGGTACAAAGGAGGAGTTGAAGGTGGTGGGGGGAAGCGTGGGACGGCTGGCTGGCCGGTCGCTCAGCTCGCCTTGCCTTGTCATGCGTGCTGATGCCGGTACCGGGCCGTGGCACAAAAAAGGTTGGGGGCCACTGATCTATTCAACAGATCCTACCACTTCAAACCACTTCTCACATGACATACATTTATAAAGTTTCACCCTGCTATGAGGTATGAAATGAATGATTGTGCACTCATGCACTTCTGTACTTGCCACACATAGTTTCTCCCCAGTATGTATTTTCCCATGGGAATTATAGTTGTTTCAATTCTGAACAGCTTCCAGCATGTCATGCATGTACTATACATGATTTCCCTTCTACGTGGATCCTTTGATGAAAAGGATACTTTTCACCCTGAAGCCCCTTAATTTACATTGTCTTTTTCTGGAAAGTAAGGTTTTCTGGAAAGTAAGGTTTTTCTTCAGAAATACTTTCCCCATTCAGTGTATTGATATGTTTTCTTCCAGGTAAATAAATTTTGGGGAATAAGCAAAGAAGAGGCACCAAAGCACTTTTATATCCTTGAGACATTTACATAGTTCCTCCAATGAGCAAAGCCTTTTGCAAGAAAAATAAGGGAAATATTTTAAACTAGTTCTAGACCCATGCTTCGCTATGAAACTATGTCGTGGGTTTAGTTTTTGGGGAGGAAAATAAGGGGAGAAAAAAATTCTGCCCCTGCCTACCAGCATCCATCAGTATTCATCTGGCTAGTGTCCTCTCAGTCTGTGAGAGTTGAGGGCTGTTTGGAAACTGAAACAGTATTTGCTATGTGAGCAAGGAGACAGCAAGGAGCCTGGGCGTGGCTTAGCTCAACTGTTCTGTACTAAAGCTGCTTGGTGCTGTGAAACTGAAACTCCTCTGCTTGTATTTTGCATTTCTTTTCAGGTGGAGAGGGGGAGTAGAACTCAGGATCAGAGCATGTTAATAATAATATATATGAAATACTAATCCTTTTTTAGTGAGTACCTAGAAGCCAAGAGGAACATACGTGCCAAATTTCAAGTATGTAGGCTTTACAGTTCTGGAGATTTTGTGATGATGCGTGAGTGGTATTTCACAGGTAGGTAGGTAGGTAGGTAGGTAGATAGATAGATAAATAGATAAAGCTGTTTCCACATTTGATACATTTAATGGCTTCTGTGAATTAATTTTCTATGGATATTACACGACTGATTCTAATTACTTTTCTACATTCAACTCATTTATGTGGTTTCTCACCTGTATGTATCCTCCTATGGTAATTAAGACCACCGCTACTTCTGTAGCAGTTTCCACACTCCATACATTTGTATGGTTTCTCTCCCGCGTGCATTCTTCTATGGCTATTAAGGGAACTGTTTTGACTAAAGCACTTTCCACACTCACCACACTGATAGGGCTTTTCACCTGTGTGGGTCCGCTTATGGGAGCTAAGGTCACTGGTGGTCCTACAGCCCTTTCCACACACCGCACATTTATAGGGTTTTTCCCCAGTGTGGATCCTTTCATGGGAAGCAAGTTCTTGAGAATCACTGAAACTCTTTCCACATGCCGTGCATTTGTACGGTTTCTCCCCAGTGTGGATTCTGTAATGTACGATAAAAGATTTTTTTTGACTGAAGCTTTTCCCACATTCCTTGCATCCAAATGGTTTCTCTCCAGTGTGGGTCCATTTGTGGCGAACAAGGGCCCCTGAGTCGGTAAAGCATTTGCCACATTCGGAGCAATTATAGGGTTTTTCCCCGGTGTGGATTCTTTTATGGATATTAAGGTGACTTGTTTGATTGAAGCGCTTCCCGCACTCGGTACACTGATACGGTTTCTCTCCGCTGTGGATACTACTGTGGGAAGTTAGGTGGCTGGGTTTACGGAAGCTCTTTCCACACTCCAGGCATTTGTACGGTTTCTCTCCCGTGTGGGTCCGTTTGTGGGCATGAAGGCCACCAGAACTGGCAAAGCTCTTTCCACACTGCAGGCACTGAAAGGGCTTCTCCCCCGTGTGGATTCTGTGATGGGAAGTAAGGTTTGCAGAACAACGGAAGTTCTTTCCGCACTCCGTGCATTGAAATGGCTTTTCCCCTGTGTGGATCCTCTCGTGCGACTTAAGATGACCTTTTTGACTGAAGTTTTTTCCACAATGCAGACATTTATAAGGTTTCTCCCCTTTATGCATCTTATTGTGTAAGGTCAGAGTGCAGCTTCTGCTAAAGCTTTTCCCACACTCCAGGCATTCATAGGGTTTCTCCCCCGTGTGGATCCTCTTATGCTGAGTAAGGGCACCGGGGGCTTTGAAGCATTTCCCACACTCTATGCATTTATACGGCTTCTCTCCGGTGTGGACCCTCTTATGTAAATTGAAGTTGCCATTTTGGGTGAAGCTCTTTCCACACACCGTGCAATGATACGGCTTTTCCCCTGTATGGATCCTATTGTGGAAAGTGAGGTGAGTTGCAGAGCGGAAGCTCTTCCCACATTCCAGGCATTTACATGAATTATTCCCAGTGGGGCTTTTTTTCCGGGAATTTGATTCCTTGCTCCGAGTAAACATTGCGCTACCTTCCTTGCATTGATACCATCTCTCCTCCCTGTGGATCTTTTGGTGGGAAATAAGGGCTGCACTGTTTCTGAAGCTCTTTCCGCAGGTGATGCATTGATTCTGCTTCCTCTCTTCATGGACCCTCTGATGTGAATTCTGGTGACTTTCCTGACTGGCGTTTTCTCCAAATTCCAGACATGGGTATGGATCCTTTGCTTTGGGAATGTTTTTATGGAACGTAAGGGGATGGCTTGTGTAACAGTCACATAATCCCAATTCATCTCTGAGTGTTTTTCCGCAGCCTGGACATGTTGCTTTTGCTTGGGTATCGTCATTGTGCAAGAAAATGTTGATATCTACATACGGAGAACTAGAATATTTCCCCAGTTCCTCCT
The DNA here is from genome assembly GCF_049901715.1 of Pseudonaja textilis. Classification (NCBI taxonomy): domain Eukaryota; kingdom Metazoa; phylum Chordata; class Lepidosauria; order Squamata; family Elapidae; genus Pseudonaja; species Pseudonaja textilis. The sequence continues at coordinate 7,344,787 of NC_141991.1, forward strand.
TTAACTCCTTTTCTTCAGGCCTTTCCTTTTCACTCATTCTTTCCGCAACTTCCTTTTCCGCTGTTAGAAAAGGTGTTGCCATCTCTTGGGCAGCATGGACTATCTTCAATCCATCACCTAACATGGAAAAGGAGAAAGGGGGAATAAAAAAGGAAAGTTGACACAAAATGAGGTGTGAAGGGATTAAGCATCATTGTTGGCTCTCTTATTTGAACGTTAGTAAAAGTCCCACCACTATCTTTGATTCATTTAGCCGTTTTTTGTAATTATTCTCTCTGCTTCCATCAGCTTGTGTTCAAAACATAGTATTATGCTGCATATCTAGTTGATATAAGATCTGCCCCAGGCTTCCCTCTTGCCCTCTGTGTGCTGCAGAATGCAACTCATTGTGATGACCCAGGGCATGGCACAAAAAGTCACAAAAGTAGGTAAAGTCCCTTTAATTCCTCCAACTTGACCCCTCAATGTCCAGTTATCATCGGCTGAAGAAAAAAAACTCTCCCAAGAACAGTTTTGAAAGGGAAGAAATTTAGTCCAAACCAAAAGTACATATAAATTATAAATAAAAACCAACACAAACTACGCTGCAGCAATTAGCGAGACAGGGCAGGATAAGCAATTGCAGAACTCAAAAGAAAATGAAACACGTATAGTTGGGAGGACACCAGAACCCAGATGGGACTTGACAAACAAAGATAATGCACGCTTTGCTTCCAGCAAGGTTCTATGCGGAAACGCCCTCTTTAACCTGTTTTCCCAGCTGCAGCTAATGAAGGGAATCGGGGCCTTTTTCTCCCCTGTAACCCACGTTGCTCCCTTATCTGTTCCTCCCTGCATGCCCTAGGATAAAGAGGGGGTGGGCCTGGGTCTTTCTTTGAATGCCCAGCTGGACTGTGCCCTTCCCCAGTTTCCTCCCCAGCCACCAGAGCCACACTCCCACTCCCTGTCAGCTTTTCGACCTTCCCCTCAGAATCAGATTCCAACAGGGACATGACATTCGTAATGCTGTGGGGAAATAATTTTGTGTCTCGGGGTGGGGCCCCATCAGCTCTGCTGCTCCTTTCAGTTCAGTTCCAAGGATATGCGCGGGACTCTTGAAAGCTGACTTTTTTTCCCCTCAAAATTGGACGATGAGAGAGGATCAGTTCACTGAATTTATATCTGAGAAAGTGGAAGTACTGATTTATGCCATGAGGTTTTGCCTTCTCTGTTGAGGAAACTTCCCCTTGAAAATACCAGTTTTCATTCTCCCCTAGCTATCCCAAAGGAAGGTATCCATGTAAATAATGGTGGTTGGGAGAGCCACCAGAATTGGAGGTCCCATCTCTGGAAAACGTGACTATCAAAGGGTCCACCTTACTAGCAGTAACATCCTTGTGATAAACCCTGTGTACCACTGGGTCTCTTAAGTACCACCTTTACAAGCAGCTAGAAGGTCTGCTATTTTCGGCTTGGCCCCTTGCTGGCATCCTAGAAAAAAGGAGTGGAACGTGGGAGGAGGGACAAAAAATGTGCAATCAATCTGGTTGGTTATAGGAAATAGGGAAGTGGGAAATGACAGCTGACGAAGAACAGAGAAGCTCCAAACTAATTTGCACCAGCACTCAAAGCCATGCACCCTGAGAAAGAATGTGGATTGCCCCCAAACACCTCAGCATTCTTAAAATACATAAGCAGATCCTTATTGGCTGAAGACAGACTGGTTGTGGGGGGGGGAGGGCTGGGATGAGTATCTTTTGAGGAGGGGAAATTTAGTTCTAGCCTGACTCTAATGCAACCAACATCTTTTAGTAAAAGAACCTATCACTTCAATGAAATAAGAGTCGAGGACAGAGGTTAAAAAATCCCAGCAACTGGGCAGACCCATGTTGGGCGTGGCCTACAAGAATTTTCTGTTTCCAGCTTCCGGTGGGCCTCCAGAACTCGGGTAAGGCCGTTTTCGCCCTCCCAAGGGTCCAGAGGCTTCCCCCGGGCCTCTGGGAGGGTGAAAACAGCTTCCCCCAGGCCTGTTTCTGGACTTCCGGAAGGCCCATTTCTCCCCTTCCCAGAACCTCCACATGAACCCTCCATCGAAAATGGGCCATGGGGAGACTTCTGGGAGGGGAGGGGTGGGCAGGGCCAGCCGGTCGGTTGAAATACCGGTTCAGTGAACCAGATGTAACTTTAACATCTGGTTTGCCTGAACTGGTCTGAACCGGTAGAATCCCACCCCTGGTCCGAGGGTATTTCTTTCCTAAGAGATTTGATTAAGGCAAGTCTGACAGCAACAAAATGAAAACAACTCCTAAGTCTATTTACAAAGGGAAACAGACACAACCTGATTAAGATGAGAAACTGCATGGGAGGAGACCTCTCTCCTCTTTCTGGAGGCAGCGTGTGGGGGTTTAACCCACTTACAAGACCACATACAAATAAAATTGCAGTTAAAAACTCTCTCAACTGTACACAATGAACAGACTAGCATTCCGTGATAGAAAGAGAGAAACTGCTCACTTCCAACATCTTTTCAAGCCAGAGGAAAGAAAATCCCTTACCGAAGGAAGCCATATTCTTTCTGTCTTCCACCATGACCTCTTGGTGTGGAGCTTTCTGCTCATAATCCAATAGGCCCCACCCCTCCATGGAAGAAAAACACAGCTATATCCTTAAGAAGTACCAACTCCTGAAACAAAAAGAAAACATTCCATGAACATTTGTATTAGTGAAATATTCAATAAATTATATGCAAATTCATAAGGAACAAAACAACCACCAAAATTTCTAACTGGGGCAAATAAGTATCTTCTTTGCAGAATCTTACCAAAGGAATAAACAACTTGCAAAACCTCTGGTTAAAAATACATCTCAGTTAATGCTTTACAGGAAGTCCTCGACTTACAACAGTTCATTTAGTGACCGAACTCTGGGTTTTGACCATTTTTCATTCTTACAATTAATAACAGAACAGAATAACGAGTTGGAAGGGACCCTGGAGGTCTTCTAGTCCGACTCCATATCAGGGGTGTCAAACTGGATTTCTTCAAGGGCTGGATCAGCATTGTAGTTCTCCTCTGGCCAGCCAGGGTGGGGGAGATGAGACATGGCCCACCCCCCACCCCCCATTTCTGGCCCGTGCCCTGTTTTGGCCAGCAGAGTGCTGCAGGAGGCCGTCCAAGCTGAAAACAGGGCATGGGGGTGGACACGTGTGGCCCACACACACCTTGTTCCTATTTCCAGGCCAGCCCCACGGGCCAGATTTAAGCCCTCCACTATGCCTTAATCATAAGACACCCCTGTTCTGTACCATTTCATTTATAGCAGAACAGAATAACAGAATAATAGAGTTGCTAGGAACCTTGGAGGTCTTCTAACCCGCTCTTCAGACAGGAAACCCTATGTCATGCCCCTGGTGGAGATTGACTCAGAGGGAGAGGAGGAACAGCCGACAGGGAGTGGAAGTGTAGCTCCGGAGATTGTGAGGAGACTGGGGAAAGGCAAAGACCAGCTGAGCAGTCAGAGGAGGACCCAGGCCCATTCCCTATCCATCCTAGGGCACGCAGGGAGGAGAGGATAAGGGAGAGATGTGGTCTACAGGGGAGGAGAGGGCCTTGATCCTCTTCATGGGCTGCAGCTGTGACAACTGAATAAGAGTATGGCCCTGCCTACTGGCGAACGCTGGAAACAAAGCATGTAAATATCTCTAGTTTATAATTTCTCTCTGAGTTTGGCGTCCTTCTCAGTGTGTGTGATCTGTGGACATCCTCCAGCCCTTATCTTGCCTGGTTTGTGTTGCTTTTTTCCTTCTTCATGTAACTGTATGAGAGTTTTTTTGTCTTCCGTCAAAGATATTCAGAGCTTGGAAGCAAAGTGAAGGAATAAAAGGGGCTTCACCTGTTTTCTGTAACTGTGTTTGTTTTGTATCCCACCCTGGGTCATCACGCCCTATACCATTTCAGACAAATGATTATTTCTTCTCAAAAACCTCCAATGATGGAGCATCCAAAACTTCTGGTGGCAAGCTATTCCACTGATCAATTGTTCCAACCGTCAGGAAATTTTTCCTTAGTTCTAGGTTGCTTTTCTCCTTGATAAATTTCCACCCATTGCTTCTTGTCAGGTGCTTTGGAGAATAACTTGACTCCCACTTGTTAGATATTGGAACACTGCTATCCTGTCTCCCCTAGTGTTCTGACCCAACCCTTGTTCCAAGGAAACAAACACCAAACGGAGGTAGCAGCAAAACCTTTTAATGATACTTTAAGAATTCAATTCCTTCATGGTTAAAAGGCTATTTCAAACTAATTGTCTCTGATAAGAACGAGCCTTGTCAAGGTTGTGCAAGGCTGCCAAGAACACTAGATAAAGTTGCTAAGAAATATTTCAAACACAAAAAGTCTCCAAACACCAACCAAGATAATCCAAACGTCCACAAGGCTTGAGTGCAAAAACTTCATTGCTTCCTGCAAAGAACTCTGGTTTCTCAGTTGGCTTTTATCTCTGGGGGGAGGGACTAATTATCTTGCAGCCTTACTCCCGAGTCGCCTGTGCTGCTGCAGCTGCTCTTTCCTTTGAGCAGCCCTGCGTGCACATGCACTGGGCCCAGGCTCCTCGGGGACCTCTTCATCGCTGCTGCCAGCCTCCACAATCTCCGAAGGCAGCATTCCACTCCTGGATAGTCCTGGCCCAATCCCTGCATCACACGCCCCTCATTTGAGTCCTCACTCTCCGAGACCTCAGTCGTCCACATCTGCTGCCGGCAAACTACAACACTTCTTCTTTTCATTAGACTAAGACATACCCAATTCCAGCAACCGTTCTTCATATGTTTTAGCCTCCAGTCCCCTAATCATCTTTGTTGCTCTTCTTTGCACTCTTTTTAGAGTCTCAACATTTTTTTTTTACATTCTGGCAAACAAAACTGGACGCAGTATTTCAAGTGTTATAGGTAGTCCACGGCTTCATTTAGTGATCATTCAAAGTTAAAACGGCACTGAAAAAAGTGACTTAGGACCATTTTTCATACTTACGACCTTTGTAGCATTCGCGTGATCATGTGATCAAATTTCAGATGCTTGGCTACTAGTTCTTATGTATGATCGTTACTGTGTCCCAAGGTCATGTGATCGCTCCCCTTTTGTGAGCTTATGATCAGTCAAAATCAGCAGAGAAGCCAGATTCACTGAACAACTGTCTTACTGACTTATCAACTGCAGCTATTCATTTAACGACCGTGGCAAGAGATGCCGTAAAATGGGGCAAAACTCACTTAACAAATGTCTCACGTAAAAGTACGAAATTTTGGGCTCAGTTTTGGTCATTAGTCGAGAACTACCTGTATAATATCTACCAGTGGAGGGAAAAAACAGCAAAGGACTAACTTGCTATCAAACATCCTAACCATGTTCTGGAATGCTACTACAATGCAGAAGGGCGATTCTAGCTTTTCTCTATGGTAACTTAGGGAATCAGATAATCTGCATACTTTGCAGCCACAGCAACAAGACACAGAAGCTGCTGATACTGGGTGAGAGGAAAACTGAAAGCGATGGAAGGAGCAGGGATTAGACTCAGAAGCAGGTCTCTTAGCCGTGAATGTATGCATTAAAGCACCTCACATAGCTTGACTCCAGGGGTCTCAAGCAGACCTCATATGTGTGGCTGTCAGATCACTGTTATTATCTTTATTGTCGGAGTACAACATGTGTACAATGAGACTGGCTGAGCCTCCCTTCCTGCACCACCACCCCAACACAGTAAGGACCGAAGTCCCTAACCCAGTCCCAATCTTATTACACTATGTGACCTTGTTGCACAATGCACAGGCCATGTAAGTTTATCATACTACGTTGACATGAAGTTATTTTCCCTTCAGAAGTCAGACAGCCCACAGGTAGAAAGTGATCTTCAGCCTGTCGTTGCGGCCGGCTATGCTTCTTTATCTCCTGCCCGATGGTAGGAGAGTGAAGAAGTGCTGACCGGGATGCGAGTCGTCCCTGAGAATTTTCCTCACTCTTCTAAGGCAGCGAGCCCAAGTGAGGTCATCTAGTGGTATCAGGGAACAGCCCGCAATGTTTTGTCCTGTGATCACCACCCTCTGTAGTGTCTTTCTATCCGTGGCTGTCAAGCCAGCATGCCACACCGTAATGCAATATGTGAGGATACTTTCTATTGACCGGTAAAAGGAGGTTATCAGTCGTTGTTCCACTTTATTCTTTCGCAAGACCCTAAGGAAATGGAGTCTCTGTTGGGCCTTTCTGGGTTGTGTTGATTTTCCAGGTAAGATCTTCGCTGAGGTAGACTCCCAGGAATTTAAAGGATAATCAGTGAAGATAACGAAAACTCCTTTTTTTTCTACAGGTGGGACTTGCCCTTTGGAACAGCCTACGGCAGGGGTGGGCAACTATGGCCCTTTTATGAATTATGGACTTCAACTCCCAGAATTCCTGAGCAAGCCATGCTAGCTCAGGAATTTTGGGAGTTGAAGCCCACAAGTCATAAAGGGGCCATAGTTGCCCACCTCTGGCCTACGGGAAAGGGACGATACCTTTTTAAATGCACACCGCCACAACTATCTCCAGTGCTGACATAAAAAGGAGCAGACAAAAAAATGAAAAAGGAATTCATGAAGAAAAAAAAAAATGGGGGCAAACTCAATCCTGAGTATGAAAGGGCACTCCTGAGCGACTCCCCCACCTAAGCAATGGCTCCAAGGAAGGACCATGCCCCTCTCTGTTCTACCAGGTTATTTAGGAGGATAGTGGAAGGTTTCCTTTTACAAAAGCCAAGCTGTTACAAAAGAGGAGAAGGCCAGATCTGAGGTTTGGAGAGTGAAGACTGCCCACTCACCAGTGGTGGAATGAAGGCTCACTGGTGCCCTAAGCACTGATAAATTGGTGCCCCGCCCCTCCTTTATGCATACCGTACAAACAAAGCCAAGCTTAATCTACGTAAGTTTTTGTGGTGCCCCTTTTGGGCCTGGCGCCCTAAGCACATGCTTAGTCTCTTAGTGATTAGTACACCACTGCCCACTCGCTTTCCCCACTCCCAAGCCCTTGCCCCCCCCCTCACATTATCTCCCTGGTGTCCAATGGGATTTAAATAAATTGTTTTGGTAACAGGTCGGCTGCCTGGCGGGCTTGGCCATTATCTACATTCCATTCCCATCTTTTGTGGCTTTGAAGTTAGCCAGTCGACGTCTCCGGCAGACATTCCGAATGGTTTCATTTCTGAGTTCCCTCACCCCTCCCCACAATTGATCCCTCACCCCGCCCCCAATGGCAGTCTGGCATCTGCGAAGCAACGATGTAGGATGGCTGCTCGGAATTCCTCGCCATTTAAATCCAAGGCTTCTGGAGCTGATACAGCACCAGAGAAAACCCCATGGGGGATGATCATAGGACACAGGATCCTAAGACTGTAAGGGGCCTCCGAGATCTTCTAGTCCAACCCCCTGCACAAGCAGGAGACCTTATAGTATATGACTGTCTGGTCTGTTTTTGAAAGCCTCCAGTGATTAAGGCACCTGCAACTCCGGAGGCAAACTCTTCTAGGAGAAAGTGCTGACTGTAAGAACAATATTTACAGACCTCTCACATCCCGGACATAAACTGTTTCAACTCCTTCCCTCAGAACGACGCTATAGAGCACTGCACACGAGAACAACTAGACACAAGAACAGTTTTTCCCCAAACGCCATCACTCTTGCTAAACAAATAACCCGGTCAACCCTGTCAAACTATTTACTAAGTCTGCACTACTATTACTATTAACCTTCTCATCACTCCTTATCACCCATCCCCTCCCGCTTGTGACTGTAGGACTGTAACTTTGTCGCTTGTATCCTTACGATTTATACTGACTGTTTCCTAGTATGATTTGATTGCTTATTGTACCTTATGACTATCATTAAGTGTTGTACCTTACGATTCTCGACTCTTTGACAAATGTATCTTTTATGTATACTGAGAGTATTTGCACCAAGAGAGAGTATGACACACCATTCCTTGTGTGTCCAATCACACTTGGCTAATAAAGAATTCTATTTGTTCTATGTTCCAATCTTATGAGAGACCCAAAAAGCAGCATCTAAGAGTCACATTTCCAAGAACTTTCCCCGCCTCACCCAGATCTACCTGAAGGGAAAGGAAAATGGAAGCTTCTTACCCCGTTGCCCTGCAGGGAAAGGCGGCTCTGCCCCTCGCCTGGACTCGGTTCCCCAAGAGAGGCGTGCAGAGCAGGATCCGTGCAATGCTTTCCTCGCAGCTCCTCCAGCACCACTGCCTTCCCAGCACATTCCCGTAAACTGCACCTCCCTCCCTCCCCGGAAGGACCCACCACAGGAGGGTTTAAAGTGCAAACAGAGATTGCTTCTCCCTATACAGGTCCCTCCCTCTTCCCTTATCCTCCGAGATCCAATGGACTGTTTTCCACTGACCTGGAAGCTCTTGGCAAGAGGGCAAACCTGGGCAGATCCTGTTTTAATCCTGGTATGAGGACCAGACTCTCCCTCTTTCAGACGATAAGAATGAACTTTTGAAAACTGGGTATTTCAAAAGGAATTCTTTACTGAAAAGGAAGATAGCCAGGCAATATTCAAAGCAGGGTCTAATATCCCTTTAAGCATGCAGATTAGATAAAGGGGGTTAGAACCCTCCCCATTAGTCTGGTGTGGATTTCGTTAATACAAAGAAGCAACATGTTAATCCTCCCTCTCTTTTTTTTTCTGGGATGGTAGTTGAGAAGATCTTCCCAGGAAGTTTCTTTCGAAGCTGGGATTTTTATGGTCCCTTCTCCTCTTGCTGTCTCTCCAAGAGGTGACACGTTTTCAGGCATCTGGGCTCCAGTCCCCAGTTGTAAATCGTGTGCAGGTTATACAGATTCAATACAAGAATTAAGATGTTCGGGCTACATCAAAAAGGGTTACTTGTATCAACCCCCCACCACCACCCTTCTTCTTCCATTGAAGAATGGCAGATACACGGATCTGACACCTGGGAAGCAACAGGGAGCGGACCCCCTAGGTGATCACTGATGAGGAATTAGGGGATAGGCGCTTGAGAGAGTAAAGTTTGGACATTGTGCCACTCTTCCCACACCACAGCTGGGAATGTAGGTCAGTTTCCCAGCAGAAACCTGTTTTTGCAAAGAAACATTTACCCAAAAAACCCCAACAACCTTGTTTTTCCCTTGCTGTGGATGTCTCCTGTTTCAATAACAGAAGTTATCCCCTGCTGTTCCGGGTTGCCAGGCTTCAGTGATAGCAGGGATTTGCGTTTATATGTAAAATGTAGAATTTTTAATAAGATATGAAATAGTATATAAGTTGAGCATGAATTTAATTTAAGTCTGTACCAAAAGTTATAACCCGGGGTTAAGCCGCTTTCTAAAAAGAAGTTTTATATTTTTTATGTTATGTGTTTTGTCAGTTTACATTTGTTTATTGAGGAGTAATGTTGGATAAGAACATATGAAATAGTAACAATATGAAATATAGTAATATGAAATATATGAATGAATAAAATTGAATAGAAATAAAGGAAGAAACAGTAAGAAGGTGGAAAACAGTAATAAGATATGAAGTTGAATATATAAGATGCATATTAAGTTATGTGTGGAAATGTGATAATTTAGAACTATATTGTACTTAAATGAGATGTCTTATTTGTCTTGTTAAGTAGCTGTTAGAAAAGATGTTTTATGTTCTTATGTCTTATGTTTTGTTTGTGTACTTTTCTTGAAAATTAATAAAATTTTACTTAAAAAAAAAAGAAGTTATCCCCGCTACAGAAATTTTTTGCCAGTCTCCCGTGCTTGACAAAGCTGTCTTCCCTTTCGTTGTAGTTAAAGGCAGCATCTCTTCCACCTGCTGTCAATTTCGAATTGAAGTGGGATGGGCATGGATAATACACCATCAGGAAATCCAAGCAGAACTGGGAAATCCAATTTCAGATCCTGTCCACAGAAGGATATGGGAAGATTTGTATGTAATGATCAGGAGACATTTCTTTTTATCATGAAGCTAAGCTATTTAAAAAAAAATGATCTGGCATTCCTACCTTGGATAGCTTTACTAAAATTCAATAGCCCTTCCAAAATATGGAGAAGAGGGGAAGTCTCTTTAGAGATACTGCAAAAATAAAATATTGAAAATAGAATGAAGTGCTACATTAACAATATGTCTATAGAGATTCTCAATCACCCAGGTCATGGTTGTCCCAAAGGAGCTATTGCAAGAGGCAACTGGATTTTGGTTTTTCTGGTTTTGGACTTTCTGTCTTTTCCTTTTATGTACACAGAGAGCCTATGCACCAAGACAACTTCCTTGTGTGTCTAACACTTGGCCAATAAATCATTCATTCATTCATTCTTCGAAGTTGTTTCTTGGACGAGAAGCAAAATGTCTTCAAAGAAAAACCAGAAAGTTCAGTTGCCTCTTGAAAAAGCACCTTTGGGACAATGTGTAACTATGTGCGGTAGCTATTTCTGTCTATTCACTAGGAGATGATGCTTCAGAGTCTACCACATTATATTTTGATCATTAATCAAACCCCTGTTTATGGTCTGTTTATTTTTTTTATATCCCACTGTGATGACCCGTAGTCTCTCAAAATAATCCAAAACATATGTTAAAGTCCGGTAAGGCCTTCAACTGTTTTATTAGGCACAGTTTAAAGTCACAAAAATAAATAATGAGGCAAACAGAAAATCAAAACAAACCACATTGATGAGACTTCCGAAGCAAGCCAAGATAACTATTCATAAACTCCAGGAAAATAACCTAGAAAAGTCCATGGGAAGAACGCCAGCAAAGATAAACCTCTTTCAAGGTGAACACTAAATTGACTCTTGCAAATTCTAACTGCCCAGTTGCAAACTTATATACATAGCTCCCACCTGCAAGCCACAAGGAGGATTATGGTAATCTCCTCTTGAATAGACCTCACTTTTCCCTGATCCTCTCCTCCCTGCGTGACCTAGGATGAATAGGCCTGGATCCTCCTCTGACTGCTCAGCCAGCCTGTCCTTCTCCAGCCTCCTCCACCACCTCTTGAGCCACACTCCCACTCCCTGTTTTCTGTTCCTCCTCTTCCTCAGAGTCAGTCTCCACCAGGGGCATGCCGCCCACCTTTATTTTATGGAACCGAGGTGGAGTATCTAATAGTTCCTCTTGTAGGTCAGACATAACTGGCCCAAAGCCATCTAACTGGCTTCTGTGCATACATAGGGATTAGAGCTGATGGGTCTCTCAGTTTGTACTTTTAATCAAGGGAGCTGCCACTATATTTTTTTCTCTGACAGTATCCGAGAGGGCATGGTTGAAAAGAGAACAGAGCTGGAAGGGACGTTGGAGGTCTTCTAGTCGAGTCCCCTGCTCTGACGGGATAACAGATAATCAGTTGGAAGGGACCTTGTAGGTCATCTAGTCCACCCCTCCCCCCCCCAAGCGGGAGAGCTTACACCATTTCTGACAAATGGCAGTCAAATAGGAGACCCTATTCCATTTCAGACTGTCCAGATCAAAACTCAAATTTCACAGCCCCTGGATACATTATTCATTGGCAGATTAAACATATATTTGAGGACGCAGGAGGAGAAACCAAACTCCACCCCACTCGCAGATGGATTCCAGGCATCCCCGATCGCTCCAGTCTACTCCAAGGGTTAAAGGGAGAGAGTGTTTCTCCCTAGAAAGGCCGTAGTGCGGATCGGATGGCCCTTCCGGCCCTCTCCTTCGCTGTCCTGGCGGCTTCCCTCGGAAAAAAAAACCGACCCTTTTGGGCCTCTTGGAATGTTTAGAAAACAAACGTTGGAAGGGGCGGGGCTAAGATTTCCCGCGTCTCTTGAGAAAGCGAAGGGGAGCGTTGTTCTCTTGTGGTAAAATGATGGTAGCGTTGAGGGATTCTGTTCCAAAGTCCTTTTCCAAGTGAGGACTCTCCAGTTCGAAGTTAATAACACTTTTCTTGAGGAACAGCCCCTAAAGGACCAGGGGTGACAGGATAGCAGTGTTCCAATATCTCAGGGGCTGCCACAAACAAGAGGGAGTCGAGCTATTCCCCAAAGCATCTGAAGGCAGAACAAAAAATAGTAGATGGAAATCAATCCGGGAGAAAACCAACCTAGAACTAAGGAGAAATTTCCCAACAGTTAAAACAATTTATCTGCAGAACGACTTGCCAGCAAAAGTTGTGAATGCTCCAATACTGGAAGTTTTTAAGAGATTGGACAACTATTTACCTGAAATGGTTATAGGGTTGTACTAGATTAGAAGCCCTGCAAAATCCCTTCCAACTCTTGTTATTCATCTATTCTATTCTTGATAATGAGGTAATAAAAGTGTCTTTGGCATCTGGGGAGAAGCTTTGGGAGAGCAAAATGGAGATCCTGAAAAGGGCGAGAGTCAACACTGAAAATATTGTATTCTGAATGGGAGTACTGGTAGAAGGACATTCAGTTCCAGAAAAAAAAATTACCTCAAATTGCAGAGCTAATTTAGAAGTCTGAGGGAAACTTTTAAAAAAAGCTAAGTGTACAAAGGAGATGGCAGCTATGCATTAAAGGAGAAATATAAAGCTATTTTAATATAAACAAATGGGAAGAGAAACATGGTTCTTGAAGAATTAGGAAACAAACACAATTCTCAAAAACATGAAATACAAATAATGAAAACTAAAGGGTCTCCTGAGATAGTAAGAATTATCAGATGAAATAAAGGAAGAAAACTGACTGAAGAATTTTTTTTTGAATTTTTGCTACAGTAAAAGGGCACAACCAGTACCAATTTTTGTGGGGAGTAAAGCTTTGAAATTCTTTCTGTACTTGGAATGCATATTTAAGAATCCTTTGAGGTTTCATTGCACTATTTCCAAAGTTTCTCCTTTGTGTGGAATAACATTGCGAGATGTGCAAGCATTTTCCACATTCCATGCATGGATACATTTCTCCTTTTATAGATTGTTTATTTGTATCTCACCTACATCTAAAGATCACCAGTACATCCTTCAGCTCTTAGGATTTTGACCAGCTGGAGGTAAACAGACAATTGCCATTTTAATTTTAGTAGTTGCAAATTATTTATTTGCTAAATTTGCCATTTGTCATGGGGCTACCCTGGGTAGCAAATTCAAACTACTTTTTTTAAAAAAAAAAAATTTCTCCCATTACTGTGGGCAAAGGAATAAGAAAGGATCTATTCCTGGAAGAATGGCCAGAACATCACAGCTGTGACATGTATACATTGGATGGAGACCTATGTCGTAAAGTTTATAACAACGCATGTTTTCCAATATGAAAGAGACTCCAGTTTGTGATAATCTGCACATGTTTGTCTTGAACAATGCCATTACTGTTCTATACAAAGGGAAAAGTAGCATTAGTGAGTGCACAAATTACAAGTGGTTTAGAATAGTAAGTGTAACAGTAAGCATCCTCAGGAATGTTGCACTGTAATTGAAAAATGAGAGACAACAATGAACAGTTTGAGAAACCAGCTTTATGCTGATCAGGGAATGCACAAAATTTGATAGAAGTAAAACACACCTAAGAATAAATGAATGTTTAGCAAAAGATTTGACCCTGAGCAGGAAGTAAGATAAGGAGATTTTGTTGTCCAAAAAAAAGACTGAGATTGTGCTTGCTATGGTATGCAGTGCTTATTAAAGCGCACCAGAAATACGTTTATTTCTGATCAAAAAGACAGTGCTTAGAAATCAGATTAAGCACCCAATTCTCAAATCAACAGGCTTCTATTCTTGCAGGCAAGATGCAAAGTGTAAAAAAAGTCTTCAATTGTACAGCCTTCAGCCAGTACACAATTAAGTATGAGTAGAAGAGTGCACTAATTATATGAAGTTACAAAAACAAAGGTATCTGGCCATTCCAATAATATTAACTTCAGTTGTATAGTGAGACATATATTTCACTCTAATATGCATTGTTAACCTTTTACACAAGGCGTGCAAGTTGTTATCTGCATATCTCTTCCTTTTGCACACATTTCTGCTATGCGTATGTTTAAAGCTAATTATAACATTGGTTCTACCAATCTGCATGACACTAATATTTAAATTTATGCTCCTGTACCCATCACTTGCAATATTCTTTAAGGGAATGCACTGGTCACTGAGTTGGCAGTTACTCTAAAGTAGTTCTTCTCAAGTTCATCACAATCATTTTAGTTTTTATCATCTTGAATATCTATAGATTTGGCCAGCTCAAAGGTTATTCAAAAATTAATAGCCATTGGATTTTCTTCCAGAGTTTCTGAATATTAAGCAGTTGATCAAAGTAGTATTTTCCACATCCAACTGTGGACTGTTACCATATTTTCAGAAAAGGAATTAGTCCATAAATTTTATGGGAGCATGTATTACATATCTCTATGTGTGCAAATCTGTATGTATGCATATGTACCATTGTCAAAAACCACACTCCAAATGAAATAGGCCCAGAGCAAAAAAATGTAGATAAAATTTAATAAAATTCCATTAAAATAAGGAAAAAAATTCCTATTTACATGCACCATTGTATTTTACACACCCAAACATGCCCTTTCCATCTTCAAGTGAAACAACAAAGACATGAGAGATTGGGGAAGGAGTAATTTTGCTGGAAATAGAGAGGGGAAAAATACAGGTTTAAAACCAAAGGTGTATGTCTCAGAGGAAGAGTGAATTGAGGAAAGGAGAAAAGGCCCACCATAGACCTTAGAAAAACAGTTAAAATGTTTGCAGGCAAGCAAGAATAAATACAATCCTCCAAACCCCAGAGTTGGCATCAGGATTAAGGACCGGCTAATACTTATTCACAGTTATGTCTATAGTCATTTATACCCCTAGCCCAGTCATTCAATATAGATACCTGCTCCCAAATACACTAAGTCAGCATCCCCAACTCAACTCACACATAAATAAGAAAGAAGGAAAAAAAGGGTTTTGGATAATCTATATACTACTACTAAGTCTAGTCATGACCTTAACTGGGTAACAGGGCTACCCACTTGAACCAATACACTTCAAATGTATTTATAAAATTTTTAGGCCACCTATTTTGCCTCAAGGTTACACTGGACAGTTTATAGACTAACTTACAGAATATGTCCATTCTGGGACCAATGACTCCCAAGGGAATGAAATTTGGGGGAAATTATGATTGCCTCATTGCTGCTGACTGCTGATACATTGCTGGAACAGTTTCGGGTGAGAGTGTCCCACTTACTCTCACAATCCTTTGCACCCTCCCCCACTCAGAAGCAGGCACTTACTTGCCTGTTGGGAAGAGAAAGGAAAAGGGAAAATTTCCAATGCTCCCTGCCAGATTCCCACAAGGAAATTCTATGTGAAGGCCAGCAGGAAGTTGGAGTTCACTTCTGTTCCCACAGCTTTTTTGCTCAAGAGTGGTCATACTGTTCTTCTGTTTAAGGAAGATAAGGAAATAGCAACAGCACTTAGACTTATATACCGCTTCACAGGGGTTTACAGTTCTCTCTAAGCTGTTTAGGATCAGCATATCACCCCCAACAATCAAGGTCCTCATTTTACCAGAAGAATGAAAGGCTGAGTCATTCTTTAGCCTGTGATGACCCAGGTGATACAAAAGTAACAAAGTCACAAAAACAGGTGTCCCTTTAATTCCTTCAACTTGGCTTGAAAGGTCCAATTATCACTGACTGGAGAAAAAACTCCCCCACAAACAGTTGTGAAAAAACTTCAGTTCAAAACTCAAAATACATATAAATTATAAATAGAAAACAAACAACACAAACCACACTGAAGCAATTAATGAGACAAGGCAGGATAATGGCTTGAAGACGTCCACAGATATCGAAATACACACACTGGGAAGGACACCAGAGTTCAGATAAGAACTAAGAAACTAGAAATATTTTCACGCTTTGCTTCCAGCACCCACCCCTGCGCAGTTGGTCCTTTTAAACAGTCCTCACAGCTACAGCCCATGAAGGGGATCAAGGCCCTTTCCTCCCCCGTAGACCACACCATTCATGTTTCTCCCTTATCCGCTCCTCCCTGCATGCCCTTGGATGAAGAGGGGATGGGCCTGGGTTTTCCTCTGAATGCCCAGCTGGCCTGTGCCCTTCCCCAGTTTCCTCCACAACCTCCGGAGCTACTCCCACTCCCTGTCAGCTGTTCCTCCTCTCCCTCAGAATCAGATTCCAACAGAGCTAGTCAGGATCAAACTGCTGGCAGTTGGTAAAATTACCCTGCAACCCTAACCACTGCACCACCACGGCTGTGAAATGATGTCCCAAAGGACATAGTCAAGTGATTTAATAAAAATCTAGATATCCCTAATATCTTAGTGCAGATATAGTTGATTTATATTGTACCTACAACACAGACAAGATCTTGGCCTTCCTCTTGTAATAACTTGAAGCTCTTCCAAATCTTTTTCATCTGGCCCATCCATTCAATTTCTTCTCTTCGCCACCTTTCACTCTAACTAATTTTCTCGAATTAAATAATCCATTCCCTTTTAATTTTGGCATATTGATCAGAAATGGAATCACTTAAAGTTCTTTCCCTATTGCATGCATGTACTGAGCCTTTCCTCCATGTAACTTCTTTTATCAGAAGTTCATACTCTGAAAGAAGTTCCTTGCTTATTATATGCAGGCAGGTGGGTTCTTCTTTGTGTGGCTCCTTTTATGAAAAGAGAGGGAAGTGTTGTGACTGAAACTCTTTCCACACTCCTGGCACTCATATGGTTTCTCTCCTGTGTGGATCCTCCTATGTGAACTGAGGGAACTGCTTGTATTGAAACACTTTCCACAGTCAGTGCAATGGTATGGTTTCTCACCAGAGTGGATCCTCTTATGTGATATCAGGGAACTGCTTGTGTAAAAGCTCTTTTCACAGTCTGAGCATTTATATAGCTTCTCCCCAGAGTGGATCTTCTTATGAGAACTAAGGTGGCTGCTTTTACTGAATTTCTTTCCACAATCCAGGCACGAATACGGTTTCATCCCAGTATGGATCCTTTCATGGGAACTAAGGGAAGCACTTTGGCTGAAACTCTTCCCGCATTCCGTGCACTTATATGGTTTCTCCCCCGTGTGGATCCTTTTATGGGCAGTGAGGGAACCACTGGTGGTGAAGCTCTTTCCACAATCTGTGCATTTGTATGGCTTCTCCCCTGTGTGGATCCTTTTATGGCAGGACAGATTTCTGTGTTGGCTGAAGCATTTCCCACACTCTGTACATCTGTATGGCTTCTCTCCTGTGTGGATCCTTTCATGAGAAATAAGATCAGTACTCTTGCGGAAGCTCTTTCCACACGCTGTGCATTTATATGGCTTCTCCCCTGTGTGGATCCTTTTATGGGAAATGAGTTCACTGCTCGTATTGAAGCTCTTTCCACACTCCATGCACTGATACGGTTTCATCCCTGTGTGGATCCTTTCATGGGAAGTCAGGGAAGTGCTCTGATTGAAACTCTTTCCACACTCCATGCACTTATATGGTTTCTCCCCTGTATGGATCCTTTGATGACTGGTAAGGTTATTACTCCAGCTGAAGCTTTTGCCACACTCCATGCATTGATACGGCTTCTCACCTGTGTGGATCCTTTTATGGGAAGTAAGATCACTTCTACTTATAAAGCACTTTCCACAATCTGTGCATTGATACGGTTTCTCCCCCGTGTGGATCCTTTCATGGGAAGTAAGACCACGTCTCATTGTAAAGCTTTTTCCACACTCCAGACATTTAAACGGTTTCTCCCCTGTGTGGATCCTTTTATGAGAAATCAGATCACTGCTTTGACCGAACTTTTTTCCACAATCCATGCACAGATATGGTTTCATCCCAGTATGCATCCTTTCGTGGGAAGTAAGGGAAGCACTTTGGCTGAAACTCTTCCCGCAATGCATGCACTTATATGGTTTCTCCCCCGTGTGGATCCTTTTATGGGCAGTGAGGGAACCACTGGTGGTGAAGCTCTTTCCACAGTCTGTGCATTTGTATGGCTTCTCTCCTGTGTGGATCCTTTTATGAGAAGTAAAATCTATACTCGTACTAAAACTCCTTCCACATTCCATCCTTTTATATTTCTTTCCTGCATGGGATTTTTTGTGCAAAGTAAGATCACTGCTTGTACAGAAACTCTTTCTGAATTCTGCACATTTATAAGACTTCTCCACTTTATGGTTTGTTTTATGGGCGTTAAAAGTACTGCTGTCACTAAAGCTTTTCCCACTGTCTGAATATTTATGTGATTTCGGTATCTCAATGTTTTGATGTAAAGGAAGACATAGATTCAAATCTTTTTTTCCACGTTCCTTGCATTCAACCTTCTTCTCTTTAGAGTGGGTTCTGCCCCGTTCACAGATGACTGATTTATTGCTGAAAGTTTTCCCATCCTTTAAACAACCTTTTTCTTTGTGCGGCTGGATATTGAAGTTGCGATTTTCTCTATGCTGAAAAACAGACGATTTTCTCTTCCTATTATTCAGCCAGGGTTCTTCAGTCACATTTGGTTTCCTTCGATTTTGAAATATCCCTTTTGTAGTCTCAGTCTTTTCCAGAGAATTCACACCCGATTCTTTATAATTTTCAGGCTCTCCCCTATCATCTGTTTGGAAAGAAAAAAAGAGAAGAAAATTAAACATGAGACATTTAAGACGTAAAATGAAGTGCCATCACATCATATTTATTTATTATTTTTTATTTTAACATTACCAAGATTATTCCCTCTAAGCTACATGGTGGTGGGAATATGTCTGGGGCTTTGTTGACTTCATTTCTGATCCTTCTTGTTAAGTTATCTCCAGAATGTTGGACTGCTAGAGGGCACCTAAGGTATGAGGTACCACAGAGCTCCATTATTTTTACTCATCAGGGAAAATAATTTGAGGTCAAGATGAAAGCAGCATCTAGAGTTCTGGAGTGGAATATGATTAACATTCAATTTTAAATGTGGACAAAGACAAGTTGAAATTAAATGAAGAGAATATGGAGGTGCTGTTGCTATAAGTAAACTGTAGTTATATGCTGGGATTTAGCATGTTTGAGATGACTCACCGGAAGCTCTTAACTATATGCACAATCTATGACTGTGTGCAAAAACATCATTTGAAATGAAACTGCTGCTCAGTACTGTTTGAATGTACAGCCATATATCGCACTAGTTTGGACTGAGCAAATGTGCCACCCTTACTATCCATTGAGCAGGGTTGTCAAATTCACAGCCTGCATGTGTCACGTGCTGGCCGCGCTATACCTGGTTTAGCAAAGGGAAAAAACTCACAATACGTCATGTGATGCCATGATGCCACGGGTTTGACACCCCTGCCATAGAGGAAAAATGGTGAAAACTGAATGAATTAAGATGCCCAAGGAAAATTATATCGTAACCTGGCAGATGTTATTTTTTTCTCATGGACTGCTTTGTTCAGTATTGGTGTTAAAGGAAAAAATGCATTGACAAAAGTAGTGGTAATAGTGAGCCTCCTTGAAAGATTACCCACCTGGTCTAACACCATTGACCAGCAACTATGTTTTCCATTGAACTATTTATCTTTTCACAAAGCTTCTGATGATTCTAATTATTTATGGGCACTTGATTATCCAAATATGTGGCAGAGGATCAAATGCCTTCTTGTAATCAATCCTAATTTTCTATTAAAAGTATTTATTTAGGAATAGCAATAACAATAGCATTTAGACTTAATACTGCTTCACAGTGCTTTGCAGCCCTATCTAAATAGTTTACAGAGTCAGCATATTGCCCCCAACAATCTGGATCCTCATTTTACCAACCTTGGAAGGATGGAAGGCTGACTCAACCTTGAGTCAGTGAGATTCAAATTGCTGAACTGTTGGCAGTCAGCAGAAGTAGCCTGCAATACTGTATTCTAACCATTGCATCACCACGGCTCCTTATTTTTATTTACATAGATGTCTATATCACATACATGACTCTGGACATGACTCACATATAGTCATTTCCATTCTCGCTAGGAAAAGTACAGACCTTAATCTTTGAGAAACTGGTAAAAATATACCTTCTCCACATATTTCAATCCAGAGCAAAATGGAACCCTTCCCCATGAAATCCACATTCTTAGCATTCCCCCCCGCCCCGAAATTAATAAACTGCTTACCTCTCATCAGAATATATATATATATGGTATTCAGCTTTGTTCAGGTATTTTCCCACGTCATTATAGTTGTGCTTTTAAAGTTGTAGCAACGTTTCAGCAGACAACTTTAAAAGCACAACTATAATGACGTGGGAAAATACCCGAATAAAGCTGAATACCATACATGTAAGTACCCACGAAAGCTTAAGAGAACATATATATATATGTAGGTCTAGGTGTGTTCGGGTCTTTTCTCATGTAAGATTAAGAGTATCTTGGCGACGTTTCGGCGAGGTCCCACTCGCCATCCTCAGACTGGTGCTTTTGGCCAGTGCAAGCAGTGTATGATCGGAGCTGCTGTCTCTCTATAAATACTGGTGGTGGGGCTGGTGTGCTGGGCTGGTTGGCTGTGCTGCTGCCTCTTGATTGGTTGATGAAGTTGATGTTGGTATAATGGGCTGTGTGATGGCCTTGTGAGTTTTGTTGTGGAGATATCCTGGATCTTGTGCTGTAATCTCCTGGATTGGTTTTTTGTTTTTGAGATTACAACGTGTAATCTCAACGACAAACACAATACAGAAGCCTGATGATGGCAGATGAGATTCTGCCGAAACGTTGCTACAACTTTAAAAGCACAACTACAATGACGTGGGAAAATACCTGAACAAAGCTGAATACCATATATATATATGTGTGTGTATGTATGTATATGTATATATGTATATATCCATTTATTTGAACCTAGAGCAACACAAATCTCTTACCCATGGATTCCACATTCTTAGCATTTTCCAGCATGACCTCTCTGTACAGGGACTTTTGGTCCAAATCCAGCAGCTCCCACTCCTCCTCAGAGAAAAATATAGTTACATCTTCAAAGGACACAGGGATCTGTAGCACAAAAGCACTCCTTGTTAATTGTACAATTCCAGAAAATATTCGCATATTCTAATGGAAAATATTCTACTCACTGAAAACAACCCTTGATCCACTCCTGGGACAAGTTGAGGAAAGGAAATGGATTCCAATACTTCCTACAAGGTTGTTTATCAAGCAAGTATTTGGATGTTCCTATATGATATTTTAATCAATGTCTTATCCAGTAGGACATACACAGTCTTCATTGAACAACCAGAAGAGGTTGTTGGGAGATGTCCTCAAGAAGATGTTTGCTCTGCTATGCATGGTAACACTGGGAAGATGCTCTGAAAATTTGTTTAGATCAGAGATATTAAATTGGCGCCGGAAAAGACTCAGACTCAAGACAATTTCTTGAAGGAGATGCGATGCATCTCCTGATGGTTTAGAACCACCTCCATGAAATGCCCATAAACCTGAAATAGCAGTGAAGAGAACATTACTACCCGTTCCCCTGCTTGTTATATGACCTTGGAAATAATCAGGATGAAGGGGGACAGAATCATTTGTCTATCAAGGATACATGTTATTAAAATCAACCTGATTATATTTTAAAAATTGATTCATGTTGTTTTTATGATCTCACCTGCTGCTTTCTCTGAATTTTCTGCTCCACACAGCTTAGGAGGAAACCTTCGGCTAAGGTCCCTTCCTGGGACCTGGTCTCTGCTCCATGCATCCCGACACAGCTCTTCACCCCAGCAGGCGGGGTGGAGAGCTGCAGGATTACCACCTGAGCTTTCATGGGGCCCTCTTGTTTCTGCCACTGATCGTAAAGACGATGGAGTTGGCTGCATGTGACTTGCAATCCCTCAGCTTCCTGGCAACAGAGCTCCCTGAAAGGGCAACACTGGACAACACAATGTATGTCTGCTTCTTCCAGAATGTTCTGCTTGGTTCTTGCTGCTTGTCCAAACAAATCCAAAGGCTCTTCCGAATCTACAATGCCACTTTTATTCATTGGAGCAGAATGGTAAGGAGAACCACCTTCTGCCATCTTGGAGAATGACATATTTCTCCCTTGAATGATCAGCTTCTATGGGAAAGTATGTTCAGCTTCCAAGGTAAGATGAAAATAAGTAGAATCCAGCAATCCAACACACTGGGAAGAACTTTCTTTCATTATTCAATTTGTTTAAAATTTACATTCATCAATCCACACACTTGAAAACTGAAGGACCTGCAAAGAATGAAAACAAGAGAGGACAAAAAGCAACAGATTGAAACTAATGAAGGAGAGAAGCAACCTAGCAATATATACCGCTTCAGTGCTTTACAGCCCGCTCTAAGCAGTTTAGAGAGTCAGCCTATTGCCTCCAACAATCTGGGTCCTAAGGATAAATTTCCTGACAGAACAATTAATCAATGGAACCACTTGCCTCCAGAAGTTATGGGTGATCCATCACTGGAACTTTTAAAGAAGAGATTGGACCACCATTTGTCTGAAATGGTCTAGGGCAGGGGTCTTCAAACTTGACAGCTTTAAGGCTTGTGGACTTCAACTCCCAGAATTCCTCCTCCAGTCATGCTAGCTCAGGAATTCTGGGAGTTGAAATCCACAGGTCTTAAACTTACCAAGTTTGAAGAACGTTGGACTATGGTTTCCTGCCCGAGCAGAGGATTGGACTAGAACAGGGGTCTCCAACCTTGGCAACTTTAAGATTTGTGGACTTCAACATCCAGAGTTCCTCAGCCAGCTTGTTAGCTGAGGAACTCTTGGAGTTGAAGTCCACAAGTCTTAAAGTTGCCAAGGTTGGAGAGCCCTGGACTAGAAGACCTCCAAGGTCCCTTCCAACTCTGTTATTGTGTCATTCTGTTATTCAAACACAGCAGATTACTAATGAAAATAGTTGCAAAGGGGTGGAAAAATGTCTTGACCATTAATACAGCATAAACAACGTCCACCTCACAAACAGTGTGCAGGTTAGAAATATTGAAGTTTGTGGGTTTAAATCTTTTTTATGACCCAAGCTGCTACTTTGGCAGATACTCAGATATCTGGGGAATATTGACTAGATCAGATGCAGATCAACCTGGTCGCTTGGACTTCTGCTGAAAGGACTATTGCCTTGTCTCCAAGTGGTGAAAGGAGACACCTTCCCAAGATCCTCGACCTGCAGATGCTCTCCGCAGACAACAAACCCTGAGCCCGCTGGGGTTCTCAGGAGGGAGCTTGTGCAGAATTCCATCTTTAACCCAGAATAGCTCTTCTTTGAACTCTGGTGCTGGAGAAGACTCCTGCGAGTCCCTTGGGCTGCAAGGCAATCAAACAGGTCAGTCCTACAGGAGATCAACCCCGACCGCTCTTTAGAAGGCCAGATCCTGAAGCTGAAACTCAAATACTTTGGCTACCTCATGAGAAGGAAGGACTCCCTGGAGAAGAGCCTAATGCTGGGAAAGATTGAGAGCAAAAGAAAAAAGGGACGGCAGAGAATGAGGTGGCTAGATGGAGTCACTGAAGCAGGGAGCTTAAATGGACTCCAGGGTAGCGGTGGTATTTTATCAGTTCGGCCCGGTTCTGCTGAGCTGGTAACAGCAATGAGCAGTGGAGACCCAACCAGTTCTCTCCGCTGCTCTGCTGTTGTGCCCACTCGCCCGCCTGCCTGGGCTCCCATACTCACCTTTATCTTCTGAATTTGAAGCACAGCTGCTTCGAGCGGCACAGAAGAGTGCCGCGCGGCAACTGCTGAAGCGACCGGGATCGTGCAGGCTTGCAGGAGGTGAGTTAGAACACCTCTACACCTAAGCGAAGTGTACGTTTGGTGTGCACGCGCACGCAAAGTGCGTGCATGTGCGCCCACCAAGCCATGCTCACCAAACCAGTGGTAAAGATATTTGAATCCCACCACTGCTCCAGGAGATGATAAGAGGACAGGAAGGCCTGGAGGAATGTTGTCCACTGGGTCATGATGGGTCGGACACGACTTCACAACTAACAACAAGGCTCTTCTTGCAGAAGTAGCCTTACCACGCATATCGTAAAAATGATGCAGCTGAACAGGAAATACAGGATGTGGAAACTTGGGAAGGTTTCCCTACAAGACCCCCTTTCCAGATAAATCTATAAGCTGCCTATCTCACCGATAAGAGGTCCTCAGGAGGGAGCTTGTGCAGAACAGAATCTTTAACCCAGAAGGGGCTCTCCTTGCAGAAATAAGCGTCCTACGGATACCCTAAAAGTGGGGGTAAATGAGTAGCTGGAATCCTGGGGTGTTTCAAGAAGAACCCTGCTCCAGATCCGGAGACTGAGATCACCCAAGCCTGGCTCGGCAGTTCACCAGAATCCGTCGATTTCTCCGCTTCCCTGCGAGTAGCCCAGCCAAGACACGCTTTCCAAACCTGGCAGCTGCAGGGTCAGCAAAGGAAGGAAGGAGCCGTTTGCAGGGTCGGTCCAGCGTTTGGAGAGGATGCCGCTTCCTGGGAAAACAGTCCTTCGGCGTGGGAACAGTCACTTCCTGCCCTCCCTTGCAAGCATCGGGTGAGATGCTTCCCTGGGAGCTTGCAAAAGCAATTCGGCTGAATCCGATGGCTGTTTGCAAAGGGCGCCGTCTAGCGGGTCCTGCCTGCCAAGCCTGTGGGGCGATGGACGGGAAGCGAGGTGTTCAAGAATAGAATAGAGCTAGAAGGGACCTTGGAGGTCTTCCAGTCTAACACCCTGGCTCAAGCAGGAGACCTATACCATTTCGGAGAAGTGACTGTCCAGTCTTTTCTTAAAACCTCCAGTGTTGAAGCACTCACAACGTCTGAAGGAAAGCTGTGTCACTGGTTAATTGACCTCACTGTTAGGAAGTTTCTCCTTAATTCCAGATTGCTTCTCTCCTTGATTAATTTCCAACCATTGTTTCTTGTCCTGCCCTCAGGTGCTTTGGAAAATAAATTGACCTCCCCCCCTCTTCTTTGTGGCACCCTCTCAAATATTGGAATACTGCTGTCATGTCCCCTTTATCCTTCTTTTCTCTAGACTACTCAAACTCAACTTCTGCAACCGTTCTTCATATGTTTTACTCTACAGACCTTTAATCATCTTAGTTGCTCTTCTTTGCACCTTTTTTTTTTCAAAGACTCAACGTCTTTTTTGTAAGGTGGTGACCAAAACTGGATGCAGTATCCCAGGTGTGGTCTTACTCAGGCTTTATAAACCGATACTATGTGGACGCCCAGGATTCCCGGAGTGGGAGATGCCGCTAGAGCCTGGCAGGGACGCTCACTTTGTGGTTCTTCTGTTCCATGTGTGGCTCTGTCCGGGAAAATTTCTATCCAGGAATGCATCATTTCTAGAACCATCTGCTTCTTAGACAAGGTCTGGACTGGAGACCCCATGGAAATCAGAGAAGGGCACACCAAAGAGTTCTTGCCATTGAAATGTGCATTTGAAACAGAAAGTACACAAATGTTGTAGGAAGCAAACTTCTGAAATGAGAAAGGGGCTTAAAGACAGGGTGACTTGAAGGAAAAGGCAACATGGAAACATTCTGTGTGGAAAAGAGATTTTTAATCCTCTGTGAGGAAGGTGGAATCCTTTAAAAAGGGGCCAACAACTGAACTGTCTTCTATACAGGTAGTCTTTGACTCATATTCCTTTGTTTAGTGGTTATTTGAAGTACCTTTGAAGCCATTGTCTACAGAGATTCTCAGTCATCCAGGTCATGGTTGTCCCAAAAGTGCTTTTTCAAGAGGCAACTGGACTTTCTTGGTTTTCTCCACGCCCATTTGCACCACTCAGGCAACCCCAAGGTCACAGATAAACCCCCAAATGACCTCAACAACTTTCTAAAAGAATACAAATGACAAGCTGTCTGCAAGGAGTATAAATTCTTCCATTCCCCACCATCCAATCAGAACTGAAGAAGCTTCTTGGATGGACATCTTCAAAGAGAAACAGTTGCCTCTTGAAAAAACACCTTTGGGATTTGAAGCCATTGTTCCCTACAGGCTCTCCAAGGGTTAAAGGGAGCGAGTGCTTCTCCCTAGAAAGGCCATAATGAGTTGGGGCTCTTCCGGCTTCTCTCCTTTGCTGTCCTGGCGGACTTCTCTCAGAGAAACGGCCCTTTGAGGCATCTTGAGAACCTTCGGCAAAGAACCGTTGGAATGGGCGGGGCCAAGAATTCCCGCCTGTCTGTGAGGAAGAGTAAAGTGACAAAGACGTCCTCTTCTCCTGGTAAAATAATACTAGCAATATTATAATAGTAATATAATAAAAAAATAACAGTCGCGCTGAGGGATTCTGCCCTAAAATCCTTTTCAAGGGTAGGACTTGCCCGCTATTGTACTGGAAGATATAATACTAGGCAAGCATTGTTCTTGAGGAACAGCCCCTGATCTGAAGTGACAAAAGCCGTGCGAGTCCTGAAGGAAAGAAAAATCCAGAATAATGAAAGGAATTGAATTTCCCCAATGGGAATATTTTTCAAAAACACCCAGTTCTTTTTTTTAAGTTACCTCATCAATTGCAGAAGTGTGGGGAAATAAATATATATAAACAAAGTTTTACACCTGGGCCAAAAAAACCCAAAGGTGCAAACACAGATTAGGTGAATCTTGGCCCAAAAACTAACCGTGAGAGGGACCTTGGCGTCTTGGTGAATGATCACTTAAACATCAGAAGTGTGTGGTGGCAACCAAAAAAGCTAATACAATCAATCCTTGGTTGTAGAAACAGACATAGAATCAAAATCATGTGAAGTATTAATACAACTTCATAAAGCTTTAGTAAGACCACACCTGGAATACTGCATCGTATTGGTCACATTACAAAAGAGATGTTGAGACTTTGGAAAAAGTGTAAAGAAGAGCAACTAAGATGATTAAAGTCCTGAAGAGTAAAACATGAAGAATGGCTGCAGGATTTGGGCTTGGCTAGTCTAGAGAAAAGAAGGACTAAAACATGAAGAATGGCTGCAGGATTTGGGCTTGGCTAGTCTAGAGAAAAGAAGGACTAGAGGGGACATGATAGCAGTATTTCAGTATTTCGTGGCTGCCATAAAGAAGAAAGGGCCAATCTATTCTCCAAAGCACCAGAGGCCAAGACAAGAAACAATGGATGGAAACTAATCAAGGAGAGAAGCAACCTGGAATTTAGGAGAAACTTCCTAACAGTGAGGTCAATTAACCAGTGGAACATCTTGCCTTTAGAAGTTGTAGGTACTTCATCACTGGAGTTCTTTAAGAAAAGACTGGACAGTCACTTGTCTGAAATTGTATAGGATTTCCTGCTTGAGCAGGGGGCTCGATTAGAAGA